>NC_088371.1:19736873-19739373 GCF_034508935.2 Berghia stephanieae
GCCACAGTAAACTAGGAAGGTAATGTATATTGTCGTTGTTTTTTAAAACACAGTCTATGAAATGTTAAACAAATAGCACATACTGTGTTCTTTAATCAAACGACAGTATAGATAGTTCGTAGATGACGTCATTCAGGCCTTTGTTATTGTTTTTTGCCATCCGTGTTTATGAGTAATGCTCACTGAACAGTATTAACTTGACAATAAAAGTTCATGGATACACACATTTTTGTGTGTTGGTTCGTTATACTTCCGGATGGCAATGTTATGAGCTTCTTAGCCAAGCGCATACTATCTATAGATAGGTGAAATCAAGCTGCAATGATATCAGTTTACGAGTTCAAAATTAATTAGATCATGTCAAATTCAAAAAGTTGTCAAAAGCAAATCGTGATTTTCACTACATGGCCAAAATCCCAACAAAACTAATTCTTCATATCATAAAACAAGAATAAATAAACAAAGAAAAAAAAAAAAAAAACAAAATAAGAAAAAAAACGAAGAGAAGAAAACGAAGACAATAATAATAATAATAATAATAATAATAGTAAACAAACAAACAAATAAAAAGAAAAGAGAATATCACCCTCAAAAAAAAAGTTTAAATATAAAAACAACAACTAAAAACAAAAGAAAAAAGAAAAAAAAAAACCCACAAAAAAAACCCCACAAAAAACTCCCTAACCTCCTCCCATACTAAAAGATAAAAAAGAAGACCAAAAAAAAAACAACAAAAAAACAAAAAACAAAACAAAAAAAAACAAAAAAACAAAAGAAAAAAAACAAAAAAACAACAAAAAACAAAAACAAACAAAAAAAAGTTTAGATGTGGCCAAAAAATTAAGAACAGAGTAATTTCCTGACAAATAGAATTTCGACCATTATGCTAACGATTCGTTTTTGGGGGACACAAACGTTAATTTTCTTTTTTCTTTTTGGTTTGTTTTTTGTTTGTTTTTTACTTCGATCTCAATGGTAATCATCAATTCTCACCCACTACCCTACATTTTAGTATACTACACTTTAATTAAACCGTTGAATTAAAGCGGGTAATCTGGTTAGGTACAACTTACTGGGTTATACCAAAATAGAGTTACTCCCCCTTGTTTAACGCCTTTACTATCCTGGGTTTAACCTTAATCTTTATCGTTTAAAAAAAATGGTAATAGTGATAAAATGTGAGGCTTTGTAAAAAAAAAAAAAAAAAAAAAAAAAAAAAAAAAAAAAAACAGCCCAAAAACTTGAGCTTTTTATATAGCGCAATATCCATTAAACGTGCTCAAACCGCTTTAAAAAGTGTCTCTGACCAACAGCAACACGTAACGTGTAGAACGAGACATGACGCCTGTTAGGCGATATTAAAATTTTTTTTTCAGACGGAGACAACGCTGTTAACAGCCATGTACTCATTTTACATCCGAGTACGGTGAGAGAATGTGAGTAAAGAGCCTTTTCCAAGGGAAGGCTTGAAAAATCCAGGTGTCAGCCGTAGTGCAGCGCCACAAAGTGAGCTAAGGCTAGGTGACTGGATCAAGGCCACACAACTCGACGGGTAGTCGAACTAGGTACCTTTCGGGTACGAAGAAAAGACCATACCGCTGAGCCACGTTGTCCCCCACATTCTTCCCCCCCCCCCCCCACATTCTTCCCACACATTTCCACATTCTGATCATGATTTCATTCATTCATTCCATAGACCTAAAATTAAAACCTAAACAACAACCATTCTAGCATTTCTTCCACACTTTTTTTTTCAAAAGCATTCTAACACAATACATTTATAAGTAGGTATATCAATTTATAAGAGCATTAATTAATTCGAGACCAAAGGCGACCTTCTAAGACAATAGTGAAAGAGGAAGCTTTCCTTATAGAAAATCACGTTCTCTATACATCTTCGTCATCTTCAACACTTATTGAATTTGACAATCATGTTCACACTGTTCATCTGCGTGTGAAAACGATTGCGGTTGTATTAAACGATAATAGGGCCCACAATTTCTGAAAAGAACAAAATTTAATATCAAGACTTCAGACCCGCTTCAAATACTTTTGTTTTCATATTTTTGCAAGATTATTTACTAACCCCCAATTTGCTCCCTTTGGACAACAATGGTGATTCCTCTTGAAATCAGACGGTTTCTTAAAAATTGATTATCTATATTCTTCATGAAATGCCTATTCGATTGTATATATATATATATATATATATATATATATATATATATACATACATATATAAATAATATACATTATATATATAATATATATATATATAATATATATATATATATATATATATATATATATATATATATATATATAGAGAGAGAGAGAGAGAGAGAGAGAGAGAGAGAGAGAGAAATCTTCCTCACATTTCATGAAATTGTAGTTACGGTTTTCAAAGATGAAATTCGTGCACAAAACTTGCGCAATGATTTTAAACAATATGCAAAGACAAGAGATTCTTCTTGAGATTTGCCCCGCGGCATTCCTTTTA
>NC_088371.1:19751873-19819373 GCF_034508935.2 Berghia stephanieae
TTTTCACTTAATTAATTGCGCACCTTTTATCAATATCTATTATTCTATTATAATTCGTGCTTCCTAACAAAGGAGCATACTATTTCCTGTCCATCAATTGTTTTGTTTGTTCATCTTAAAGGGGAAACCCAAAACGCCAATTGTATCTATTTTCGTATATTAAATTGAAGCTCGCATTCAATTTCACATTGTTATTCAATTCATTAAAGTCGAGTTAAGTGGATGTCACTCTACATATCATGAATACTTGATACCCTTTAATGACCTACCTTGATAGTTTATATCATAATGAAGACGAAGACAATGGCAACGATACTTAAGTCGAAGATGATATCATTAACTCTCTCCTTACCAGCAATGTTCAGGATTTTCCCCAAAACTTCACACCCAACTAACACAAAAATTATTTTTTATCACTCAAAAACAATAGCAGTAAGTTCCTGCGATACATAATTTCTTTAGCAAAACACGCTCTACAACACACTGTTCATTTTTGTCTAAATTGTATGATGTACAAGAGAAATTTGAATAAGAAAAATGTTGGTTGTATCGTAAGGAATTTGATGATTTTCCTATGTTTGGTAAGGAGAAGGTGGTTTTCCAAAACTCCATAACTCCGTTTTTACCCATTTTGAGATACTGAGGATTATTTCCCCTATAAATTCTCATTCAGTCTATTATTTTTTCATATTCAAACTTCACACAAGTCTAAGGAAATTCTTGTGCCATTTAATGCTAATAATAAAATTTATGTTTCAATTTATCTCAACTTTGGTATTTCTTATCCTTTAAGTTCTAATTTCATTTTTAGGATTCTAATTCGTCCCGACATAATACAGTTTTGTCACGGCGGGTCACACATAAGCTACCAAATAAAAAAGAAAAAAAAAAGAAAAAAAAAAAAAAAAGAAAGATGTAATAAATAGTCTAGAATTTTCTTGTATCAACAATGGACACAAAATATGTGAATAATTGGCAATTGTGATGTGAACTTAACCGGGCGTCTATTGAGAAGAGCCAATTAAAACATACTGGTTCTTTTTTTTTACATTTTGGTTTTCTCGGATATTATAAAAGATACCTGTTCGGAGAATTGTCTTCTATTTTATTTTGAAGAGAGTGTACTCATTAGTAGACAAGAAATTAAGTGAAGTGAGTAGAAAAATACCAGAAGACAATAGAAGGATCGAAGATTTCGTCACTCAGCTCTTTGCTATTATTTTCAGACAGCCTTTTAATGATTAGATAGTTCTCACTGAACTATATAGATAGTATGCGCTTGGCTAAGAAGCTCACAATATTGCCATCCGGAAGTATAACGGACCAACACACAAAACTATATTATGTAACCTTAAACGTTTATAGTCTGGTTAATACAGTTTAGTGAGAATTACTCATAAACGCTGATGGCAAAAAAAAAGCAATAACAAAGACCTGAGTTACGTCAACTTCATTCTATCTATAAATATAAACTAGTCTATAAACGGCAAACGTTACACACAGTTTTGTGTGTTGGTATATTTAACTTGGCTGGCGGGTGTATTAAGTATCTTACCTAAACGAATAGCTTCAATAGAGAATAAAAACTTTTGCGGCGTTAGGGAGGGGGTCGGACTGTTACGGCACCTTTGCTTCATTAAAAAAACAACAAAAAACCCCCTAAAAACTTGAGCTTTTATGTAGCGCAATGTCCAATAAACTTGCTCAAAGTATTTTACAAGGGGTCCCTGACCAACAGCAACACGTAACATGTAGAACGAGACATGATTGCCTGTTAGGCTATATTACATTTTTTTCCGGTCAGAGACAACGCTGTTAACGACCAGGTACTCATTTTACACCTGAGTCTGGTGAGAGAATGTGAGTAAAGAGCCTTTCCAAAGGACTCAACTATGCGCCGAGCGAGGCTCGAACCCAGGACCTTCCGATCCGAAAGCGAGTGTCATACTACAAGACCACATAGCCACGCATTAGTTAAGATAAAAAAGGCTGCGTCTCTGATTTGGTAGAAACGTGTTTTGTCATGGAGCAAATGCAAGCGATGTTGAGCTCGGCTAGTAAAATGATGGTGACAGCAGCATCTAATGGTCATGTCTCTCACTACAAAAGTATGACGCTCTATGCAGGCGGTGAATTCTTTGCCTCATTCGCGTACAGTCACGAACGCCGCCCGAAAAATCGCTTCATCAGAGGGGACTTTCCACCTATCCAACATGTACCCGAAGTGGGAACGAACCCGAAACCGCAGAGCATCTAGTTGAACGGTGTGTTGTGACGAACCTTCCGGGCGGATTTGCGGCGGTGCAAGAGTGCAGTAATGAATTTCAGATTGGGTCGATCGTCATCACATGGTAGTGTGAGCATCAGTAGAAGCTGTTGCCGCCCGATAGCCTCGTCACAATGCAAAGCTCAACATGATGCTCTGTGGTTTCGGGTTCTTTGCGGCAATGTGTACTTGTGGGACAGGTCATCATCATCATAGCTAGTCGCTCCAACACCGAACCCACTCCACACCATCTGTGGAGCAGACTCTTAGGTCATGGTCAGTGCAGCTGGGCCAATCCTGGCATTCTCTAAGGATGTGCTCCGCCGTCTGCTCTGGGCATCCACATGTACACAATCTAGTCTCAGCCAGCCCCCACTTTTTCATGCTTCCAGCTGTTCTCCCAATTTTTGTCCGTGCTCTGTTTAGTTTTACCTATTCATTCCTGGGGAGCTCAGTTCCGTAGGGCAGTTCTTCTCTCGGATCTTCAACAGCTTCATTTGCATGATTGTCTCACTCCCTCCACGAGGAAAGCCTTTAAACATATGCATGGTCAGGGTTGATGCTTTCTTCCGTCATGAAACTCTTTCTCGACTTCAGTCTACTTGTCGTTGGGTTGTGATCATGGAGGGGGTGCCTTGGGTCCATTTCCTGTTCATATTTCTGGGCTTTGGAAGCAGTGGCTCTTCGAATGTGGGGAGGTGCAATGCCAGCCAGCCGATAGAGGACTGGAACTGCAGTCGGTTTCAAGTTACCAGTAATGATCCGGCAGGTGTTATGTAGCTCAGTGTCAATCTTTTTGGCATGGCAAGATCTTGTCCAGACTGGTCAGGCGTATTCGGCTGATGAATAGCAGAGCGCTAGTGCGGTTGTCCTGACTGTTTTTGGATCTGCTCCCCATGTAGTGTTTGCCAGTTTTCTAAGGAGGTTGTTTGTTGTTGCTACTTTTGCTTTAGTTTTCTTTTTTGTGTTGAAAGAAGGACAGAGTATCCTTTGAAATGTTGAGCTCGAGTAGGTCCTTGATAGTTATTATTAGGGGGCAGCGTGGCTCAATTGTACGGTCTTTGCTTCGTACTCGAGAGGTACCGAGTTCGATTATCCGCCGCTGCGCTGTGTGGCCTTGAGCAAGTCACCTCGCCCTAGCTCAATTTGCGGCGCTTCACTGCAGCTGACGCCTGGGTTATTCCAGTATTACTTTGGAATAGAACCTAGAAAAAAAATCTCATAAGGGATGAATAAAGTGAATTTAATTTTTATTCTATTTTATTTTATTGTTTTTCAAAATTATTTTATTCATTTTTCTTAAGTCCATGAAATGCAAATTTCAAGAAGTCGATCATTGAGTCGGTGGTTTTTCCCCAAATTGTCAAGAAGTCAGACAATTACGAGTGGACTGACAGTTTAATTCGATAATTTGTCCTTGTCGGTGGAACTTAACACCTTGTCTAATTCATTTTGAATGAAAATACACGGCTATGGGGGGCATTATCATCCTCATCATTACCACAATTAACTAATTAATTGGTAAATTATTATTATTATTATTATTATTATTATTATTATTATTATTATTATTATATCATTATTATTATTATTATATTATTATTATTATTATTATTATTATTATTATTATTATTATTATTATTATTATTATTATTGTTATTATTATTATTATTATTATTATTGTTGTTATTATTATTATTATTATTATTATTATTATTATTATTATTGTTTTATTATTATTATTATTATTATTATTATTATTATTATTATTATTGTTATTATTATTATTATTATTATTATTATTATTATTATTATATTATTATTATTATTATTATTATTATTATTATTATTTTATTATTATTATTATTTATTATTATTATTATTATTATTATTATTATTATTATTATTATTATTATTTATTATTATTATTATTATTATTATTATTATTATATTATTATTATTATTATTATCATCATCATCATCATCATCATCATCATCATCATCATTATTATTTTACATTACACATTTTATGCATAAGTGGCAGATTTTTCCGAACATCTCGTGGGTGTCCATGAATACAAATGATTCATCTAAAATTAATAAGATGATGATTATGTAAAACAGATAATCTAAATCTAAATTAATCATCCTGGTACCGATAATGTATATCTACATTTTATATCTAACGGTCTTTTTTATGAATAGTTAAATTATAAAATATCAAAACAGAATAATTGGATGTAATCGATACCAGATCCGTACTCATTAATGAGTACAAATATCATATGCCGACCAGCCGAAATTGTTGGCTTTCAAGATTCTGAAAAGTTCTGACACATTTTCGAACCCGTAACACAAAAAAGTTAATCGTGCATGATACTAAATGATGTTGCAGCGTAATTCCACGCATTGCAGTGTCAAGATATCGGGATTAGGCAGTTGATCTCTTCATCCCAAATGCTTTGTTAAGAGCAAATTATTATCTTAAAATCTTTCATAATATGCTTCAAAAAGCCTTCTTATGTCATGTAACGATATTTTGGAACATTAATTTTCCATGTTTTCATCTTAATTATTAATTTGTGGAAAACAAAATCAGACCCAATTGACAAATTATCTTTTTTAATGTGCCGAAATTGCTTTCGCAATGCGGCATTTGAATAATTAGCTATTGAATGTTTGCGTCTATTTATAGTTCGTACTCAATTAACAATTCTCATCTCATGTAGTTCCATATCTGAAGCAGACGTCGGAGGTCATCTTCCGCCAAGCTGATCTATCTCTTGCCAATTCTATTAAAGCAGCGCCACCTTTCTCAGCTTCATCTGTCCAAGTTCTTATCCCTTTCAAATACGTTATTTTTTGTCTTCCTCTTATTCTTTTTCCATTCATCTTTCCAGTCAAGGCGAGTATTTCCAAACCAGGGTGGCGGATAATGTGTCCTAAAAATTCCATTTGGCGTTTGATGATTTTTGTTATCAGTGATCTTTTTCTGTTTGCCATTTCTAAAATTTCTTCATTTCTTTTCCTTTCCATCCATGACACCCTCATCATTCTTCTGTAAAACCACATTTCCACTGCCTCCAGTCTTTTAACCATGGTCTTGTTTATGGTCCAGCTCTCACAACCATATAGCAGCACAGACAGTACATAGCAATCCAGGACTTTGATTTTTGTTTTCATGCTAATATTCCTGTTTTTCATAATTGTATGCAGCTGGTTGAATGCATTCTTCGCCATACCTATTCTTTTCTTTATTTCACAATCTGATTTTCCATTGGATGTTACATTGAAGCCTAAATATTTGAAACATTCAACTTGTTGTATTGTTTGTCCTCTGCTTGTTATTACACAGGCTGGTGGGTTATTATTTTTAGATACCGTCATACATTCTGTTTTAGATATATTCAGTTCCAGTCCATATTTTCACTACTCCTGACTACAACATCCAGTAATTCTTGTAGTTCATGTTCAGATTCTGCCAGTAGAACCGTATCATCTGCATACCTCAGATTTGTTACATTCTTTCCTCCAATACACACCCCCTTCTTATGTTCGATATCTCTTAATATCATTTCACTATAGAGGTTGAATAAATCTGGAGACAAAACACACCCCTGCCTAACTCCTCTTCTAATAGGTGTAAAACTGCTTAGTTCGTTGTCAACACGCATTGCTGCTTCTTGTTCCCAGTACAAATTCCGTAATATTCTTAAATCTTTACCATCAATGTCCAAGGATGATAGAATTTTGAATAGTTTTTCGTGTTGTACTTTATCAAAGGCTTTTGAATAGTCGATGAAACACATATACAGATCTTTATTTACTTCAATACATCTTTCCATCAGCATTGATAATGTGAATATTCCATTTCTGGTACCCTTGTCCTCAACAAAACCAAATTGCATCTCCCCAATTTCAGGTCGTATTTTATTTCTTATTCTTAGTAAAATTATCTTCAAAAGAATTTTTGTGAGGTGGCTCATTAGGCTAATAGTTCTGTGTTGTTCACAATCAACTGCCCCTGGCTTTTTTGGTAGTGCTATAAAAATGGATCGTTTCATATCAGTTGGCATTTTTCCTGTGTCATACACTTGATTTAGAAGGTTTGTGATGAATTCAATCCCCCATTCACCCAGGCCAGTCAAGGCTTCAATTGTTATGGCATCAGGTCCTGCAGCTTTTCCATTTTTCATGCTTTTCATGACGTTCCTAACTTCATCTTTCATTATAGAAGGCCCTTCAGTTCTTTTATCATAGGCATTTCTCCTCGATTATCAAAAAAAAGTTCTTCAATATATTCTGACCATCTGTTTAGAATGCAGTCTTTGTCCATGATGGTGTTTCCACGCTTGTCTTTGATGCATCCACTTTTAGCACCTGATTTAGTTTTGTTTGTTAACAATTAACCAATAAAATTGCACGCTTAAATTGAATATCTTTGGCGCATTTGGATTCCTTATGCCGAAATTGCGGTCTTTAATTGTACATTTGCCTTGTAAACATTATAATTAACAATAATAATAATACTAATATTAATAATAATAAAAAATAATAATAATAATAATAATAATAATAATAATAATAATAATAATAATAATAATAATAATAATAATAATAATAATAATAATAATAATAATAATAATAATAATAATAATAACGTTTTTAGGCGATTGGTCACAAATGTCACAGTTATTCCATACGCAAAAAAGGAGTTCCTAGCTATTGCTCAGTAAGTAGTGCGCTTGCCTCAGAAGTTAAAGATCCTGCTACTGGGACCGTCCAGTTTTGTTTTTTTTTAATGTCCCCTCTGTCCACTTAGCACAGATTCAGAATATGGATCTGTTAGAGCTAAAGTAGATATTTATTCAAATGATAGCAAACAATTGTAACTGTCTATTTAACGTTACAGCAAACATCGGGATAAATTCCATTGGTTCACTTTAAAAAAAAAAAAAATGACAAAAAGAAGAAAAAAAAAAGAAAAAGAAAAAGATGATAAAGAACTGATCAAGTGTTTATGAAAGGTACCGGACAAAGCAAGAAATAAAAAAAAACCAACCCAAAAAATCAGTCGACCTCAACTGGGGAGGTCAACTAACTTTTTGGGATGTTTTTTTTTTCTTGTATTTTTCTTTCTTGCTTTGTCTGGCACTTTTCATACATACACTTGTTCAGTTCTTTATCTTCTACCGGTTCATGTTCCTTAATTTGATATTTTCAAAAGTAAAAATGGTGGTTTTAAATGTAGTAAATATCTTGAGCCCCTCTCGCGATTTATTGAGGTCATGACGCCAACAAAACAATAACAAAGAGGTGAATGACGTCAATGTCGTTCCTTCTATAAAACTAGAGCTAGAGCGTTTATATAGGGCAATAAACACTAAAATGTGCTCAAAGCGCTTTACAAAGGGTCCCTGACCAACAGCAATACGAAACATGTAGAACTAGACATGTCGCCTGTGAGGCGATATAACAATTTTTCCGATAGAGACAACGCTGTTGACGGCCAGGTACTCATTTGATACCTGAATACGGTGAGAGAATGTAAGTAAAGAGTTTTTTTTTCTTCCAAGAGTTGAGTTCTCGGATCCCATCCTACAAGCAACGATGACTTAATAATTCATCTCAGCCTTATATCATATCCAAATCGACCTAGATAACCACCCAGGCTTATATCGTATTATGAATCCGATTCTCATTCAACCTGCACAGTTCTGGTAAAACGGAAGTTGTATTAAGTCAACACCAGAACGAGGCCACGACCTCTGCAATACGGGTCAGTAACTATACCCCTACCACGATACCGTCAGTGCATGTTTTTTTAATGCTCGTGCGAGTGGTCTCTCCCATATTTCTGAGTTAATTAGTGACAGTTAGCTGATCAAAAAGCAACGAATCGAAAATTCCCATTGAGGGTAGATGTGTATCCAAACCTAAGTGTACTTATTTACAGGTCTGATTACTCAATTTGTTATGGGCTCATTGTTGTTATGGAGATACCAATCTCAAACCAACGCAAAATATGGTCCATTACAATGCTAAATCAAACCCAAAATCGAGTTCGGTTATCATACCTGCTAATATGTGCAAATTGATACAAACCAAAGATTTCGCCATCAAGACTGCACAGGAAAATATTTCCTTGATTTAAAAAAAAATATTTTGTTTATTTGTTTGTTGGTTGTTTTTTTTTTGTAGTTAGGTTGCAATAAGAAATAACCCAACACTAATTCTTTGTCATCTTTTTAAACTGCCGGAAAAGAATAAAAAAGAATGATTTTAGAATTGCATGTTTCTCGTCACTCTATTCTCAATTTTGTTATGGTTTGAATAGGGTTGGGGATGGGGATCAAAATTATTATGTACAGCATATGTTAAATGTTTGCCGATGAGCACAGAATTACTGGCAAATCTAAAAATCATGAAACTACTTTTACAGATTGTTATGCCAGTTACTTGCAAACCTTTTTTTTTTTATAAATTAAGGGTAATTTTATCACCCGTTGACTCAAATGGTTATTAATAAAAATCTGTTAGGGGTTAATGATCGGCCATTTGACATTAGGAATCGGCATGCGACCGCCATGTTGCCAGATTTATTTGCGTGCACCTACAGACTCTACTACCAGACTGACTTTGATCGTTGATTGCTCAAGTGATTCGTCTCGGTCTATCCTAATTTCCACAATACAGTTGCATAATAATTTTAAAAACATGAATGCCTGTTAGTAATAGCCTTTATTTCCCCGCAAATATGCGGATTCTTTACTAGTGGTTTGAAAAACAGATAAAAGGATTCCGACGAATCAAGCCGTGTATTTTTATTTCAACACCAATAAAGGAGAGATACGCGACACTTTCAGTACCAAAAGGCTTTTACCCTCTGCAAATCCTAAAAATCGGAAAATTATCATGTAAATATCTTTCTGAACGCTGGTCTACCTGCACATACATGTAGAAAAATCGATTCAAACTCTTTTTTGAGCTTTATATAGCGCAATATCCACTAAATGTGCTCAAAGCGCTTTACAAGGGGTCCCCTGGTCAACAGCAACATTCAACATGTAGGACGGGACATGCCGCCTGTTAGGCAAAATTACAATTTTTCGGACAAAAACAACGCTGTTAACGGCCAGGTACTCATTTTACACCTGAGTACGGTGAGAGAATGTGAGTAAAGAGTATTTTCCAAGGGCTCAACTATGCACCGAGCGAGGCTCGAACCCAGGACCTTCCGATCCGAAAGCGAGAGTCATACCACTAGACCACATAGCGGCACGCTTTTCTTTTAAGATTTAGATCGGATTTGGTAACATACTATTACAGTGAGCGCAACAGTTTTGACATCTGCAAGCGAAGATCATAAAACCACTTCAACTGAAACATCAACAATGGATACCACATTCAACCACCCCCCTCCCCTCGAATACAAATATGTTCATATAGATAGAATGCGTTTGGCCAAGGAGTTCACAACATTGCCATCCGGAAGTATAACGGACCAACACACAAACTCTGTGTAACCATGAACTTTTATAGTCTGGTTAATACAGTTTAGTGAGAACAACTCACAAACGCGGATGGCAAAAACAATAACAAAGGCCTGAGTGACGTCATCTTCGAACTATCTATAATTGAGTCAACTTCTAATAACATTCAAGTTCAGAGTTGGTAAATATTATTTTTCAATGGCATTGTATTGACGAAATATCATATATATATATATATATATATATATATATATATATATATATATATATATATATATATATATATATATATATATATACATATATATATTCGCAAGCTCGTTGTGTTATTGGGCACGATAAAAATAATGTGTTTAATACATACAAAGAGATGAAAGAATCGTATATTATTCCACCCTTATCATTATTATTATTATTATTATTATTATTATTATTATTATTATTATTATTATTATTATTATTATTATTATTATTATTATTATCATCATTATTATTGTTATTATTATTATTATTATTATTATTATTATTATTATTATTATTATTATTATTATTATTATTATTATTATTATTATTATCGTGTAAATTTTAATATAATACGGCAATTAATTCACGGAAGTACATCGCTCAATTAAAAATGGCAGAAAGTCTGGCTACATATTTATAATGAATCGGGTTTGTCTTAGATAACAAAAACAAACAAACAAACAAACAAACAACAACAACAAATGAGACAAACAATAAACAATAAACAATAGAGGAGCACATCAATGAAAAACAACAACGAGATTATAACACATAAAGTTATTCGTAATAAATCGATAACTGATTAAATTACTCCAACTATTTGATTAAAAAAAATAATAATCATAATCATAATAATGATGATGATGACGATTACAACAACAACAATAATAATAATAATAATAATAGTAAGTAGAAATAATAATAATGATAATAATAATAATAATAATAATAATAATAATAATAATAATAATAATAATAATAATAATAATAATAATAATAATAAAAGAACAATAGTATAATATCTACATTAAAGTATATTGCAAGCAAATAAAATTACTAAAACAAAATTTTTAAAAATTTCAATAGAGAGAAGGACTTTTAATAATATTAATATTGGGGAAAAAAAATAATTATCCCTGCCGGGATTTGAACTCTCGAACCGTAAGCTCAGAGTCAAACAGCTTATATCCATCAAGCCATGGTGTCACAGAACATTTAGTGACATTTAATCATGTCTATTTAGACATTTAAAGA
Organism: Berghia stephanieae; assembly: GCF_034508935.2. Classification (NCBI taxonomy): domain Eukaryota; kingdom Metazoa; phylum Mollusca; class Gastropoda; order Nudibranchia; family Aeolidiidae; genus Berghia; species Berghia stephanieae. Next base: position 19,762,911 of record NC_088371.1, read on the forward strand.
TGTATTTGAATGCCACTCTTACTTTGATATTTTGAACTATGTTAATTGCACAATAGCAGAAATTTTAAAATTACGATCAAAATATTTTTACACTTTGAATCGGGCTGTCAGTTACTGCACGTGTTAAATCTGGAAGTAGGTCAGCAGTTTATTTACATTCAACCGAGATTGTCGCACTTTTCACTCTCTCCATATAAAAAAAGAGTTCCTTATGGATACTGAATAGTGGCAAAGCACTATTCAGTATCTGATACTGAATAACCACTTCGTTAAAATAATGTGTAAAAGAGTGCTGATTGGTAATTAAAAATAATTAGATATTTGGGCATATGAATACACATCAAACGCTTTTCTTTTATTTTTTTTTGTGGGGGGGGGGGGGGGGGGGTCAAATTGTCATTCAAACCGATGGAGGCAAACACACGTTAATGATGGCGAATTGAAGTACTAATACCATACAATCGGTCATGATAAAATATAAGAATCTTACTTGGAGGGGTGGAATAAACGTATTTTTTTCGTTTCTTTGTATAGATTAAGCTCCGTTTTTTTACGTGCAATTACACATACTCGCAAGCTTGTAGTGTTATTTGGTACGATAAAAATAACTCGTTTAATAAATACAAAGAAACGAAAGAATAGTTTACTCGCAATGTTGTGGTGTTATTTGTTATGATAAAAATAACTCGCTTTAAAAAATACAAAGAAATGAAAGAATCGTATACTCGCAAGCTTGTAGTGTTATTTGGTATGATAAAAATAACTCGTTTTACAAACACAAACAAATGACAGAATCGTATAGTTTTATTCTCCACGATAACGAGCAGAAATTCGTCACATGTTTCACATAATATGTGAGTGTGAGTATAAATTTAATATCCAGTTCTTGTTTAACCCCTAGATAATCAAATCACATTGAGACGATAGGTCTCAAATGTAATTAAAAAATTTAATTGCCTAGCATTCAAATCCCTATTGCGACCTAATAAATACCCCCCCCCCCCCCTAAAAACTTGAGCTTTTATAAGGCGCGATATCCACTAAACGTGCTCAAAGCGCTTTACAAAAGGTCCCTGACCAACAGCAATACTTAACATGTAGAACGAGACCGCCTATAGATAGTGTGCGCTTGGCTAAGAAGCTCATAACATTGCCATCCGGAAGTATAGTGGACCAACACACACAACTGTGTGTAACCATGAACGTTTATAGTCAGGTTAATACAGTTCAGTGAGCAGTACTCATAAACGCGGATGGCAAAAAACAATAACAAAGACCTCAGTGACGTCATCTTCGAACTATCTATAAGGCGATATTACTTTTTTTTTGGGACAGAGACAACGCTGTTAATAATAATAATAATAATAATAATAATAATAATAATAATAATAATAATAATAATAATAATAATAATAATAATAATAATAATAATAAATAATAATAATAATATGATGATGATGATGATGATGATAATAATAATCATTATTATTATTATTATTATTGTTATTATTATTATTATTATTATTATTATTATTATTATTATTATTATTATTATTATTATTATTATTATTCTTATTCTTATTATTATCATTATTATTATTGTTATTATCATTATTATTATACTGTGCTATTATCATCATAGTCAAAAACAATATAACTGCAGTTAATATGATATAATATAATATAATACAATATAATATAGTATAATATAATATAATATAATATAATATAATATAATATAATATAATATAATATAATATACCAAAACGTAACAGTGAATTGAAACAAGACAGCCCCCGCAAGAAGACATTTCTTTGTGATAAATTGTTGTCATTTTGAAACAATGGAATAAATTGATTTGACATTTTGGATTTTAAAAATAACCGGTTGCTATAAGTTCAATGGTTGGCGGTAGGTGTAAGGAATGTGTGGCAAATCGTATCAAAATGGTTATATGTGACCCCTCGTCTCAAAACAGTACTATGTTGGGATGATTAAGATGTTGAAAATGGAATTTGTATCCAGAAATATCATGCTTAAGTTGAGTTTATATGTTTTATAGAGGAGAAGGAATTTCATATTTTACTGTGCTAAATACCAAAGTTTCTTATTTTTGACCAGTTTAACTAGAATTTGACTTATTAGCATCTGGTCCATCCCGACATAATACCGTTTTGAGACGAGGGGTCACATATGTCGTGATGAAGTCTAATACTTAAAATTAAATATTACGTTTTGACTTATAGAATGAATTTTAAGTCAAAGTACACATATTTGCACGTCTGATAGCCGAACACAATTTATGGGTTTGACTAAACATTGTTGTAATGGTCATCATTATTGTGGGTCTGGTTGAGAATAGTATGTCCATTACAACGATAACCCATACCAATTTGGGTTATCAGACCTGCATATAAGAGCACGTTGATTGATCTAAGTCAAATTAAATTAAATTGGGGAGGGTATGTTTTGTTTATTATCATATCTCATCCGCCTTCCTCCACCCAAAAAAAATTTCTATTTATTTATTTATTTATCTATTTATTCATTTATTTATTCATTTATTTTAACCTCAGGAATTAATTAGGGACATCCAATGTTTGTCGTCACTTTGCCAGTCTCATTTATTTCTTAATTCATACAATTTAAACATTAAACTTAATTTTCTTTATTTGGTTCATTCCGATATAACACCAGATTGATACTCTGTTTTGCATTTTATTGTTTTAGAAGAGGAATGAAAACAGGTGGCTATTAACTAAATCAATCCTAGAGATGTTTGGTACTTTTCAAAATTGAAAATAAAAAAGGTTTAAAAGTGAGCATGTACATAGATAGTTTTATTCGACTACCGTTAACATGTAAGAACTAAAAACATTAGCTTTGATACTATACGCCTATAATTTGTCTCAGAAAAATGTTAATAAATAGGCGTGGGGTAAAAGTAACCCGGGTAGTAGTCGTAGTGTCGTATGGTCTTCACACCTCCAAGTGTGACTCATTCAGCCATTTGATGTAGTCGTCATCAGCTTTGTGGATAGCAGGATAGCCGCCCTCTTTGGATGTTGATGGACAGTGAAGTACCACATGGTCGATGTCCTGATTTGGAGCGTTACAGGCTTGGCATGTTGGTGTTGTTATATAGCCCCATTCGTAGAGATTAGATGCTGTTCTACCGACTTTTCATGAGAGTGGAGGTGTGTATCCGGGAATGAGACATACATGTCAAAGTCCGGATACCGGTTTTGGGTTACTCTTGGTTTCCTTCTTACGAAGTACTTAGCCTCTGCACGACGACAACGCGGAAACCCGGGTAAACTACGGATATAGTCGGTGTTAGGGCTGAATGAGTTAATCAGACCCGCTTAATGTTATAAACAATTCGTAGATTTACGAAATTTTTGCTCGAGTTTCAGAGCTTCATGAGCATTTCTAAGTCATTAAAACTTATCTAAAATGAAGGTTGGTGCCAGACTACATAAATTTAAGGAAAATAAAATGTTATTTAATCCACGTGAAGGTAAATTGTTTATTTTTTAAAATAACTTTAGCGACTACAATTTTTATCCCCTAAAAATTACGAATTTTTAAATTTTCAAGTCGGCAGCAGATGTGTATTTTAAAAAATAGCTTTTATTATATAGCGTAATATCCACTAAACGAGCTCAAAGAGAGAGAGAGAGAGAGAGAGAGAGAGAGAGGAGGAGGAGAGAGAGGAGAGAGAGAGCGAGAGAGAGAGAGATTGAGAGATAAAAAGAGAGAGGTAGAGAGAGAGAGAGAGAGAGAGAGAGAGAGAGAGAGAGAGAGAGAGAGAGAGAGAGAGAGAGAGCAATAGAACCGCCCAATGACAAGACACAACACTTTTTTTTACACTTCGGTCAGAAAAAATTTTTACTTCAAATGTTGATCAAATTAAAATGGTCCTGACTAGTCAAAAATACTTAAATCCGAGAGTTGGATGGTGTCTTTAAAAAGACTTCAGATTTGATACATTATGACGTGTTGAGTGTTTTTTTCAATCGATCGTTATTTCGTTAAAAGTTTCTGTCTAAAATTAGATCTGAAAAGTTGTGTATGATAAAATACTAGACGACAAAGCAATCAACAAAGTGCTTGAAATTGAATTTATAGGTACAAATTATTTTTATATGAAACTTGGGGTTAGTTTCCCTTCGTTGTGGTTATAAAACATTGGAGAAAAAAAAATCTTTAACTCTCTCCTTACTGTTCTTTTTCAGTATTTTCCCAAAATGACGGGCTTACCCAGCAGAAAAAAAATATTTTTTAAACTCAAACAAGCTCTTTACAAAACAACTTTATGTTCTTATTAATTAAACAAAGATCATTCTTCAAAGTTTGTGATGTACAAAATAACTCTGAATAAGAAAAATGTATATATTGTATCGGAACAAATGTGACGATTTTGCTGCAGGTGGTAAGGAGAGGGTTAACCAGTTAACTGCAGTACTCTGGAAAGACACCTAGATTAAAAAATTTGACCAGAAAACTCGTCCTTCAAATATCGATCGATTTAAATGTGACCCTTCGTCTCAAAACGGTATTATGTCAGGATAGACCAGATGCTAACAAGTCAAATTATAGTTAAACTGGTCAAAAATATGAAACGTTGGTATTTAGCACAGAAAAATATGATATTCCTTCTCCTCTATAAAACATATAAACTCAACTTATACATGATATTTCTGGGTACAAATTCCATTTTCAACATCTTAATCATCCCAACTTAGTACCGTTTTGAGACGAGGGGTCACAAATGACCCTCATCTTGGCAAAAACTCTTAAACCTGGGACTGAAGGAAGACCTCGCAAGGTTCTAGGTTTGAGAGGTGTTTTTTTTCTTCTTTTCTCCAAGCAGATGGTCATTTGAATCGATCGATATTTGAATGACGAGTTTTCTGGCCAAATTTTAAATCTTCTTCTTCTAGGTTCCATGCCTGGTCCAGGCTTCGGATACTGCATGAATTATCTCTCTCCATTCCTCCCTGTCTCTTGCTTTTTCAAACAGTTCTTGGATTGTTAGGTTGGTGAAGCCCTTCAGTTGGTCTATGAGTGTTTTTCTTTGTCTCCCCGGGCGCGTTTACCAGGTATTATTCCACAACTTGCCAGGTATTCATTTTTATCTTTCCTTACTATGTGTCCGAAAAAGGATAGTTGTCGATCCGCTATTAAGGGCATTAGTTTCCTTTGTTGGTATGTTTGTTTTAGCACTTCTTCGTTCGTTTTGTGTGCAGTATACGATATTCTTTGCATCCTTCTCAAGCACCACATTTCAAAAGCTTCAAATTTTAAATACCTGTCTTTTAAGAGTACGACAATTGGATTCAGTAGTTTGATGTCACGCCGCCCGGCAACGGCGGCCATCTTGGTTCTAAACAAAGAAAATCATTACTTTTTATTCTTCATGCTGGCTAGAACTTTTCATATGCCTTGTGATCAGAATGTGTAAAAGTCAAAACATGATCAAATTTATGTTTGTTTTTTTTCTCCTCTGTATACGCTTTTATGCTCGCCTGGGAAATATTTCATACGGGCGTCCGCCATTGTTCCGATAGTTTAGAGCCAGTGTTACTAAGTTACCATGCGTCATAAGGAAGGAAGTGACGTTACGACTGTTAGAGTATTACCGGGTTACACCGTGGCCTTCGTAAAGTTATAGCCTGACACTGACCAAAAAATGACGTCAAAATGCCTGTCTTTGGCCACAAAAGAAAACAAATCGTGATGTGTATTCAATAGTTCAACCAATGGGACCACTTGTTTCCATGAGCACTACTAACGACAACTCACTAGGCGGTGCAAAAACCAAATAATGACGTCAAAATGCCAGTCTTTTTGGGTTTCAGTGTCAGGCTATAACTTAACAATTTCTACGCTTAGACTGACCAAAACATGACGTCAAAAGACAAGTCTTTGGCCACAGAAGAAAACAACTCATGAATTGTATTCAATAGTTCAACCAATGAAATAACTTGTTTCCTTGGGCTCAACTGTACGACAACTCACTAGACGCTGCACAAACCTAAAAAAATGACGTCAAACTATAAGAAGTTCTAGATGGATCTTGTGTCAGGCTATCGATAGAATGCGCTTGGCCAAGGAGTTCACAACATTGCCATCCGGAAGTATAACGGACCAACACACAAACTCTGTGTAACCATGAACTTTTATAGTCTGGTTAATAGAGTTTAGTGAGAACAACTCACAAACGCGGATGGCAAAAACCATAACAAAGGCCTGAGTGACGTCATCTGCATACTATCTATAGATAGATCGACGTTGACGTCACTCCGGTTTTTGTTATTGTTTTTTGCCACTCGCGTTTATGAGTAATTATCACTAAACTGTATTAGCCAGATTATAAACGTTTAAGACTACACATAATTTTGTATGTTGGTCCGTTATACTTCCGGGTGGCAATGTTGTGAGCTTCTTAGCCAAGCGCATACTATCTATAAGTTAACGATGGCTACGGTTAAACTCGCTTTTTCGGGTAGCGATTCATCCCAGCACAGTACCGTTTTAAGTTCGGTGAGTCACGAATAAATTTTTTTAAATACCCCCCAAAAAACATCCCAATAACTCAGCTTGGCTTGACTGAGGCAGGCTAATTTTATTTTTAAGGAAAATTTATTTTCTTGCACTTTTCTTTCTGCTTTGTTTGTCTTTAATTATTTTTCGAAGATCGATGGTCGGCGGATGGATCAAAACTCTGAAGTCCCGATTTTCATGATCGGCGGATCAAACCTCTGAAGTCCCGATTTTCATGATCGGGGGATCAAAACCTCTGAAGTCCCAATTTTCATGATCGGCGGATCAAAACTCTGAAGTCTACAAACGAACTATGCACACTATGTTATATTTAATTTTGGGCGGATCAAACCTCTGAAGTCCCGATTTTCACGATCGGTGGATCAAAACTCTGAAGTCTACAAACGAACTATGCACTCTATGTTATATTTAATTTTGGGCGGATCAAACCTCCGAAGTCCCGATTTTCACGATCGGTGGATCAAAACTCTGAAGTCTACAAACGAACTATGCACTCTGTGTTATATTTAATTTTGGGCGGATCAAACCTCTGAAGTCCCGATTTTCACGATCGGTGGATCAAAACTCTGAAGTGTACAAACGAACTATGCACACTATGTTATATTTAATTTTGGGCGGATCAAACCTCTGAAGTCCCGATTTTAACGATCGGCGGATCAAAACTCTGAAGTATACATACGAGCTTTGCACACTATGTTTTATTTAATTTTGGGCGGATCAAACCTCTGAAGTATACATACGAGCTTTGCACACTATGTTTTATTTAATTTTGGGCGGATCAAACCTCTGAAGTATACATACGAGCTTTGCAGACTATGTTATATTTAATTTTGGGCGGATCAAACCTCTGAAGTATACATACGAGCTTTGCACACTATGTTTTATTTAATTTTGGGCGGATCAAAACTCTGAAGTATACATACGAGCTTTGCACACTATGTTTTATTTAATTTTGGGCGGATCAAACCTCTTGTCAGGTCGAATCCCACCCTTCGTCGAGGATTAAAATCGCGTTTGTTTCTTTTTCCAGTCTAAAATATTATAAGCAGAGACGGTCAACAAATGATTGAAAATGATAAATGCCTCTTTAAAATAAAACTGAGCGCAATATCTACTAAAGTGCTCAACGCGCTTTACAATGTGTCACCAGCCAACAGCAACACTTTTCACGTACGACGAGATATGACGCCTGTTAGGCAATATTACATTTTTTCTCCGACAGAGATAAAGGCCGAGTACTCATTTTACACTTAAGTACGGTGAGAGAATGTGAGTAAAGAGTGTTTTCAACTAGCTATGAGCCGCTCAGAGCAGGACTCGAACGCAGAACATACCAATCCGAAGGCGAGTGTTATACTACACAACCACATAGCCACACTTTAATGTAAAAGGATTGCAGAATATAGATGAATAAAGTTTCTTAGCTAAATACGGATGTCTCACTGTTATGAGTCAGAGTGGTAATAAGCTGTTAGAAGTGCGGCTATGTGGTCTAGTGGTATGACACTCGCGTTCGGATCGGAAGGTCCTGAGTTCGAGCCTCGCTCGGCGCATAGTCGAGTCCTTGGAAAAGGCTCTTTACTCACATTCTCTCGGTGTAAAATGAGAACCTGTCCGTTTTAACAGCGTTGTCTTTGTCCGAAAAAAAAATAATCGTAATATCGCCTAAAAGGCGTCATGTCTCGTTCTACATGTTACATGTTGCTGTTTCAGGGACCCCTTGTAAAGCACCTTGAGCATATAAAGTGGATATCGTGCTATATATGTTTTTTTTTCTTAATTTTTTTTTTAGCTCAAGCTGTTAGAAGCTGTGGACTGTAAAATGGATTAAACGAAAATGAATAATACAACAGCTAAATTTTTTTTAATACCAACCACGAACGTTTCGAGTTCAAAGCCCTTCTTCAGCCAATAAAAAAAAAACAAAAACAAAAACATGAATACATCATTTAAAATCTAGACAGACAGCAGAAAAAATATATTTCGCACATCTTGTCTTCTTGTAATAAGATCTTGAAATGTAAAAAAAAATTGATTAAAAACATTCGCTTGGTACCTAAGAACTTGAGAGAATTGAAGCGGGTTATTAGACTAATGCACAGAATTCGAGTTCAATTTTGTTCATTATATTTTATGAATGCGATGTTATAATAATATACAATTATTCCAGCCCTCTCATTGGAAAACGCAATCATTTCTTAGTAAAAACGTAATCGTTGAATAACGCTTTGAACGCGTTGAATAAAAATGTTATTCATCAATTGCAGAATATTTTCACATATTTTATTGGTGTGAAATCAGGTGTAAAAGACAGTTGGTTGGTAATTAAAGGTAATCTTGTGGTGCGCATGAATACAAATCCAACGTTTTTAGTTTTGGGTCAAATTGTCATTTATGCAGAAGGAGAAAGATACAAATTATTATACTAATAACATACCATTTGGTTGCAAAATATATCTTACTTGAGAGGAGAGAATAAACGTATTCTTTAATTTCTTTGTATTTATAAAACTCGTTTTATTTTTATCGTGCGATAACACATACTTGCAAGCTCGTTGTGTTATTGGGCGCGATAAAAATTGTAACTCGTTTAATAAATACAAAGCGATGAAAGAATCGTATATTCTTACACTCTCCCTTTTTTTTTTTTTTTGGAATTCAGGGTGCTTACCAAACCGCTGCACGGGATTGTGATTGCGCGTCGGGAACAAAGTTCAAATTCTATAACGTAAGAGTGTAAGAAATCTATTATTCTACCCCTAAATTGATTCCGATTTCGTCATCTTTGAAAATAAGCTTGGGTTAAAAAACACTTAAATTTTACTTCTTTTTTTAAAAAAATCAAATTTATGGTGAACGTTAACGCTTCTGACGTCACAAATTATTATTGTAAACTTGATGCTATCATTACACGTTACTATTTATAACAAATTCCCTCTTTGTCTCTATCAAAATACGGACCAGACTGTGATATCCGACCGATTAATTATGTGCTACACAAACAAATATTATATCATGTTATATTCTATTTAATCTCATCTATTTTGGAGGGGGGGGGGGGAGGGCTCCTGACCGCCCCCCCCCACTCCCCGCCCTGTCCACCTAGCAGCGAATGGGTAGCTGGGTCTGTTAGATCTGGCGGAAAGCACTTTGCGATAGACTAGTGTCCTATCCAAAGGATAGCAAGGAATTGCTATTGTCCTTTTCACGCTATAGAAACCGGGATAAACTCCGGCTCCATGGCCCTGATGGCTCTGAAGGACTCCCAAAAAAATGGGGGCGAATTGGCCGAGTGGTTAAGGCATTGCACTGTGATCCGGAAGTTCCCGGGTTAGAGTCCTTTCGTTTTTTTTTTACCTTGTGCAAGATTATTAACTCCCATTTTTTTCACTTTGGATAACACGGGTGATTTCTGTTGACATCACACATCCTGTTTGATGGATTATATATATATATATATTTCTTCATGGAATACCTTGGCGACAAGATCTAATGGTTTCGGTGCTATGTGCTGCTATGTGGACTTGTGGTATGATACTCGCTTTCGGATCGGAAGGTTCTGGGTTCGAACCTCGCTCGGCGTATAGTTGAGTCCTGGGAAAAGGCCCTTCACTCACATTCTCTCATCGTACTCAGGTGTAAAATGAGTACCAGTCCGTTAACAGTGAGGTTCTCTCCGGAAAAAAATGTTTTATCGCTTAACAGGCGTCATGTCATGTCTCGTCCTACATGTTAAGTGTTGCTGTTGGCCTGGGGCCCCTTGTAAAAGCGCTTCGAGACTTTGAATGGATATTGCGCTATATAAAAACTCTCTTTTTTTAAAAAAAAATTGCGAAAGGGCATAGCCTATATTTTTGGGGGTTAATTTTGTACTTTCAAACTTTCATATGCGTATTTGAGAATAGGGTTTTTCTAACCCGATTGTCTTTTAACACATTCGGGACTTCTTGTTGATCTTGGAACGCGACTTGGATTTGGGCTCTCGGATCAAAAATCTTACAATGATCGATGAAACAATTCGATCAATCGTCTCATAAATGTATTAGACCGGGAAGAACACGGTACTTAGTAGAGTCCTTGGAAAAAAAGGCTCTTTACTCACGTCACATTCTCTCACCATACTCAGGTGTAAAATGAGTACCGGGCCGTTAACTAACAGCGTTGTTTCTGTCCCCAAAAAAAAGTTGTAATATCGCCTAACAGGCATCATGTCCCGTCGTCCTACATGTTTAAGTGTTGCTGTTGCCCAGGGACCGTTTGTAAAGCGCTTTGAACACGTTTAGTGGATATTGCTCTATATAAAAGCTCAATTAAAAACTTTTAAACATTTTTTAAACTTAACATAGTGACCCACCATTTCAAAACGGTATTTTACCCAAAAAAAAAAAAAAGAAAAACAAAGAAAAGAAATAAGAATATACCTGAGCATTATATAGCGCAGGAGTCCCCATATCTCAGTTGGTAGAGCGCTCGCTTCACACGCAAAGGCACCGAGACCGATCCCGGATGCAGTCGAGAGTTTTTCTGCCCCCCCCCCCCCCTGTCCACCCAGCAGTGATTGGGTAGCTGAGTCTATTAGATCCGGCGGAAAGTACTTTGCGATAGACTGGCGTCCTATCCAAAGGATAACAAGAAATTGGTATTGTTCGTTTCACGCTATAGAAACCGGGATAAGCTCCGGCTCCATGGGCCTCAAGGCCCTTAAGGCATATTACTTTATATAGCGCAATATCCACTAAACGTGCTCAAATCGCTGTACAAAGGATCCCCGGTCAACATCAACAAGTAACACGTAGAACAAAACATGACTCGATGACTCATTTTACACCCGTGAGTACGGTGAAAGAATGTGAGTAAAGAGTCTTTTTCCAATGACTCAACCACTATGCGCGCCGAGCGAGGATCGAACCCAGGACCGTCCGATCCGAAAGCGAGTGTCATACCACACATCTCATAGTAGCAGCACTAAAACTAAAATGTCAAATTTTTGTTCAATTTAGTTTTAAAATCACTCTAGAATTGACCTACCACTACCCATAAATAGTAACGCGTAATGATATCAAATTGAAAATACAATAATAATTTCAGACGTCAGATTTTATCATAGAGTTTAATTTCACTAAAAAATGGATTAAAAATAAAAAGAAGTTTTATTATTATTATTATTATTATTATTATTATTATTATTATTATTATTATTTATTATTATTTATTATTATTATTATTATTACTTTTTATTTTTTTTTAAAGGTCAATAAACCTATATCTGTTTATTGTCGTATTTAAAATTCCCTTGACATTTTACAACAACGATGGCAACTTTTCGGTCACATACTACGCAGGGACAAAAACATACCAGCAAACCAAGCCATGTCGGGATACTTCCAAAAACACGGGAACCTTTTCAGAGGAAGACCGATCACAACACTCCCCGTGATCCTAAACAAAAACCTCACAACACTTGGACAAAGCATTAGTCTCATAACGGCAGGGGACCTTGAAAATCTGAGAACCCTAGCAGAGGACCGGCAATATTGGAGACACCTCACACAGGAAATACTGGAAACAGCCAAGGCGACCCGATCTTTCGGTCGAGACGCGAAAGGCATCTAAGTCAAGTAAGTCAAGAAGATAATTCTAAATTGGCAAAGCAACGACAGACATCGGGTGTCTCCCATTCCTGAGGTTAAAAAAAAAAATTAAATAAATAAAAAGAAGTGAAGTATCGTTTATAGTGTGTCTAAAAATGCGGATATGTCATCTAGTGGTATGACACTCGCTTTCGGATCGGATGGTCCTGGGTTCGCATAGTTGAGTCATTGGACTAGGCCCTTTACTCACATTCTCTCATCGTACTAAGGTGTATAATGAGTACCTGGCCGTTATTAACAGCGTTGATTCCGTCCGACAAAAAATGTAATATCGCCTAATGGACGTCATGTCCCGTTCTATGTGTTAAATGTTGTTAAGGGACCCCTTGTAAAATTGTTATATCCAAATTTTGATAATTTTCACGTAAAACTCAGGTTAAAAGCGCTTTGCAAAGGGTCTCTGGACAACAGCAACAAGGAACACGTAAAACGAGACATGACGCCTGTTAGATTATATTACAGGTTGTTTTTCCCCCGACAAAAACAACGCTGTTAACGGCCAGGTACTCATTTTGCACCTGAGTTCGATGAGAGAATGTGAGTAAAGAGTCTTTTACATTGAATCAACAGCTATGCGCCGAGCGAGGCTCGAACCCAGGACCTTCCGATCCGAAAACGAGTGTCAGACCAAAATACCACACATCCGCAATTGGCCTACGTGGGTTACATACATATTTTACTTTATTTACAAAAACAAAAATAAAAGGGAAATTTGATTTAAAAAAAAAGAAAGCTTGAAACAAGACAAGTTGTGTCACTTACCGCTCGTTCACATCAAAGCACACAAAATGTTTTCTTTTTTTTCCACTGTGTCCTCAAGTTACTTGGAGAGAGGAAAGAAAAAAAGGAAAGTTTGTTTCCCCCTCACAATTAATGATATACAGCTTTCAATCTAAGCAATCTTTGATTTAAGGGATTTTATATTTAAAATAATCTGATTTATCCTAAAAACTCAGACTGTATTAATTGTTGAGTTGCTGGTTTGTTTCCTCCGATATTTAATTTACTAAATTATGAGACACAAGTCTATTTATTTCAAAGTGCAGTACTAGTTAAAATAATATAATTGTCTTTAACTCTAAAAGTGACAACTACTACACTTCTCACAACCATCCGATATGTATGTTTGTAGTCTTAGCCTGGTGAATGTTATAGATCTCTTGATAAAATTACCGCTTTCACAACTTTATAAATGTACAGCAGGGAGTGGGTAGTGGCAATCAATTGTTGTCAATGTTTTTATTTTTCAATTATTTTGTCGTATCTTTCCGCCCCCCTTTTTTTCTCCACCCCTCTCACAAGTCTTCTTTCTCCCTCTCACTTTCTATGATCTGCCACTTACTTATTTCCCAATAACAATTATTGCGTCCCGTGCGCGTGTGTGGTATTGATGACGCGTATCGCTTCGTCACGCCGCATCACATCACATCTGCTTATCGCGATGCGAGAATTGTCCGTCCGTCCGTCACTCGCTGGCTGCGTCTTGCGTTTCTTTGGCATCTGCGCGTCATTTTATGAATAGATATTTTCAGTTGACGTAAGTCGTAAGTATTCACAGACATGATAAATATCTATAGATAGAATGCGCTTGGCTAAGAAGCTTATAACATTGCCATCCGGAATATAACGGACCAACACACAAATCTGTGTGTATCCATGAACGTTTATAGTCGGGTTAATACAGTTCAGTGAGCATTACTCATAAACGAGGATGGCAAAAACAATACGAAGTGACTATTCTCACCCCCGGGATGCTAGTCTTCATAATAGTATAAAAAGTAGTCCACAATTGTTGTATGTTTAATCCAAAGGTTGTAATGCAGTAATTTGTTAAGTTTTGTTTGTTTGTTTTTAAGGGTTTTACGGCGCTTGCAACACATTTAGGTTATATCAGCGCCAGTAAAAAGGAAGAAAATGGGGTAGTAAAAAGTTCTAGAATTACAATTAAAGCATCCAAGAAAAAGTAAGACAAAGGGGAACTGGGAACAAATAGGGATCAGATGTAGATTCCAAGATTCCTTCAATGTACTTAGTTTGAGATCACCAATAAGTCTCATCCGGACACAAGCACGGCCCCCACTAAGAGGAACACACTCAAATGCTTACATTATAAATTATAACAAATATAATAATACATAACAGAGAGATGATTTACAAGGTTAAAAATATCATCTCCCAAAACAATAACTAGGCATTTGACTGTCTTCCTCCCAGCCAGGACCCCGACCAGGGCCAGGACAAAACCAAGCAATCTCATTCCAAGACAAAGACAGAATGCAAGTTGGAAAACAATATAGGAAGATATGAAGTGAGTAGAAAAGTGCCAGAAGACAATAGAGAATAAAAATTTTTTTCGCGGCGGTGGTGGGGTTCGAACCTGCGACCTTATTGGTACGACAACTCCGCCTGGCAGGTGAGAGCGTGGCTCTACCGTGTGAGCTATCCACGAACACAAAATATTCGTTTCAAACCCAAAGTCATTTCTAGATCCCTCTCTCACCCACTTCTTGAGATCGCCGATTCGTTCACCACCATCGCGAAGTAATTTTGACCAGCAGTTAAGCTTAATAGCCAATATTCTCATCACAAACATATAACATAGAAACGATTGAGACATTGAGTATGCTCCGGTGTATGGGTGAATTTTTTAATTCAGAAAAGTGAGTGGAGCAGGCACTTATGTTGGTAACAACAAGATATGAAGTGAGTAGAAAAGTGCCAGAAGACAATAGAGAATAAAAATTTTTTTCGCGGCGGTGGTGGGGTTCGAACCTGCGACCTTATTGGTACGACAACTCCGCCTGGCAGGTGAGAGCGTGGCTCTACCGTGTGAGCTATCCACGAACACAAAATATTCGTTTCAAACCCAAAGTCATTTCTAGATCCCTCTCTCACCCACTTCTTGAGATCGCCGATTCGTTCACACCATCGCGAAGTAATTTTGACCAGCATTAAGCTTAATAGCCAATATTCTCATCACAAACATATAACATAGACACGATTGAGACATTGAGTATGCTCCGGTGTATGGGGTGAATTTTTTAATTCAGAAAAGTGAGTGGAGCAGGCACTTATGTTGGTAACAACAAGATATGAAGTGAGTAGAAAAGTGCCAGAAGACAATAGAGAATAAAATTTTTTTTCGCGGCGGTGGTGGGGTTCGAACCTGCGACCTTATTGGTACGACAACTCCGCCTGGCAGGTGAGAGCGTGGCTCTACCGTGTGAGCTATCCACGAACACAAAATATTCGTTTCAAACCCAAAGTCATTTCTAGATCACACGGTAGAGCCACGCTCTCACCTGCCAGGCGGAGTTGTCGTACCAATAAGGTCGCACGTTCGAACCCCACCACCGCCGCGAAAAATTTTTTTATTCTCTATTGTCTTCTGGCACTTTTCTACTCACTTCATTCTTGTTGTTACCAACATAAGTGCCTGCTCCACTCACTTTTCTGAATTAAAAAATTCACCCCATACACCGGAGCATACTCAATGTCTCAATCGTTTCTATGTTATATGTTTGTGATGAAATATTGGCTATTAAGCTTAACTGCTGGTCAAAATTACTTCGCGATGGTGGTGAACGAATCGGCGATCTCAAGAAGTGGGTGAGAGAGGGATCTAGAAATGACTTTGGGTTTGAAACGAATATTTTGTGTTCGTGGATAGCTCACACGGTAGAGCCACGCTCTCACCTGCCAGGCGGAGTTGTCGTACCAATAAGGTCGCAGGTTCGAACCCCACCACCGCCGCGAAAAAAATTTTTATTCTCTATTGTCTTCTGGCACTTTTCTACTCACTTCATATCTTGTTGTTACCAACATAAGTGCCTGCTCCACTCACTTTTCTGAATTAAAAAATTCACCCATACACCGGAGCATACTCAATGTCTCAATCGTTTCTATGTTATATGTTTGTGATGAGAATATTGGCTATTAAGCTTAACTGCTGGTCAAAATTACTTCGCGATGGTGGTGAACGAATCGGCGATCTCAAGAAGTGGGTGAGAGAGGGATCTAGAAATGACTTTGGGTTTGAAACGAATATTTTGTGTTCGTGGATAGCTCACACGGTAGAGCCACGCTCTCACCTGCCAGGCGGAGTTGTCGTACCAATAAGGTCGCAGGTTCGAACCCCACCACCGCCGCGAAAATTTTTTTTATTCTCTATTGTCTTCTGGCACTTTTCTACTCACTTCATATCTTGTTGTTACCAACATAAGTGCCTGCTCCACTCACTTTTCTGAATTAAAACAATATAGGGGGATAGAAGACACAATAAGTACCTCCCTGCCCACTATGGGAGGTAGGAACCCCACCCAGTTGTTAAGTTTCTTGTCACAAGTTGCACAATTAAAAAAAAATCAATCAAATCCAAATCGCAAAAAGCCGGCGACGTTTTTTTCGGTAATCCAATCGGCCGGGGGGGGGGGGGGGGGGGGTGATGAGAATAGAGGCAGCCGAAACAATAACAAAGACATGAGTGACGTCATCTTCGAACTATCTATTGACGAGTCAGTTGTTTGGATGGAGATGATAAACACGCCCAGATTAATACTTAAGTAAAAATCACAACCAAAAACCAACAGAATTAGTCAGCACGCATAATAAATAAATCGAAAAACACAAACAAACAAAATGAATGAATGAATTAAAAATAATAAAAAAGCGACAAAACACACACACAAACAAAAATTAAATTTAAAAAATGAAAATAAAATTAAACGGAACTAGAAATAAAGGAATAAAACGTTCACCTCTCTGCTACTTAAAGACAAACAAACAAACAAACAAACAAACAAAGAAACAAGACTGTCGTATCAACTGAGTAATCACGAATATCTAAATACTGGCAAATCAGTTGAGTTAGATAAATTATCTATTTAAAAAAAAACAAACTTATGACATTTACTTTTACGAATGGATCAAGCAAAAATCAATAATCCACTTTTTCCTTTTACATGGCATTGTTACATTTTCATCATGAAGTTTAAAAATGAATAAATAATGTTATAACTTTTTAAGGAAAGAATTTACCCGAAAATAGTCCATTTCATAGAGGGGGGGGGGGGGGGGGGGCGCATAGATCGATGAATTCTCTCCCTCTCTCTCTCTCTCTCTCTCTCTCTCTCTCTCTCTCTCTCTCTCTCTCGTTCTTTTTTTTCCTCCATTTTATTACTTCAATTGAAAATTTCACATTTAAACAGTTTTATAATTCCAATCAATCTTCCCGTCTCTAACTCTAATGCCATTAAATAATTACAGATGCTTCTCGCTACCAAAAGATAGATTTGACCTCGATTTAATTCAAATCCCTGCGCAGTGACCTACTGCGCTTTAATGGACAAATCAGAATAAACGATTAAGCCTCTTTTTAACGTGTGTGACCCAAAGTTCGATTACTCTGTTTAGTCTATCTATCTATTTATGGCTAAATAATTACGGTGTTAGCACTTTTTAATTGATAAATAGAATAGATTGCGTTATTTTCCAATTTAAAGATAGAGGCTTCATTAAAGATTGCATTAAAATGACTGATGGTCACGATTATCCCGCTACAGAGTAGAGCTTTTCAGACGACATCGAATGACTGTTTTAAATATGGACACGCCACGGGTTTAAAAAAAAAAAAAGAACGGACAAATTCATTTCACACTTATCCTGGTTTTTAATTACAGCGGTGAATTGTAGTGCAATGGTGCATTGCAGTGCATTGAACTGGGTGACGATCAATCAATAATATTACAATTTGATTTTGCTAGTTTTGTTTGCTCTTATCTTCTCTGTTTCTTTTAACTTTGCGCAGTGCACGTAAATGGATAGAGTTGATACAATAATAAACGATTCTTACACTCTAGCTTTTTAGAATTCCGGACGTGTTCCCAATTATGGTGCACGAGCTTGCGAATTGAATGTGGTCGGAACAAACTTCAAATTCCATAACGCGAGAGAGTAAGAAATATGTTTTTCTACCCCTCAATCGATTCCGATTTGGATATCTCTAAGTTAAAAAAAAAAATTACTTAACCCTCTCCTTGCCAACCATAGGAAAATCGTCACATTCGTTACGATCCAATCACCATTTGTATCATTCTGAATTTCTTTTGTAAATCACACAATTTGAAGAAAATGTTTTATTATAGCTAAGAAAAAACGTGACACTGTGTTGTTGAGTTCAGTTTGCTGATCAATATTATGCATAGAATGTAATTTTTGCTTTTCTGTTTGAGTAAGAAATTTCTATTTTTGTGTTGGGTGGGTGTGACATTTTGGGGAAAATTCTGAAAATGGCTGGTAATGAAAGGGTTAAGTGATAGTTTTACACCTTTTTAAAACAAATCTGATTTTAATCAAATGTCACGCTTGATAATCTGACGTCACAAACCATTATGTAAACATGATATCATTACGTGTTAATGCTTATGACTATGTGGTCTACTGGTATTACACCCGCTTTCGGATCGGAAGGTCCTGGGTTCGAGCCTCGCTCGGCGCATAGTGAGTCCTTGGAAAAGAGTCTCAGGTGTAAAATGAGTACCTGGCCGTTAACAGCGCTGTCTTTGTCCGAAAAAAATGTAATATCGCCTAACAGGCGGCATGTCCCGTCCTACATGTTAAATGTTGCTGTTGACCAGGGACCCCTTGTAAAGCGCTTTGAGCACATTAAGTGGATATTGCGCTATATAAAAAAAAAGCTTAATGGAGAGGGGTAGATCGATAGATGTGATCGTGCATTGACGGACAAACTCATTGAATTAATCCGTGTATCCATGCAGGTTTTAAACATGAGACCATTTGAGTTTTTATATCACGCAATATCCACTCACACACACACACACACACACACACACACACACACAAACACATTTACAAATTTTCACCTATATTATCATAACAATCTAATATAAATATATGTGTATTTTGTGTCTACTTGAAAAAGGCCAAAGGCCGAAACGTCGTTTGTTTTGTGTTG
This sequence comes from Berghia stephanieae, assembly GCF_034508935.2. NCBI lineage: Eukaryota > Metazoa > Mollusca > Gastropoda > Nudibranchia > Aeolidiidae > Berghia > Berghia stephanieae. The sequence continues at coordinate 19,782,105 of NC_088371.1, forward strand.
TTCATTCATGAGTCGGATTTACTCCCTTTATCTTTATCTCCAATATCCACTCAGTTTTGAGTAAGCCTCTTCTATTTTAGTGTATCATTGATGCTGGCTCTTTAGATTCTATGTTAAAAAAAAAAAAATTGTCCTTCGCCTGCTGTGATAATTTGAAGAGTTGTTCTCCATATTCCTTCCATTGCATCATGATTTCTTCAGGGGCTGTTAAGGTGTATGCCCTTCTGAGTCTTCTATTGCCAACTTCAATCTGCTGTTTCGTGATTTATTATATTCCTCATATCTATCCATAGTTTTTGTGGCGTTTTTTCATTTTGAAAGTTACTGAGGACCTCACATCTGTTTTCTGAACTGCATATGTTTCAACGTATTGATGTTGGTGAGACTAGCTTGTGTACATGTGGATGCCCAGAGCAGACGATGGAGCACATCCTTAGAGAATGCCAGGATGGGCCCAGCTGCACTGAACATGACCTAAGTGTCTGCTCCACAGATGCTGTGGAGTGGGTTCGGTGTTGGAGCGACAAGCTATGATGATGATGACCATATTGATAGTTCCTTCGCTTATCCACAGTTTTGTCTTTTTCTTTTAAAAAGAATAATTGAGCGCAATATCCACTAAAAGTGCTCAAAGCGCTTTACAAGGGGTCCCTGGCCAACAGGAACACTTAACATGTAGGACTAGACATGTCGCCTGTTAGGCGACATTACATTTTTTCGGACATAGACAACGTTGTTATAACGGCCAGGTAATCATTTTACACCTGAGTACGGTAAGAGAATGTGAGTAAAGACCCTTTTCCTATGCGCTGAGCAAAGCTCGAATCCAGGACCTTCGGATCTGAAACTAGTGTCATACCACAAGACACATAGTCGTCTTTCTTTTTCGTCCAAGGAGAGAGTCTGCTGTTTCGTGATATATAGATAGTATGCACTTGGCTAAGAAGCTCATAACATTGCCATTCGGAAGTATAACGGATCAACACACAATACTCTGTGTAACCGTGAACTTTTATAGTCGGGGTAATACAGTTTAGTGAGAATCACTTACAAATGCGGATGGCAAAATACAATAACAAAGGCCCGATTGACGTCATCTTCGTTCTATCTATATTCTTCATATCTATCCATTTCTGTCTGGCAACACATCTGGCTTTTGTTTCTGGATCCTTTAGTTTATCTGTGTCATATCGGATACACGAAGTAAAAAAAGGCTATTTCAAAACTAAAGAATGGTAAATCTACGGGACTGGATGGCATCCCAGCTGAACTTATACAAGCGAACGGAGGACATGCGGTGAAGGTCCTACACTCACGTACGTGCGAGCATCAATTTATCCATCCATCCATCCATCCATCCATACAAACATACATACATACATACATACATACGTACGTACGTACGTACATACATACATACATACATACATACATACATACATACATACATACATACATACATACATACATACATACATACATACATACATACATACATACATACTATACATACATACATACATACATACATACATACATACATACATACATACATACATACATACATACATACATACATACATACATACATACATACATACATACATACATACATACATACATACATACATATACATACATACATACATACATACATACATACATACATACATACATACATACATACATACATACATACATACATACATACATGCATGACATACATACATACATACATACATACATACATACATACATACATACATACATACATACATACATCATACATACATACATACATCATACATACATACATACATACATACATACATACATACATACATACATACATATACATACATACATACATACATACATACATACATACATACATACATACATACATACATACATACATACATACATACATACATACATACATACATACATATACATACATACATACATACATACATACATACATACATACATACATACATACATACATACATACATACATACATACATACATACATACATACATACATACATACAAGACACTCACGAGTTAATTGGAGTTTAGAAGACAATTCCAGACTGTGCATGAATTTGACTACAGAATCCTTGGCAGAAACCAATCGGCCTTGAACTTGGATCTCGATAATGAGTAGGAGGGTAAGTCTAGTCTTGGACTATCCTAAAAATATATGTGACCCAGCATCTCAAAACGTATAATTCTCGGTGAACCGGATTGCAAGATATTATTTTTAAGTTAAAGATGGCCATAAACTGGAAAATGCTAGAGTTTTTATACTTGATGAAACTGTATTGATTCCAAATCCCGAAAAATGAACCCAATTAAACCATGCTTGTAATCCTCAATTCAATATCTGTCATTTTCTCAATCCGACGTGAAATTGATGTCATTCAGCTCTTTGTTATTGTTTTTAGACAGCCATTTTTGGTGATTACTTCACACTAAATAAATATAAATCAGACTATCAACATTCAATGTTACATATCGTTTTATGTGTTGGTACGTTATTTCCGGCTGGCGGATGTTGTGAGCATTTTACCTAAACGCTTAGCATGATTGCCGCTTTTCGGCATTGGATATCACGTGTGACCCCATCACTACAAAACAATACTGCACCGGTCTGAACAAAATGCTGAAAAGTGATTTTAAAAAATTACAATGAACAAAATATTTGAAATTTTGGTTTTTGGTTACAAGATTTAGCGAACAAATTATTCTCATTTCTCTCATTGGAGATTTAAAAACTTCACCCATGTCTTATAATATATTTGAGAAAGAACTGAACAACTGTGTATGAAAGGTGCCAGACAAAGCAAGAAAGAAAAATACAGGAAAAAACTCTTCCAGGACAAAGAATACAGACCGAATGCGGATGACGACATGCAAATATCATCCACGGTTGCTTCCCCTGAAGTTACACAACTGTAACTTTCTATCGCGTTGTTTACTTTGGGAACTTCAACGGCTGTGGCCGAGTCAACACAAAACTGTCAAAATACCGAGGATGTGTGTTAATAATAATAATTAATAATAATTGAGCTTTATATAGGGCAATATCCACTAAATGTGCTCAAAGCGCTTTACAAGGGGTCCCTGGTCAACAGCAGCACTGAACTGTTGTCTATGGATGCCACAAATCGTCTAAAATGAAAGGATTATCTTTCTATGGGATTCAGTCCGTTAAATATAATGAAGGACAGACAGTGTCCGGTAATAACGATAGACAATTATACACAGACAGCTTTTTTGAAACTTCGTTCTTTTAAGTATTTATTCACATTCCAGAATATGGAAACTTTCGTAATGCACATAGAAATAAGTAAAGTTAATAAAATACCAATAAAAGTATAAAATTACCCCAACAATGAATCAGTCGATGAATAATATTTAATAGTAGGGTACTATATATATATATATATATATATATACAATATGCTACGACATTCGTGTAGATGTTGTGGCGGAATGGGTAAGTCGACTGTCTTAGAAGGCATGTTGAAATCAACACTGTTTTCGAATCCTGGGTCCGCAACATTTATTTGTTCTTGTCTTCTTTCGATTTTTACAGAGCGTTGCAAAGGATAAATGTACCCCCCCCCCCTTTTTTTTTTTTTTCTTTTCTTCCCTTGTAAATCTTTATTTCTCTCTCTCTTGGTTCCTTTCTATAGAATGTTGCGATCATAAACAAGGAACAAATAGTCAGAGAAAAAAAAATTATTATAAAAATATAATTAATATAAACCCAGACAATATAAAACAAATTTAAGATATTCATGCTCAGAAACGGACCAAGGCCAAACAAAAAAGGAGAAAAGAATAGACTACGCTCAAAAACAAAAGGAAAAAAAGAAAAAAGAAAAAAAGAAAAAAAATCAGGAAGAGAGGGTTTTTTTTTTTTTTTGCTTTGTATTGTTGTTGTTTTTTGTTTTTTTGCTTTTGTTTTTGATGTTAATAATAGGGAATGAGATAAGCGGAAAAGTAGCATCCCTTGATTGGATGTCACTGGTGGAGACGTTGATTAACGTTGATTATGATATGCATTTTTGTACAGAAATACGAATAACAATTTTTTTTTATTTGGAGCGCTTGGCTTGTAGTTGGTTTGTTAACAAATAACTTCTCCACCGGTGACGTCCAATCGCAAATCTCATTCCCTATAAAGATTCTAATGATGATGGTGATGATGATAATGATGATGATGATGATGATGATGATGATGATGATGATGATGATGATGATGATGATAATGTAAAATGTCAAAAATTAACTCCCTTAGTCTTTATCGCATACTCTCTATAATCGACAATATTAATCTATTGAATCAATAAAGAAAAGGAGAAAAATGCACAACAAAATAAAGAGCATTCTACTTCCTGCATGTAACCGAAGTCACTGGTAGAAAAACACGAATTTAACCAGTTAACTGCAATGCTGTAGTAAAACGCATATTTAAAAATTTGGCCAGAAAATTCGTCCTTCAAATATCGATCAATTTAATTGACCCTCATCTTGGCAAAAACTCTCAAACTTGAGACTTTAAAGTAGGAAGACTTCATCGAAGTTCCAGATTTGAGAGTTCTTGTCAAGATGAGAGTCTTTTAAATCGATCAATATTTGAAGGACGAGTTTTCTGGCCAAATTGTTTAAAATACGTGTTTTTCTAGAATACGGCAGTTAACTGGTAAAATTTGACCCCCCAAAAATAAACAAGATTAAGATAAATAAACAAAACATGGAAACTAGCTCTGGTATCTTGAGATTGAAAGTTTAAAAAAAATCACGTGATAGTCGGAAAGGGAAATGAACGAAGAGAGGCTGGAGATGGGCATCAAATTGCCTTCTAATTGAGGCGGTGGAAAAAAACAAACAAACCCCATTGCCTTTTATTTTGTTTAAAGATTTTTTATTTTCATGATGACTCAAGGATAACATTATTGAGTATTAGATTTCATTACAAAATGTTGTCAAATTTTAAAAGAAATACGATTATGTACATTTTCTGTCCAAAAAATAAAACGAAAACAAAAACAAAAACAAAAAAGAAAGAAAGAATGAACACGAAATAAAAATAATCCAATAACAAAACCTAACAAAATAGAAAATCCCCCACTTCAAAGCATCATTAAAGATCACCCACGTAACCATGTTTGTTTTTGTTTTTTTTTAGCTGAATTCAATTTTTTTCTTCAAATTTAAGAATATTCTCATGGCACCAATGGGGCCCCGATAGCTCAGTTGGTAGAGTACTCGCTTCACACGCAAAGAGGTGCAGCTTGAGATTTTTTTTTCTGTCCACCCAGCAGTGATTGGGTAGCTGGGTCTGTTAGATCTGGCGGAAAGTACTTTGAGGTAGACTAGCGTCCTATCCAAAGTATAGCAAGTAATTAGAACGCTATAGAAACCGGGATAAACTTCGGCTCCTTAGGTCCAATGGCTCTGAAGGACTCCTGTTTTTGTGTGGCTTAATGGTTCCTAAAGGCCGTGTACCTACTTATTTTCAAGTCTGATATTATAATGGCCTCACAGTTCTAATGGAAATTACTCTCAAACTAAGACCAAATGCTTGCCATTTCCGCAAGGTCAAGTCATGCCAGTAATTGAATTCGGTAATCAGACCTGTTAAAATGAGTATCTAGTTTCTAGGTACTCGTACTAGGATTAATTCTTTTTTCATATGTATCAAGACTAAAACCAATTTTGATTTACCTTTTTTTAAAAAAAGAAAAAAGACCAACTGAAAAGCATTGTTTCCGACAACTAGTTTGGAATTCGCGAGAAAACTTTATTTGTGCTCAATTTTTTTCTATTAAGTGAACGATTATAATCTAGGAAATGTGCGGCCGGCAATGTGGTCTAGTGGTATGACACCTGCTTTCGGATCGGAAGGACCTAGGTTCGAGCCTCGCTCGGAGCATAGTTGAGTCCTTTGGAAAAGGCTCTTTACTCACATTCTTTCGCCGTATTCAGGTGTAAAAGGAGTATCTGGCCGTTAACAGCGTTGTCTCTGTCCGAAAAAATTGAATATCGCCTAACAGGCGTCATGTCTCGTTCAACATATTGTCTTGCTGTTGATCAGGGACCCTTTGTAAAGCGCTTTGAGCACATTTAATGGATATTGCGCTATATAAAAGCTCACGGTTTTTTTTTTTGTTTGTTTTTTTTAAATAACAACCCCCCCCCCCCCCCCAAACCCAAACAAATGAACATATTGTTATCATTGGTTGTGCTTTGCGCAGAAAAATTATCCTTAATTTTATTGATACCAAGTTTAATTATGACACAATGCAAGGCCATTAGGGATCAAAAGTGCTATGCTAAAACAAAGCTGGTTCCAATCTCATTGGAAGTGTAAAACTGCTCGTATGGAGAACTAGATACATGCCATACGTGTCGTGTGTAATTGATCTTCTGGTTTCAGAGTGATGACATCTTGTTTTCTAGTCTAAAAATATATTATGCTGGTCGTCAATAAAGATCATCCATCCTCGCTCTTTTACGTCGGGTAATCTGAAGAATCTACCTTTACAACCTGCTACTAAAATAGTTATGCCCCCCTTATGATTCAATATTCACTTTGTAACCTATTCATTATTAGTCCTCTGAAGGACTGGTTACATACACACTTCCAATGATTTTGGAACCGGAAGAGTAGAAGGTTTGACCTCACTTCTCTGTCCTATTGTTTTTTGTTTTTATTTTTTTAAAATGTAAAATTTGCACCATATCAGACAGGGCTCGTGCTTGTGTGTTTACATTAATATCATTGAGGTATATTTGTAGTAGTAAGCCTCGCAGTCCGAATGACGGCTTGCCATGCTGAGAATTGTGTGATTATTGAGGTATATTGACTTACTTTTGCCTCTTGGCTCCTGGCGGAGCATAGGGCCTCAACAGCACTCTTCCATATTCTTCTGTCCTTGGCACAGACCTTTGCTTCACTCCAGGTAAGATTGGAGACTCTCAAATATTGGCGAAGGCTTCTCCTCCACGTCTGTTTTGGACGACCCCTTTTCCTCTTGCCCTGTGGGTTCAATTCGAGAGGCTGCTTGGTTGTGTTGCAGGGCTCTTTCCGCAGGGTGTGGCCAACCCATCTCCACTTTCTGCGTTCGAGGTATATTAGGTAATCTTTATGATTAAATTCCTTTCAAAAATACAGAAAACTAATAAAAAGTCAGCCCCTGAGGTTATTTCAAAGTCGATACGGATGAGCTCAGGTCTAGGGTAAACAAAGCTATGCAATCAGTGACACAATAAATGTTAGCAAACACTTGTATTGAGCGAAAAACGAGAATTGCTATAAATTAGAGAAACAGTGGTGCTCATACAAAAGTAAAGAGGAAATCAGTCGTGTTCATAATAAATTGGTTTGTTTATCACGATGAATGAATGTAATTGATGGGAAGTGTTATTGTTATTACAACATCTACACGATGCTTCGGTTATCGGAATAGTAAATAAACCCGTCTGGGTACAGCTGGGGCGACCATCCCCAACCCAGCGCGTCCACAGGTGGCGGATCGTGGAACGGCCTACAGATCCTGATCTATAGGTTAGCTGTAAAGCCGCGGACCAACTGGCGATAGTCGTGGAGAGTGAGGTTGGGTAGTCTGGCAGCACAGCTACACATACAAAATGCCTCATATACTCTATGAAGGGACTATCAAGGTGAATGGGAGGCGCCTTAAAACCTGCCAAATGCTCCCACTGCCTTGTGGGTTATGACCGGGAGGTCAAAAGGCTATGGAGTAAACCAGATAAAAATCCGTCAGAAGGCAACGGGAAACCACTGACGTATCATCCAAGATCGTCATGATGTCCGTCCAAGCGAATCTAGTCAACGACGTCAATGGATGTTTTTCGAGCAACTCGATTACAGCCTCGTCCGGTAGAGATAGTCATGCAGGTGAACAGGTGACTCTCGACCGTCATCCAGCTACTGTGCACCACCAAACATTACGAACAGCAACATGGAATGTAAGAAGTCTGTACCAGAAAGGAAAATTAGCAAATGTAGTTATGGAAATGAAGAGATTGAATATCAATGTTTTAGGATTATCAGAAGTTAGATGGAAAGGAGCAGGAGAACTTAATTATGATGACTGTAAAATTATATACTCAGGAGGAGGAGAACACCAAAGGGGAGTTGGAATTATACTAGATAATAAAACGGCGCGAGCAGTCAAAGGATTCTGGCCCATATCAGACAGAGTAATGGCAATCAAACTACAAGCAAAACCTTTTGATTTTGATATTTTACAAATATACGCCCCAACCACCAGTCACGATGATGAAGAAGTGGAAAATTTCTATCAACAAATAGATAAAGCAATGCATCAGTTTAAGTCTTCAGACATAAAACTCATCATGGGCGATTTTAATGCCAAGGTGGGCCGAGAAAGAATAGAAGATATTGTGGGCCCACATGGTCTGGGAGACAAAAATGACAGAGGTGATCGTCTTATTCAATGGCCGTCAACATGATCTGACAATCACAAATACTTGGTCAACAAACCACAATAGAAGGAAGTGGACATGGAAAAGTCCTGGAGATGGAGTGAGAAACCAAATAGATTACATACTCATCAGCAAACGTTTCCGAAACTCGGTTTTGTATGCCAAATCTATGCCGGGGGCTGACTGTAACAGCGATCATATACCTGTGCTATGCCCCATACGAGTTAAATTGAAAATCTGCAAAAGAGCAAAGGCTAAACCTAAATACCAACTAGACATTCTCCGGGAGGAACAGAAGATACAAGAAAAATTTGAACTATCAGTAAGAAACAAGTTTGAAGTGCTTGGAGAACTAACAGATATAGAAGAGAAATATGAGCAGTTTAAAGACAGTGTTGCTGCATCATTAGAAGAAAATGTTCCAACCACACTTAAGTTGCAGAAGAAGAAATGGATTACTCCAGAGATATTAGAACTAATGAATGAGAGAAGAAAGGCCAAAAATCAGGAAGAAAAATACAAGACTCTGAACAGGCAGATAAAAAGAAAAATGCAACGAAGCTAAAGAAGACTGGATAAATGAACAATGTCACTATATAATGTCCTGCAAAGAAAAAAATGGCAAATTCTTCCATCAGAAAATCAAAGAAGTGACAAACAAAACTAAATCAGGTGCTAAAAGTGGATGCATCAAAGACAAGCGTGGAAACACCATCATGGACAAAGACTGCATTCTAAACAGATGGTCAGAATATATTGAAGAACTTTTCTTTGATAATCGAGGAGAAATGCCTATGATAAAAGAACTGGAAGGGCCTTCTATAATGAAAGATGAAGTTAGGAACGTCATGAAAAGCATGAAAAATGGAAAAGCTGCAGGACCTGATGCCATAACAATTGAAGCCTTGACTGGCCTGGGTGAATGGGGGATTGAATTCATCACAAACCTTCTAAATCAAGTGTATGACACAGGAAAAATGCCAACTGATATGAAACGATCCATTTTTATAGCACAACCAAAAAAGCCAGGGGCAGTTGATTGTGAACAACACAGAACTATTAGCCTAATGAGCCACCTCACAAAAATTCTTTTGAAGATAATTTTACTAAGAATAAGAAATAAAATACGACCTGAAATTGGGGAGATGCAATTTGGTTTTGTTGAGGACAAGGGTACCAGAAATGGAATATTCACATTATCAATGCTGATGGAAAGATGTATTGAAGTAAATAAAGATCTGTATATGTGTTTCATCGACTATTCAAAAGCCTTTGATAAAGTACAACACGAAAAACTATTCAAAATTCTATCATCCTTGGACATTGATGGTAAAGATTTAAGAATATTACGGAATTTGTACTGGGAACAAGAAGCAGCAATGCGTGTTGACAACGAACTAAGCAGTTTTACACCTATTAGAAGAGGAGTTAGGCAGGGGTGTGTTTTGTCTCCAGATTTATTCAACCTCTATAGTGAAATGATATTAAGAGATATCGAACATAAGAAGGGGTGTGTATTGGAGGAAAGAATGTAACAAATCTGAGGTATGCAGATGATACGGTTCTACTGGCAGAATCTGAACATGAACTACAAGAATTACTGGATGTTGTAGTCAGGAGTAGTGAAAATATGGGACTGGAACTGAATATATCTAAAACAGAATGTATGACGGTATCTAAAAATAATAACCCACCAGCCTGTGTAATAACAAGCAGAGGACAAACAATACAACAAGTTGAATGTTTCAAATATTTAGGCTTCAATGTAACATCTAATGGAAAATCAGATTGTGAAATAAAGAAAAGAATAGGTATGGCGAAGAATGCATTCAACCAGCTGCATACAATTATGAAAAACAGGAATATTAGCATGAAAACAAAAATCAAAGTCCTGGATTGCTATGTACTGTCTGTGCTGCTATATGGTTGTGAGAGCTGGACCATAAACAAGACCATGGTTAAAAGACTGGAGGCAGTGGAAATGTGGTTTTACAGAAGAATGATGAGGGTGTCATGGATGGAAAGGAAAAGAAATGAAGAAATTTTAGAAATGGCAAACAGAAAAAGATCACTGATAACAAAAATCATCAAACGCCAAATGGAATTTTTAGGACACATTATCCGCCACCCTGGTTTGGAAATACTCGCCTTGACTGGAAAGATGAATGGAAAAAGAATAAGAGGAAGACAAAGAATAACGTATTTGAAAGGGATAAGAACTTGGACAGATGAAGCTGAGAAAGGTGGCGCTGCTTTAATAGAATTGGCAAGAGATAGATCAGCTTGGCGGAAGATGACCTCCGACGTCTGCTTCAGATATGGAACTACATGAGATGAGAAATAAACCCGTGTCAAACTGAACAATGGGGGGTCCCGTAAGCTCAGTTAGTAGAGCACTCGCTTCACACGCAAAGGGACCGCCGAAATCGATCCCGGGTGCAGAGAGATTATTTCTTACGCCCCTGTCCTCCCAGCATTGATTGGGTTGCTGGGTCTAAATATATATATATATATATATATATATATATATATATATATATATATATATATATATATATATATATATATATATATATCATTCAGCCTTTATTATCAAATTGCAAAAGGCACCCAAAGCCACAGGAAAGACATTCGGATGCTGAAATTTTTTTGGGGAAAAGTTCAACTTACAGTTGAATTAGACTCTTGACAGCATTGGTCTGACAACCAAATAATTTTCTCCTTTAAAAGACTTTGAGCTACAAATATCCATTTGAAACGAAAAGAAGAAATATGAGCATTGAGCTTTCTTTTTTGTTATAGTTCAGCTTAAGATTTATAATCATTACGTTTTATATTTCATTGTGACTGTTTCATGTCTCTCCAGGTTGTTCCAAATCTCCGCAGGTTGTCCCAACTCTCCTCAGGCGGTCCCAAATCTCCCCAGATTGTCCCAAATCTCCCCATGTTGTTCTAAATCTCCCCAGGCTGTCCCAAATCTCCCCGGGTTGTCCCAAGTCTCCCCAGGTGGTCCCAAATCTCTGCAGGTTGTCCCAAATCTTCCCAGGTTGTCCCAAATCTCCCCAGGTTGTCCCAAATCTCCCCAAGTTGCCCAAAATCTCCCCAGGTTGTCCCAAATCTCCCCAGGTTGTCCCAAATCTTCCCAGGTTGTTCCAAATCGCCCCAGGCTGTCCCAAATCTTCCCAGGTTGTTCTAAATCTCCCAGGTTGTCCCAAATCTTCCCAGGCTGTCCTAAGTTTCCCATTTAAGGTTCCGATTAAAAATCAATAATTATATCGATCAACCATCAACGTATTTGTTTTACATTTCTTAACTTTTAAAAATCCAGGGTTCAATGCACTTGATCTGGAAAAATGAAAATTTAAGAAAAAAAAAAAAAAAAGAAAGTTTTGGGAGATTTCAAAATATACAAGTGAATTATTGACCCAAGTCTCCCACTTCTCTCCTATATATTAGGAAACAAAGAAACTAGACAGTTCGTTTTTGCCAGTAGTTCCACATTGGTTAGAAAAAATATAATGGCATATACATATTTGGAAACTAGACAAAACTAGTTTTCTTTGGGTGTATAATTTATTGAATTTGTGTTAACCATTGAAAAGTCTCAGATATTTAAAACCAGTCATCAAATATTGATTTTAGGAATTTGAGCACAAAATTGAAATCATTGAAATCATCACACACGACGCACTTCAGTATTTTTTTTTACGTCCACCGTTAGAATTGGATCAATGCCACAGCTCTTTGCCCCATTGATGATGTCAACTGATGGGATGTTTCTGCTGGTAATTAATAATTCCAAATTGTATTTATTCTGACAAACACTTCATCGGATTTTGTACAGAATTCTTGCTTTTTTGCATTTTTAAAAAGCTGTCTTTTTATAAAATCCCACAAAATGTGTTCAATGGGATACGTGTCAGGTGACACGACTGACCACGGGTTTATCTCCCTTACATTTGAATCGTTAAGGAAAATAAATATTAGTCGAGTACTGTGTGATGAGGAGTTATAATAATGAATGCTGGAATATCACTACTTAATTATTCTGATTCCCAAAAAAAAGGGACGGTTAAAAAAATATCTCTAGTGTATAGATAGTTCGAAGTTGACGTCACTCAGGTCTTTGTTACTGTTTTTTTTTTTTTGCCATCCGCGTTTATGAGTAATTCTCACTAAACTCTATTAACCTGACTATAAACGATCATGGTTACACAAAGTTTTGTGTGTTAGTCCGTTATACTTCTGGATGGCAATGTTGTGAACTCCTTAGCCAAGCACATACAATCTATAGGTATGAGTTGAGCCTTTTGGTTGATAAGTATTAGCTCAGTTTTTCTTCCACCAATTATCACTCCCCACACTGTTACAGAACCATATCCACGATGTGTTACTTCAATGGTGCTTTCGTCATTGAAACGTTCACCTCAACGACAAAATCCAAATCCGTTTGTCTCCAGAACCAACTTAATAATGCGATTAGTCTGTAAACAAAAAAAAAATGCCATCCCCAATAATTTGATCCCAGGTCTTGTGTTCAAGTGCTCATCTCAGTCGAACAACTTTGTACAAAGGGGTTAGCTTTGGTCGAATTACGGTTGTGTGACATTTGAAACCACGCTCACTGAGCGTGAACATTTGGTGTGGCAATTTCTGCTTAGCAACAACGCTATATATATTTAATCTGCGCATGCATTTACAAAATATAATTTTGGTACGGACAAGTTTGGCGGCCGGCACCTGCTCCTCATTTGTGTCAATAAAGACATGCGATACATCAATAGAAATACAATTGTGTCTACTTATTTAACTCTTTCTTAACCAGCCATTTTCAGGATTTTCCCCAAAACTTCACACCCGACAAACACAAAAATATATTTTTTACCACTCAAACACAATAGCAGGAAGTTCTTGCGATAAATAATTTCTCTAGCAAAACACACTGGTCATTTTCTTTAAATTTTATGATGTACAAGTGAAATTTGAATAAGAAAAATGTTGGTTGTATCGTAATGAACGTGACGATTTTCCTGTAGTTGGTAAGGAGAGGGTTAAGATATATACCACGTACCACTTTCTTTTCTTTAATGTGAGAAAATATCAAATACAAATTGTCTAGTTTCTTTATTATTTCATAGTTTTTGTTTTTATAATTATATATATAAATTATATATATATATATATATATATATATATATATATATATATATATATATATATATATATAGTTGGTTATTCTGTAAGTTTCTAGAATTATCTTGTAGAATGCTCAGTCATCACCACGCAACAAATGATCGATACTGCAATTCTGTAGTGAGAGACTTGGGGTCATAAGGTCAATGAAGCTCTTGATTCGTAGAAATTGGTAATCAAGCTCACAAGTAGGACTGGCGGGTTGGGCTGCGGAAGTCTGGAGTCTGAATGACCCCTGGGGTCAGTATGTATGAAGGTGTGGACTAATCTAATAACGGTTGTGATCGGGAAGACAGATGGAGATCGGGGGGATGGGGGAAACCTGGAACCGGGAAAAGGGAGGTTGGGGCCCTCTAGGGTGGGGTTTTGAATTGGTGACTATAAGGGTGTGGAATTATTATTTATTGTCAATATCATTGAATTGTAAGCAATCTTGTGGCAGTCAGACATAATAAATGGCAACATCCGGTTTCTTGTATTTCTGAATGCGTGAGTGAGTGAGTGAGTGAGTGAGTGAGTGAGTAAGTGAGTGAGCGAATGAGTGAATGGGTGAGAAATGGTTGCCAAGGAACGAAAAATGGTAATTTGTTCGGTGGGTGTAAGTTATTACGGTACACTTTTATTTGTGATGATTGGGGTGTATACTAGACCTGTCCCACGCAGAAGTTGGTTTTAAGTCAAGCCTCATTTTGCACCATATCCTATATTATAGAGGGAACGAAGTTGACGCCACTCAGCTCTTTGTTATCATTTTAAGACTGCCTGTTAATGATCAGTTTTGAGTAGATCATATCGATCAAACTATAAACCATAAAGTTTAAACACATTCAGTTTTGCGTGTTGGTATGTTAACTTTGGCTGAGGGCGTTGTGAGTATTTTGCGTAAACGCACAGCATCAATATAATGCGACAACGCATGCATGAAAGAGCTTTTTCGGGAGTCATGATGTCTCGTCTTAGATGTTAAGTGTTGTTGTTGGCTGAGCACCCAATGTTAAGCATTTTAAGCGTATTTTGTGAATGTTGCACTCACGTTAAACTCTCACAAACTCAAGTCTGTTCTCGAAAGATACTGCATGTTTTTTTGTATGGCACAGTACGTCCAGGGTTCAAGTCCATTTCTAAACGGAACATAGTTGAATCCTTGCAAAGGCCTCTTTACTCACATTTTCCAAACCGTACTCAGATGTAAAATGAGTACCTAGCCGTTAACAGCGTTGTCTCTGTTGGAAAAAACCACCAAAACCCCTGTAATATCACCTAGTACCTTTAGTGTTGCTGTTAGATAGAGTCCTCTCATAAAGCGCTTTACACTCGTTTATTGGCATAAACCTGAATATAATGAATAATTTTGCCACAATTTAAATTACACAACGAGACTCAAATTAATCAGTGAAGCGCTTAGAGTCTGGTGTCTCGGAGTTATAGCGCTATATAAGTTTTCAGCATTATTTCAGCATTATTAAGCATGTTTTTGCAGGGTGCGGTCTTGAGTTATATGTAAATTGCTTTCTTGTAGTAAATTCCACTTTGTGACCCCGCCCACACACACACTCTCTCTCTCTCTCTCTCTCTCTCTCTCTCTCTCTCTTCATTCTCTCTCTCTCTCTCTCTCTCTCTCTCTCTCTCTCTATCTCTTCTAATATATATATATATATATATATATATATATATATATATCTTACTCTCCTCCTTCGATTTCTCTTTCTCTCTCTCACACACGCACACACACACGCACACACACACACACTCTCTCTCTCTCTCTCCCCCACCTCTCTCTCTCTCTCTCTCTCTCTCTCTATCTCTCTCTCTCCCTTTCATTTCCACTGTCCATTTATATACTCCCTCTAAGCGTATATTTCTTTCTGTATCATTACCCCATGCCATCTCTCTCTCTCTCTCTCTCTCTCTCTCTCTCTCTCTCTCTCTCTCTCTCTTTCATTTCCACTGTCCGTTTATATACTCCCTCTAAGCGTATATTTCTTTCTGTATCATTACCCCATGCCATCTCTCTCTCTCTCTCTCTCTCTCTCTCTCTCTCTCTCTCTCTCTCTCTCTCTCTCTCCCCATTCTCATCATTTCTTAATAGTTGTTGCCCTGTCAATCAAAGACACTGAAATTGGTTGGAAAATGCAGCGAGGAAAAATGATTATTTTACTCGAATAAAGAATATAAACAAAAGCGTTTCATATCGCGTTTGATTCATTTCCATGACAAGTACCAGAATTGATTATTCCGAAATCAAGGAAAATTGAAAAAAGAAAAATTATCTATCTGTGAAAAAAAAATCACCTGTTTATATTGTTTTTGTTATTGACTGAAGAGAAGGGTTGAGCCCGAAACGTTCCGTATTTGTTTTTTTTTTTTGGTTCTTTTTCCAAGCTGTTATATTCAATTTTCTTCAATAAAAGTTATAATACTTTGGGGCTTTTTGTTCGTTTGTTTATTTATCTATTTATTTATTTATTTTTTCTTGGTTGTTTTTGTTGTTTTGGTACCATCCGTGAAAGATCTTGTATGAAGCTGTACGGGCTATCAAAGTGCTCGTTCTCGGGACGTTAAATAGAAGGAATCATCGTTAACAAAGAGTAACTTCAAGAAGATAAAATTAAGTTTCATAATATGTTAAAAATAAGCTCCATGCATTCAACTAATGGGACATTGAAAACGTACTTTGAAAAGTTGAATGACAAGTCATCACACATACACATAACCCCCCCCCCCCCCACACACACACACACAGACACACACACGCAACCCCCCCCCCCTTACACACACAATACAGATATACAAACACACGGACAATTGTCATAGTAATATTAAAAAGGTTATTGCATTTCATTATCACCACCTCACTTACTTGATCTGCTATTATTGTTCTCTCCGTAATTTGGTGGTGGTACAAATGTGCATAAATTGTTATTATACTGTCGAAATGACTGTAAATATAAGGGGGGAGCGGAAGGTTTTTTTATTGGGGTGGGGGGGGGGGGGGAGATGATGATGCTAGAATTAATAATAATAATAATAATAATAATAATAATAATAATAATAATAATAATAATAATAATAATAATATAATAATAATAATAATAATAATAATAATAATAATAATAATAATAATATATAATAATAATAATAATATAATAATAATAATAATAATAATAATAATAATAATAATAATAATAATAATAATAATAATAATAAAATAATAATAATAATATAATAATAATAATAATAAATAATAAATAATAATAATAATATATAATAATAATAATAATAATAATAATAATAATAATAATAATAATAATAATAATAAATAATAATAATAATAATAATAAATAATAATAATAATAATAATAATAATAATAATAATAATAATAATAATAATAATAATAATAATAATAATAATAATAAATAATAATAATAATAATATAATAATAATAATAATAATAATAATAATAATAATAATAATAATATAATAATAATAAAACGCATTTTTTGTTCAATGGGGTGATGCTCATGAAGATTTTAAATTATCACTTATCACATGTAATGATAATCTTATTCTTCGATTTCTTCCAACCCTTTGGCATTGTGCAGTGACCACTTTGTGTTAAAGGTTACCAGGTCATTAAGAATGAATTCGCTTTAGAAAAAAAATAAAGTCAGATGAATTATTTAGCTGTGGAAAGATTTTAAACAGAGGCTTAACCTTGTAAAAGAAAATAATGTAGCAAGGACGTAAGGGGTAATTATGGCGTATAACCGGTGGATTGAATAGGAAGATTCCGGAACTAACGTCATCGCCGGAATTGGGTGTCCAAGATACGTTACTTCCGCATGCTACTAGGTCATCATATTTAATGACGTCATATCCTGTCTTCTTTTTATTTTGGCCACCCTTTGAAAAAGAAAGTGTGTTAAAACTACAAGGCCATAGCAATTTCTTTCTATCATTGGGTACATTCTTCTGAACAGAAAGAAGGAAGGCTAAATGCTACATAGACTGTATCACATTAAATTACACGCATATTATTCCACCACCCTCTCTAAATAGTAATGCGTAATGATATCAAGTTTACAATAATAATTTCTGACGTCAGATTATCAAACGTTAAATTTCACTAAATTTAGATTTTTTTTTTAAAAAAGTGTCATTCAAATATTTTTTTTAAAACGTCTTTCACTTTGAGATGACGAATTTGGAATCCATTGAGGGGTAGAATAAAAGATTTCTTAAACTCTTGCGCTTTGGATTTCGAACTTTGATCCAGCGTGCACTCGCAAGCTCGTGCAGCGGTTGGGAACATGTCTGGAATTCCAAAAAGACAAGACTGTAAGTATCGAATGTTATAAGATACTTAATAAGTGCGATTTTGTAAGAAAAGAATTTGGACTCTCTCGTGTTTACAAAAATATGACTTATCGCCTAAAAACGGTACTTTTCGATGTGAACAAGACGCTTAATAATATTGACTATGACATTAGCATGACAATATGACTGACCATTTATTTTAATTTTTGTTACTTAGGCGGTTCCAATAGCTCAGTTGGTAGAGGACCCTTTATCCCCCCCCCCCCCCCCCCCCCGCTCGACTTCCATCCAGTGGACTGAGGTTAATCCCGGGTGCAGTCGAGATTTTATTCTCACCCCCCCCCCCCCACCCCCACACACACCCGTTCACCCTGATTGGGTATCTGGGTCTGTTAGGTCTAGCGGAAAGTACTTTGCGATAGACTAGCGTCCTATCCTAAGTATAGCAAGCAATTGCTATTGTACGTTTCACGCTATAGACACCGTGATCAACCCCGGGACCATGTTCCAAATGTTTTGTTTTGATAAGTAAAACTCAAAATTGTTTTGATAATTTAGTCACAGATACAAGATGGATAGAAAAAAGCATAGCTTTCTTACTAATTAATTCACGAGTGCTGAGACAGTGACGCAACCATTACGTACAAGATCTCGTGGGCTTTTGGTGTTACACAACTCGTCGATTTTGGTCAACAGTGTTCTTTGAGGTTACACAACATACACCGACTTAATGATGGGTATGCCTGTATATAACATACACGGAACGTGAAGGCTCTCAAACGGTATTCAGCATCGGTACTACTGAGGTCTCGTTCATGACGACGAGATGTAACGTAAGATCCTGGATTTCTTTTCTCGTAGATACCTACGTCTGTCAGCACAATTTCGTTTAGACTCCAATGTAGCAATGACTATCCCGCACAAATCTTTGGGCCTCTTTTTCGCTCACGAAGTGCCCAAATTCGCGACAGAATATGGGACGAAGCCGTTTCGTACATGCTATTTTAAAAAATTAATTACGACGCTATTTATAATTGAATATGACTGAAAGTTGGCACACAGATAGAAAAGAGGCCATTTTAGATTATGTCAAGCGACACAACTCGTACAATTACCAGAAGACTGTTAAAAATGGATTTTTACTCTTTGGAGTACAATATTTCTAAAACTACAAAGAGCAGAGATTTTGTCGCTCATAAGGTTATATATGCACATTTCTTCTATTTATATTCCAAATTTCATTCGATTATGATAAGTACTTTTCCCGTATTCTCACAAAACATCAACCCAATTTGCATTTCAATGAGTGAAAATATGGAGACGGCCATTTTGCTCCACCATCGCGCGACACGAAAATGACGTGAGCGAGGCAAGGCTGCCAGATGGCCAGACTTTAACCTGACCAAATTCGACTTCAAAAGTGGCTAAATAGAAAATCATATAGCTTTCAATATAAAGACTGGCCCACTTAAAATGAACTAAATTTTAACAACAGAAAATTGAATAGACTATGATAAATGTCACTGAGACAAACATAGATGAATAAAATGTAAAAAAAGAAACAAAATGATATATTTGGCCACACACGTGGCCATCTGGCCAACCTTGTTCGCGACGACGGATGACACAAATCCTCGCGCGCTTTTTTTAAAATTAAGGTATTGTTTCATTGTTATATCATAGGGATAGTAGATTAACACACTCTCTCTCTCTCTCCCCCCCCCTCTCTCTCTCTCTCTCTCTCTCTCTCTCTCTCTCTCTCTCTCTCTCTCTCTCTCAAATAAATACTAGAACTAACGTAAGCCATGGTCTCACGGGATTGATTGATAATAATTCAGCAGGCATTTTCGTGTCATTTGTATGGGTTGTAGACACAAGATTACACTTCGGAAAAGTTCCAAATGATCAATATCATGTATATTTTAAAACAAATTTATAGTTGACCCTAGCCATACAGCTCTAAAACTATACAAGTTAGAACTCTTCTGATGTCTTCATCATATTTTCTGATAATTTTGCCATAAAATTGCCAAGTTTTAATATCTAAGCACAAACCAGAATAAAACGCAGAAAAAGCGTCCCATATTTTCCGTATTTTTTTCTCTTTGTGAGTCATCCAAATAAATGACATCTTTGAAACTGCATAACTTTGTTATATATTAATGGATTTTCAAAATTCAAAAAGATTTTTACATACTCAGTGGAGATAGTGCTTTGATTTAAGAGTAGTATTTCCTACAAAAATAGAAAACAAAAATTTTCATAGTCATTGCTACTCCAATGCCTCTGATTGCAACGCAAAATCTGTCGGAAAAAATTGTAATATATCGCTTTGAGCACGTTTAGTGGATATTGCTCTATATAAAAGCTCAACTTTTAAAAATAAATAAATCGAAACCATTATCAAAATCCGTTTATTTATAAACATTTAACATATTTACAGTTACATTGCGTTTAACCATTACTATTTAGACTCCATTACTTCTTCCACTTCCCACTTCCTGTTCCTTTTAACCAACAACAAACATGGCATCCACCAAGCCTAAAGTGAAGAAAACGCCAAGAAAGCCAAGAAAGCAAGTGGTTGAGGTAATCTTAAGGAACATTGAAAGCAAGATTAATGGAGTTATTTGATCATGCTACTGGCTGTAATTAAAATGATCTTAATGAGTGTTTTATCAGACAATCATAACTTTGATGCCTGGGTCTTCTCAAACACGACGGCGCCACCAATCATCAACCACTTTCACTTTCACTTTCAACTTAGTCTTAGCCATAAGTATTAAAGAGATCTACTTCTCCTCTTCCTGTCCTCCGTCTTTTTCTTCTTATTTATTTCTGAACACCTCAGCTTCAACAAAGGACGTTTCTCAAACGAAGTGCTCTAGTACTGCTGCGAATAGTGAGTCAACGGCGCAATCACTATTCGCAGAGTAGTATAGAAAGGTAGTTGCATGAAAATTTGAGATTGCAGCAATTGTTTTCAAAATAGTCTCATGCTATTCTGCAAGAAATACACTTTTCAATGGTACCAAAATTATGACAATGTGACAATTAGAACCAAAGTTACGGGATTATTAGTCCGCAAAAGTGGACCAAAATACTTAATATAATTTAAGAGGAAAAAAGAAACTAAAACTGTGACCAGAGAGCAACCGAAAAGCGGGGGAAATGGAAAATCACGGTTATTTGGGGTGGAATACATATAAAACCATATATCAAAATGATCGCAAAGGAAAGACGAAGCAAATTTTTAAAAAATTAAATGATTATTATGCAATATTATGCAACGTCATGCAATTACATAACCCTAGAAAATGAAAAAAAAAGACGCGAGGAACGGATAATAACTTTAAAAACAGATTTGAGGGTGGTCTTCTTCCAGAGCATGCTTACAATACTATGGCTATGATTAATTTTGAACACAAAAATTGTTAAAACAAGAGGAAAGGAGCGTAAACGTATGAATTTAGACACTAAAGTTGTGTCCTTGGGGAAGGCACTTAATATTTGGCATTGGCAAATGAGCAACAGACGAAAGATGACTGGTATTCGGAGAGAAGAAAAAAAAACAAAAAAACAATGAACAGGGCTAGAAATAAAGTTGAACAAGTGTCAGTAAATGCAACTTGCAAATGTACTGCCCAATGTTTTTGCATCCTTGGACAAGACATTTGGGCACCAACAGTACTCGGGAGAAACAAGCTTGCCGCTTTATATATGCAAACATGGTCAGTGATAAAAATGCAAAATTAAAAACAAGAACTACATAAGAGTGGTAGAGAAAACTTAACCTGAAAATGCAAAATTGAATATTACCTAACATATTACATAATAACAAACAATAAGCCGATAAATACCGACACTTTGCAAACTTTCTGCAACATAGGCATGTCATATATCAAACTGAACATCTCGAAGAGATGTATCATATGACTAACTATTAAACTACATTAAAATTGAAATGAACTTTAGAAAATTTGATAATTGCTTTGCATTCAACATCACTAAGAGAACAGATTAAAGGGTACTCACGTACTGACTCGCTTAAATCCATAAGATGGCTGATATGTGGCAAAAGACAGAAGACAACAAAATCTAGGCACTCTGGGTTGTTGGCTGCATGGAATGTAGACACAGGCAATATCCAGGTAATGATACTGAATAAATACATCGAAGTCCAAGCAATGATACAGAAGTAGTTGGGGAGACTGACGATCGAATTCATGTTGTTACTTCAATTTCATATTTAAAATACAAGGCAGATTATTGGAGCTGGAGGAGGCAGTCGACGGGAGTTGGAGGTGGCAGACAATCAAATTCATGTCGTTATTTCAGTCTCATATTTAAAAATACAAGACAGACGACTGGAGTTAGAGGCGGCAGACGACTGGAGTTGGAGGTGGCAGACAATCAAATTCATGTTGTTATTTCAATTTCATATTTAAAAATACAAGGCGGATTATTGGAGCTGGAGGAGGCAGATGACGGGAGTTGGAGGTGGCAGACAATCAAATTCATGTTGTTATTTCAATCTCATATTTAGAAATACACGGCAGATTATTGGAGCTGGAGGCGGCAGACGACGGGAGTTGGAGGTGGCAGACAATCAAATTCATGTTGTTATTACAATTTCATATATTCAAAAATATAAGGCAGATTATAGGAGCTGGAGGTGGCAGACAATCAAATTCATGTTGTTATTTCAATCTCATATTTAGAAATACAAGACAGACGACTGGAGTTCGAGACGGCAGACGACTGGAGTTGGAGGTGGCAGACAATCAAATTCATGTTGTTATTTCAATCTCATATTTAAAAATACAAGACAGACGACTGGAGTTCGAGGCGGCAGACGACTGGAGTTGGAGGTGGCAGACAATCAAATTCATGTTGTTATGTCAATTTCATATTTAAAAATACAAGGCAGATTATTGGAGCTGGAGGAGGCAGACAATCAAATTCATGTTATTTCAATCTCATATTTAAAAATACAAGACAGACGACAGGAGTTAGAGGCGGCAGACGACTGGAGTTGGAGGTGGCAGACAATCAAATTCATGTTGTTATTTCAATTTCATATATAAAAATACAAGGCAGATTATTGGAGCTGGAGGAGGCAGACGACTGGAGTTGGAGGTGGCAGACAATCAAATTCATGTTGTTATTTCAATCTCATATTTAAAAATACAAGACAGACGACTGGAGTTGGAGGCGGCAGACGACGGGAGTTGGAGGTGGCAGACAATCAAATTCATATTGTTATTTCAATTTCATATTTAAAAATACAAGGCAGGAAATGAAACATGAAAATGTGGTGTCATAATGAACGTCTGACTCTGAAAACAAAAAAGTACTTCGATTATGATTAAATCAACAAATTAAAAGTTATATAATAATTTTTGTTGTGGTAAAGAGTAAAGTAATGAATGAAATATACTTGAATTGGCTCTATCATGCTATTCTGTATTATTTGTATTGAAATTAACCACATTAAATTAAACCAACACACTTAACCTGCAGAACAAACAAAAATAAAAGATAAAAAATAATATCAGTGGAACATAATTTTTAGTTGTCCGGTATCATCCCAGTTAAAAAGTCATTTCAGTTTCAACATTCATTCATAAAATAAAACTAAAATTATGGATGGGACTATTTTCAGTCTTTTTACAGCAATTATTTAGCTTGAAATTATTTATACAAGTCACAAAAGCAAACGCAGTCGATAGTTTACAGACTGCACTGTACACAGGAGACTCGGGGATACATCGAGAGGCAATCCTGGTTGGCCGTCGCCAACTTCATGAACACGCATCGTATTTAAAGTCACTAAAAGACGCTTTCGCCAGCATCAATCACCACCAAAATTCACACAAATAGAGAAAAATGGTTGGCGAATAATATAACATTAATTAAAAATAGGTAATATAATGAAAAATGTATTTAAAATGAAGTTAAAACTTACCAAATTTTCAAACAGCTGGCATCTGAACAAAGAATGAACGGATTAAAAATCTGAAAACGCCGCCTGATGCGCTGGCTTCTCCTCTTTAAAATGAGACCGGAAGTGACGAAATTAGTGCACAGGAAGCGATTCCACGGCAATGGAAGTAAAACTATGTTCACCGGTAAACACAATTTTCACTCCAGAGCCGTAACATCGATATCGGGGCTCGATCAGCGGCTCAGCCACGGGCGATGCGACTACCTGTATAGAAGTAGAAGCGCTGTCCAGTCTCTGAAAGTTAGTCGGTCCCCTCACTGAACACAACACTGTATTTTCTGTTCAAAATGGCGTGTTGTGGAATGGCTTGAAGTTGAATGAGTGAGTGTTAGTTGAGTTTGAGAAGGAAAGAAAAGGAGGGATGATTGAAACATTTTGTGTGACTTATATGGCGGAAAACAGACAAGATCTGAAATTATCTACTTTGACAGGCCCATTTTTGTCAATTTCCATCTTTTATCTACAAATAAGTGTCATATATCATTTTAAAGCTTGAAATACGAGGATTCAGAATTTGTAAAAATTATGAGCAGGAGACGATTATGTAACTTTAAAAAGTAGGTCAATCAACGGTGACCCCGGTTTACACGGAAAGGCAAAATGAAAAGAAATTTTAACAATCTGAAGTGACAAATGACTCAAAATACATGTACACAGGTCCAATTGTTTCAAATAAATAACAAACAGAATATCTTTTGTATTTTGTATTGAAACTAACTTTATTATACAACAAGGGGTATAATTACATGAGACAAATAACGAAAAAAAATTTTTTGTAATATTTTAAACTTTCATTTCAACTTTGAAAAAAAATGGGTCCTTGTTTTCAATTGTATTGACAAGACGGGTGACAACAACCCAGGAATAGACGTCTGGAGGGTCCTTTTTTAACCAATCACACACTCTGCTCTGCACATACGCATAATAAATTGTACCAGTACCGCTATTCCTTGGGAGAACTACACGGTGAAACTCCCTCTCCTCCAGTACCTGGTATAAAAGCAATATATAAAGACATAGTTGTTGACAAGAGCACTACTTTAAGCATATTTGATTTCCACTGCTTTAAATATATTTGATTACTCTGTTGAGAAAATAAGGCTTATAATTGCGCATAAGAAAGGCGTTCTTAAGAACAACTACTCACACTTACAGCTTTTGTTTGCTACATCACAGAGGTTCAAGTGTAAGGATATGAAATATTTTAGCATATGAATCTAATAAAGCGATATATATATATAAATAAGTCTATAATTGCATTACAATTTTTTTTCTAGAACATTTTGGCAAGTGTACGCAATTTTTTCCACTCAACCTGTAATTCAGTACTTAGGTGCTATTACGGATTTTATCCCTATCGGTTAGTAAACTCACAGTTCTGGAGTAAATTCTCTCAAACCTGTGTATCTTGTATTGTAGCTAATCAAAATTTTCATACTGGATAAAATTCTTTTAGATCAGATGTCCAGATGCCATCGCTGCATCCTCCCGGAAAGCAGAGTGAATGTTGTGGTGACACAAAAAATATGAGAAAGAGAGCGAATCAATATATTTAATATAAATTGTTTACAAAATTCAATTGATTAGCAATTTGTGTTCTTAAACAGCTAGAAATGTTCAGATATGTACTTACATTGAAATATTCAGCATAGGATACCAAAGTTTACATTTATGAACTGTATATTCATCACCAATGTCCAAGTTTACACATTTCAGAATTTCTGGTGCCCATGCAGATGGTGCCCACGCAGGTGACACCAAACTTTATTTTGCTCAAAAAAACTTTTTCTAAAATTTCAAGTCAAAAATCAAAGTTTAAAACACAAAACCAGAGCAAGATTAATGTCTCCAATCAATTTTCAAACACTTTCTTTCATAATTAATAATAAAATAGGATATTGAAATTTGGTGCACGGGCAGAAATTCGAAGACACGAAATCTCCCATACCCGATTATTCACTCTAAAAACAAATAAAAATGTTAATTTTTTATTTTTTGTTAATTTTACAAGTTTCCTAGACCTAATTTTAGTCAAATGAACAAATTTGTAGTTAAAAATTTCAAAGATTGCCTGATATATAGAATTAAGTTTCCTTTGTCACATCGGAGACACGAAAATAACGCGATTGCATAACATGCAGAAAATAACTTATAAACAAAGATGGAGATAATTTTTAAAATTTTTAAATCATACAAATTGTAGTTAATACATCTAACTTTTGTTAAAAACAAAACATAAAGTTAACTTTAAATGGAAACTGTTGATTCACTTACCTCATTTGATCCATTCTAAAAACGAAAGTAAAACCTTCGTGTCTTCAAAACGCCACTTTTGCTCGGTAAAAAATCCTAAAAAAATATATAGGAGCAAAATTTCGCCACCATTTTGCTACCACAGCTCCAGGAAGAGTTGATCTATCAAAAACAGCAACTATAATCACCAAATCTCAATTAGATTTTGATATATTATGTTGCCCATGCAGAAAATGCTTTTCCTGTCATTATTGTGTTTTCCGCCATATTTAGTTATTAGATTGGAGACTGAGATTTCTCTCTCTCTCTCTCTCTCTCTCTCTCTCTCTCTCTCTCTCTCTCTCTCTCTCTCTCTCTCTCTCACTCTCTCTCTCTCTCTCTCTCTCTCTCTCTTGCCATTGCTCGTCTCATATCTCAGTGCTCCTACCAAATAATGGAAGTTACCATCAATAAACTACCTCTACTACTATAACCACCACCATCTCATCATTACAGTCATTACTACTACTACCACAGCAACCTCGACATCGCTATCAAAACTATACCACCTTTACATCACCATCCTCCTCGTCATCATCGCTACCACCGACACTACAACCACAACCATCACATCATCATCATTACTACCACTACCTCATCTACCACATCGTTATCCAAACTACACCAACTGCCACCACCATAATCATTATCATTCATCAATACCACTACATCATCATCAACACCACCACCACATCAACATCACCATTACTACACAAGAACAGACACATTGTCAGCGTCAATGAATTCATGAAACGCAAAATAATAATAATAATGGTAATAATTTTTAAAAAATAAATAAATAGTAATAATAGTAATGTAGTTTATTTATATTTTGCGCCCAATCCTCTATACAATAAAACTCTAGCCTCGAAGGCTACTACGGCAAATAACTGAAACGACCACTATCTACTATTCGCAGTACTACTGCAAATAGAGGTGGCCTTCCTCATAAAGTAACAACTAACGAATTTATAACCCCCTCAGTCAGTAAACCTCTTTGAGAAAGGCAATTTAAAAAAATTTATAATATATAATAAAGATAATAACCCTAAACGCAGCGTCTACGTTCACAGGGCCCTTAATGATAAATGTAGCCTGCAAGACTTTTTTTTGGCCGGCTCTATTTCTCCGAACGCTCAGGAAAATAAACTTGAACTAACTATTTCTCTGGATGTTTGCTTAGCCTCCAGTAACTGCTGTGTTACGTACGCGATGTCGGTGCAATAGTAAATGCTCAAACAGAGTGGACAAGGAATTCTCACGAGTCCTCAAGCTAGCATTTTTTAGGCACATTATAATAATAATAATAATAATAATAATAATAATAATAATAATAATAATAATAATAATAATAATAATAGATCTTTATTGTCTATAAATATGGCAATTTGTCATTTAGTTACACTTGTTATACACGTTAAATGATAACTATAACATTGAACAGATATTTCACTCCTACTTATTTTCTCTCTCTCTCTCTCTCTCTCTCTCTCTCTCCCTCTCTCTCTCTCTCCCCCTCTCCCTCCCTCTCTCTCTCTCTCTCTCTCTCTCTCTCACACACACACACACGTGCGATATACACAACATAAACATATTCATTTCGTTTTCAATTTGTTACAATTGTGGCAATTCGACACCAAAAATTATCATCATTATGAATTGGTCAGTTAATCTAACATTAAATAAATTAATCAGTTAATCAGTCAAGGAATCAATCCTTGGTTTTTCTGTACCATATGAAATATTCAAAATTTTTGAATTGACAAAGATGATTTTATAAAAATGTTGTGCTATTGCGAATACTCCATGGGGCATTCACTTTTTCACTTCGCGCTGCACTATCAATGAGAGAACAGAAGTAAACCTAATAACAAAGCCAAAGTCTCAAGATGGGAACAGAGTTTGAAAGACAGGATAGCAAAACTCAAGATAGAATTCTAACAGACAGTTGTGAATAAAAGACAGAGCATCCAAGCACTGGCAGAAGACAACCCCCCAAAAATGCATACACATTCATCATTCACACAGACACTCTCGCAAATAACCAAAAAAATCTTGAGAACAGAAACGGTTCGGAGAAATAGAGATCAAGTTTATTTTCCCGAGCATTTGGAGAGATAGTCACTCTTTGTTTTAAAAAAATGGTAATTGAAGGTAATCTGATTCCAGCTTATGGACAGGTACCGAGAAGTTTGGAGAAGTAGGTGAAGCTCTAGTTTGGGTTAAAATTTGAACATACTTTTACATAATCACCATTACTCGCAATTTTTATTCACAATGATTTACAGAACGCTTCTTGCTTCATTTTAAAGAGGGTAGTGTCAATTACCAAGAACACGGCGTCTAAACTGCACTATAAATCTGACCGTTTAGTTTCCCGCTGTTCCGAGCGCCGACGTAACCTCACCCGACAGGTAACCGGGGTCAACAACGGTCAGCCGATATCAATTCCCAGAACGTAGATTTGACGTGCATTGGGTGATACCAATGGATGATTTCCGTACCAATTAACCTCACGATCTTCGTGACGATGCAATTCCACCCAATATGCAAAGAATTCTCGCAGACCTCCTCTTTCCATCGGTCCAATTTTTATTTCAATATCTCCAGTACTTATTCCACAAGCCGTGATTCAAATTCACCTATTTTTCTATAACATTTAAATAAAATTACTTGTAATTACCTCAGGATTCTAAAAAAACGTTGCTATAAACTTCAAATTTTTTTTGGTGTGATTCACAAGGCACAAGTTTTACTACGAAATGAGGTAAGTTTCATTTACTCTTCAGTTTTCATTATTTTGTAATGATTATTTTTCCGCGGTAGGTCAGGTAATAATGATATTACCTCTTTAGCCTTGTTCTTGAAACGTAATATTTCGCTGCGGTTTTATTGTTAATTATATTTTTATTTTTATTTTTTTTCAATGATGAGTTAATTTGATTTTTAAATTGCATAATTTGAATTATCTTGCTAATGTTTAATTTTAAATGACATTGTGTGTTGGGCCTCAACTTAGCTCAACTGCTTGTTAGACTTTTCCTGCCCCCCCCCCCCCCCCCCCCCCTTTCTTTCACCAAATTGGGTGAAGTATTTGGTTTTTCTTTTTCCAAATTTTATGTACGCTGTTATGTATGCATGGATACGAGAAGTAATACAGAGTGTTTTAAAACTCATTTTATTCATTAATATTCACTATATCATTGTTTACATCGCTCAGTCAATTTTGAATTTTCTCTTACAGCATGGACCACACAATTGCAAGTCATAACCAAGCAGTGAATTCACTATGTAGGACATGTCGTGGTATGATTTGTTTAACACAGAAATAGAAACGTGCCCGCAAGAAACCATTTAAATGTTCAAACTATTCTAATGACATTCTTTTAGTCTATGGGACTGACACGGCATTGGACAAGCAAGGAACACACTCATAATTTATGTGTAAAAAGTACACATTATAAAGCACATTGAACACACGACTCATTAGCTTCTTTGTATTTTCTCATGGCCAAGACGCTAATAATAAATAAATCAACCTTGAAACGGGTTGCACTTGCATGTTTGATATCGACAGAGTAGAATATAACAACAAACTCAAACGCAGGAGAGACTTTCAGATCTCATGCACGAGCCACTGACCCTCAGGGATGGTCCTATTGCCTCTGAATTGACCGCATTACACAACAGGCTTACCACAGCAGATCATTCATTGGCAACCACTGCCACAAATACTTACAAGAAAAAGTCGACACTTACAATTATCCAACAAACAAAGAACTGCCCCCATGACCCACTCATCATTGACGACGCATGCAGTATTGGATTAATTTTCGACAATATAAACAAGGCCTATAGTCATGTGCACAACTTTATTTCACACACAAAATCAATCAAAGCAGACACAATCCAATATATTCAAAGTGCAATAAAACATTATACGGATACATACAGAAAATATTTTCCAAACAAAATAATCCCAAAACAACACCTCCTTGAGTACCACTGCATACCACACATCACTCAATATAAGTTTAGACTTAGACTTCTTGGAGAACAAGGCACAGAGACCTGTCACCAAACAACAGCAAAATTGGGAAAAAAGAGCATCCGGCATTATCAATGATATGAATAAAATGCGATTTGTCATCAACGCAATGCAGTTAAAGACCAGTCCCAAACTACACTGACGAGTTTGAATGCTAGTAGCGGATATATTTTTGTTGAGGAAAAATACGTTTTTTTGTGAGGAGAAGTATTTACATCTTGTCTTTATAATACATAAAATTCAGACAAATCCATAGCAACGTTTATTTTTCTCTAATTTTTGAAATGTTGCACCCGCTATATTTTTTGTGTAATTTGTTACCGTCCATTGATAACTTATATTGAGAAATCTAGTAATACTATGAAAAAATAAAAAACACACAGTAAAAGTAGAAAATATAACCTTTTATACCAAGTAGTGATATTTCAACTCATTCAATATGGGTGTCTAACAGACAATAAAACAAAACATTGTTAAATTGAGTGAAACGGCAATCCCCGTTAGGTAAATTCCTCTCGGTGATTGACCGCTCACCGTGACCGGGTCAGCAGGTGTCCGGAACGGGATACCGTCTCAACTAAACTGTTGTCGTTGTGTACGCTGTGAGAAGTGTTCATCAACTGCCAGGGAGTCAAATTTGAACTCTTCAGCTGCATGCAATGATTTCAGTTGAGCCTCAATTTGTGCGCATACGAATCTCGAGTCCTGTCACTTTCCTCCAATCATTCATTCCTTGTCAATCGTTGTATAAGGGATCGAGTCTACACTCATTGGATTTTGATTAAAATTATGTCTTTTCACGAATTCCAAGATGAGTTAAAATCATATCAAAACAAAAATTACTGTTGTTTACTGATTCAGCGGGGAAAGACTGAAGGACGAAGTGGCAAATCCCTGCCAAGTCCTAGATTAAACAAAAAGTAGGATTTCCTTTGTTTTAAAGGAAAATATCTGCACATAATCATAATAAGGAACGTTTCACGTAAAACATTTGTCCAACAAGATCAATTGGTGGCAGTTAAAAGTAAAAAGTTGATGATTTACTAACTGGAAGGTCTGTGACAAAAAGAGGAAATATGATAGAGAGAGAGAGAGAGAGAGAGAGAGAGAGAGAGAGAGAGGGGGGGGGGGGGGGGGGGAAGGAAAAATTAGTAAATGCAACAGAATCGAGATAGAGAAAAAAGTATAAGAATACTAATATTATTATTAATGTACCACTTTCACTCCAAGTGTTGATGATTTACCAACTGGCATGGTCCACAGCGAAAAAAGGATATGAAAGAGGGAAAAGAGAAAATGAAGGAGAGAAAAGAGAAAATGAAAGAGAAAGAAAATTTGAGAAATAAAGAAAATGAGTGAGAGTAAATATTAATTGACGTCAGTCGATGGAAGTTAATAGTAGATAGTTGACGATTTGCCAACTGGCACAGTCCGTGGCTAAATGAGGCAATGAATGAGAGAGAAAGAAGAAAATGGAAGAAAGACAGAAAAGAGAAAACAAGAGCATTATTAATATTGATAACAATGAGTGTATGTGTGTGAGAGAGAGAGAGGGGGAGAAAATGACAAACACATACAGAGAGGAAAAAATGGCACAGAGAGGGAAAAGTCAGAGAGAGAGAGAGAGTGAGAGAAAATGACAGAGAGAGAGAAAAGAAAAAATCACAGAGAGAAACAATGGAAAAGAAGAGAAAATGACAGAGAGAGAAGAGAAAATGAGAGTATAAATTAATTTTAATATTAATGACATCACTCCGTGGCAATACATCACTCCATGGCAGGTAAAAGTACACATGCATAGTTGATGAATTGACACGGCCCTTGGCAATTGACGATTTGACAATTGTCAAGGTCCTTGGCAATTGACCCTAGCTTTAAAGAGCAGAGATCAAGCTTTCTTTTGATGTCATTAACATCAATGTAGGCATATTCTGTCAAAAATTATAATTTGATAAAAATTACGTCATTATAAAACTTTACTTTGTAATAATAAAAAAATTGAGACTGACAGAGCAAATAAATAAAAGAAAACACATCTAGTAGATAATTCATTTATCTAAGCCATTACAGAGCAACATTTCATAAAAATTGTGCTTTAAAAAAAAAAAAATCAGATCTTTTCCAACAACTTGTTTGTTGCCTGTCAGTTGTACATTATGGTAGGAAGGGCATAGGTTTATAGAAACATTTTAAGCTTTGATGTCAATTAGCTTTCATGAGCCAGTAAAATGCTTCAGAGCCATAAAACTATAAAGCCAAGAGTTTCAGTAGATATCCTTGGAGTGGAGGCCTGTCTAACTGAAACCAACAGACAAGAAAATAAATAAATAATGGAAAATAGGTCCAAAAAAGCTCACTCAATCCTATTCCGGAAACCAGTCATTTTTTTTTTTTTTTTTTTATGTCTCAAACTATGCACCAGTTGTACTCTTTTAAATTTCTTCCTCTTTAATTTTTAATCATCTATTCCATTCACAGATTGGCAAAGTAGACGATGATGACTCTAAGCCTGGCTGTGTCTACCTGGGCCACATTCCTCATGGGTTTTATGAGGGACAGATGAGACAATACTTTACCCAATTTGGAAAGGTTTTGGATGTCAAAATCTGTCGATCTAAGAAAGTAAGACCTTGTATTTCTTAAGAAGATTTTGGAATTATCTTTTATCTGTTTCTTTTTTTTTTTTTTGTATTGGATGCATGACAAAAAAAAAAAAAAGATGATCTATATTCAATGTGCTCTGCATAAAATTTATAAGAAAGACGGGTATATGAATTTCTGGGGCCATCGAGTATTAGTGCTAGTAGTTTTGCAGGTGTACAATGAACAACTCATCTGAGCTAATGTTTTAAGGTAAACAAAATTTGCGTACGAGCTGTTAAAAGAAGCATGTCACCAAAGCCATGTCATTATTTGACATATAGATAAATGGAATTAATCTTGAAAGGGGGTGCAAATTTTCGGGGATGCTTTCGTCAATTGCAGTGGTGTGGTCAAGATGTTACATGAATTTTAAACAAGGTTACAATACTATCTTATCATTATCAGTTCTGATCTGATCACAACTTACTTTATAGTGACATGTTGTCAAAGTTTTGCTTGCATCTTAAGTTTTAGATAGATAAATGTCATTCTTGAAATATTTTTGACGAGATAAAAACGTTTTTATTTCCCCAAAAGCAAATTATTTTTGGTTAAATGGGCAAGTAATTATATGAAATAATCATAAACAGACATAATCTGATGAGCATGACAACTAAAATGACAAAGCTGTTTCTAGTACAAGCTCTTAAAGCACAAATCTCGTCTGATGTGAATGACTATGACCACAAACATGGTTCTAGCCAATCTCATATCCAAGTTGTGTACAATTTCTTAGACCATGCTGTTATGAATGGATCCTCCATCTTCATTGCGTGCTGTTGGTTTTATTTTTCCAAGCTTAAATTGAATTAAGAATATCGTTATTTTCTATCATGATTTCTACACATTCCTTCTTTTATCTCTCCATCAAAACATCCCTGTATCCTTGTACAGTTCACTATATTGAACAACGCAGTTTATAATATGTTATAATCTATTCTATTTATATTTTGACTCCTGGGAAACCATCTATCTTATGTAATAAAGTTGTTTGTGATGCAAAAAAAGAAAAAAAAAGAGAAGCCTAAGTATCTCTTTTTGCCAATATAAAAACTGGTCCCCTTCTTTTAGAAAAGGAATATTCTATCAGGACATGATTATAATTCAGATGCAGTCATAACTGGAACAGTCTTTCTGTGACCAAATCTTTTACATATAATTACTACTGGTTTATCGAAATGCCTGTCAGCTAATTGTAACAAATTCAGACCTTCAGCGTACATAAGGTTTTTAAAATTTCCAGGTCATCAAAAATATGCCTTCCTTGTTGAGTTGGAACAAAAATTGAAGTGATTCCATTTCTTAAAATGAATAGATAAGTTCCATTAACCAGTCTATGATCACACATTCCCCTAATTTTTTTTTATGGTTGTCTAAGCATTTGACTTTGTGTAATGATGCAGTGGTTTGTTTTCTTTACGGGGAATAATGCATTGATTAACGTGTGTTGAAATTTATTGTGGGACAGGATTAATGTGTCTTCAATCATTTGGCCCCTGTGATGGACTAGAGAGGTTTTGACATTCCGTATAAAATTGTGGTCACAAGATTGGTTTACTCACTCTTTCATCTGGCATTATGATTGCATACGTGTTGTGTTAAATGTAAAAATACGGAAATTATGAAACAAAGAAATGAGAGGAGGGCTCTGAATTACTATTTATATAGCTACTGTAAAATGCAAGTATGTGATCTTGATAGTGCGTTCCGAATATGGAGGCCACTGTGGAATCGGTTAATTAAATGATCACATAGCATTATTCTTCAAAAGCAGCTTGCATTGTATTATTTCATCCTCTAGTAAAGCTCCCAAATTCCATGGTAGGTCGGCATAGAAGATTTTTAGTTTCTTGAATCATGATGCATTTAGTCAGTTACGTTGTCTAGGGTGTATCATTGACTTGCCCTATTGTTTTGTTTGTTTATTTGTTTAATGTTTTATTTATTTATTTGTTAATTTATTTTTTCCCATTTTTCCAGACCAACAATTCTAAGGGCTATGGATTTGTGAAATTCAAATTCTCCGCTGTGGCTAAGACTGTGGCTGAGACCTGCCATAATTACTTGTTCCTCAACAAACTTTTGAAGTGTAAGTGTCAAATAGATAAACAAAAGATATGCTTGATTCGGAACTCATTTGGGCAAGCAACGTACAGTTTAAAAAGTACCTTCCTCTTCTAAAAAAGGCTAAATTGAAGGGGGAAGGGGGTAATTGCTAACGAAATTCTATTGGAATTGTCTTTCATCTGTTATTGTATACCAAATTTTGTTATTTGTGCGACTATCTGGACTTGCATGACACTTGATAGGGATGCCACTTTTCCGGTTTTAGCCGGAAATCCGGTTTTTGTCCGTCGTCACTATTCAAAAAAAATAAATTTTTTTTTAAGAAGAAGAAAAAAATCGAGATTTGAGCCGGAACTTTTTTGCCGGGTGAATAATTTGGGCTGTCACCGCCGGTCGAATATTTGGGCACCTAAACCCTCTTCCGCACTAGGACAGGACTGTCCTGGGACAGTCCTGTCCCGAATCTGTAACATATAGAATTTAGAGAAATCTTCCGCACCTATTGGGACGGGACAAAACAGTCCCGTTGTGTCCCAAGCTGTTGTGAAATGCTACAAAATCAACGGGACAGGACTGTCCCAGTCGCGTGTTCATATCGTTTGTGATAGTAGAAAAATATAGCAGACTTCCGCACTAGGACAAAAAAGTCCCAGACTTGGCGGCGCCGTGTCAAAATTGAAATGCCTGTTTTTATTTTCTGCATCCCTACTACTACTACTACTACTACTACTACTACTACTACTACTACTACTACTACTACTACTACTACTACTACTACTATTACTATACTACTACTACATTTCTACTGTTACTTCTGCTGCGGCTAATGCCACTAATATATTAATACCTACATCACTTATATTTTGTATTTATTTCCAATTCCATTGTATTTATTTTCCAACAACAGTCCACACTTTATTTTAGTTCACTTTCTATACTGCATTACACAGTTCCTTCCCGCCTCCCTCTTTTGACATAATTAAGTATGCACCTTTTATAAATTTCTATTGCTCTGTTTTAATTCGCGCTTCCTCACAAAGTAGCATATAATTTCCTGCCCATCAATGTTTTTGTTTATGCATCTTAACAACTCCACTACCACATTATCTCATTCGTCTGTCGTTTTTAATTCATCATGTGTTGTTGATGAAGGGGAAATCCGAAACGTCCATTTTATCTGTTTTCGTATATTAAACTGAAGCTTACATTCAATTTCACAGTTATAATTTATTTATTTATTTCAATTCTGAATATAAAAAAGCAAGAACAATTCAAAAAATAATTCTATGTGATGAAACCACGTACAGAAGGCATAGCAACATAAACATTTTCGGCAATTTAAAAACGTATGTTTATAAAAATATAATTTAAGAAGTGTCACACTTTGTGACATAGCAGTACAGTGTCTAAAACCGGTCGCACATCTATTCGGTAACTTAGATCAATTATCTTTATCGTTATTTATTTCGGGAATTCTCAATGAAAATATTTTTAAGTAAGTCCTTCTGAGCCACACAAATTAAGTCCTTTAGAGCCTTGTAGCCAATGGTGCAGGAGTTATTCCGTTTTCAATAGCGTGAAGCGGACAATTAACGTATTTGTTTGAAAACCTTTGAACAGGACGGACGCTAGTCTGTAGTCTACCGCAGATTACTATCCCAGCTTGACAGGTACCCTTTTACACCTGAATGGGGTGAGTGATTGGAGTAAATTTTCTTGCTCTAGAAAGTACAAATTGGCTTCGGTCGGAATCGAACACAGAACCTCTCAGTCCAGAGTACAACGCGCTAACCATGGGCCATCTTGCCTCCTAAGCTTATAAATCCGGAACTTATCCATGTCTCTGTGGCGTTGAGCAGACAGATAACAGTTTAAACTTTTAAAAAATAAAATTCCCTTTTTCATCCCATAGGGGAAATTTTTCTCGAGGGTCTATTCCAAGTGAAGACTGGAATAACCCAGGCGTCAGCTGCAATGCAGCGCCGAAAATATAGCTAGGACGAGGTATAACCCAGGCATCAGCTGCAGTGCAGCGCCGCAAATTGAGCTAGGCGAGGTGACTTACTCAACTGATGCCTTTCGGGTACGAAGCATGCTGACTTTCTATTATCCTCTTGAATGATGCTAGTCCGTCAAAGATTACTTTCATCAGCGAACTGGTACTCATTTGCACCTGGGTAAAATGAGGTGATTCCAAGAAAGTCATTTTA
>NC_088371.1:19821873-19836873 GCF_034508935.2 Berghia stephanieae
ACTACTACTACAACTACAACCACATCATCAACCCTACTACCACTACTACAATCACCACCACACCATCATCCCTAGCACCACTACTACTACAAATAACACCACATCATCCCTACCACCACTACTACTACAACTACCACTACATCATCATTCCTACCACAGCTACTACAACCACCACCACACAATCATCCATACGACCAGTACTACTATAATCACTATCACATCATCCCTAACAC
Source organism: Berghia stephanieae (assembly GCF_034508935.2). Classification (NCBI taxonomy): domain Eukaryota; kingdom Metazoa; phylum Mollusca; class Gastropoda; order Nudibranchia; family Aeolidiidae; genus Berghia; species Berghia stephanieae. The sequence goes on from NC_088371.1 coordinate 19,822,107, forward strand.
CACTACTACTACAACCACCACCACATCATCATCCCTACTACAACCACCAAATGTAATTATACTTTCAACTTTTGAAATTCTCCGAGTCGCGTCAGAAATTGCTGCGAGACAAATTTTGGATTACATCTCAGTGAATTTGAGTGAAGTTTAAATTTATAGGTTATGGTTGCATGGGTGGGTCATGAACTTCACAATGAATAATTTTCTCCTTTTATGTGACCAGTCATTCTCACCCCTGATAGCTATTGATATTAATTTGTCTATATTTTGTTTTCAGCACCTTATTTTATCAATTTGAAAACTGTTACTCTCCTTTCTTTTGTGTGTTATTTGCTCTCAATTGCAATAATAAGTACTGAAACAATCTTCCAAATTTGATATTTTTCAAATCCCTACAAAGCCCTTGACGTTGATTTGTATCTCGTCCGCGCAAATTTTCAGGCTTTTTTTAATTTGCCTGGTGGCATCCCTGATATTACTCTTGCTATAAGAATATTTCATGATTATATAAATCTTATGTAAACAAATCCCATTGTACAGTGTAAAAATCATTATCGTCATGTCGTATCTTATGTTGATTCATAAAATGTGAATTATTAGAGTTGCAATTGCCTACAAATAAACTTTTGAATCTTGTAAAAAAAATAATAATGCATTCGCGCAGGTGTGTCCTGGGACAGTCCTGTCCTAGTGCGGAACCCCTTTTGAATAGAAGTTTTCTCCAGTGGGACAGGACAAATTTGTCCCGGGACTGTTTTGTCCTAGTGCGGAAGGAGTCTAAATGGTAGTTTATCTATGCCCATCCCCATCACAATTCCTCCTTTTTAAAAAAAAAATTTGATAAATAAACAGTGATTTTGAGAATTTCTCAGAAATTTTCCGCTGAATTTGCCGTGTCAAACATTTCCTCAAAACCACAAAATCTTATGTCATATTTTGACACCTGTGCAATAGTCTCGTGAAATTTAGTGACGGTCCCGTTTTTATGACGTCGGGCCAGACTGAATGGCACCGGATGTCACAATTGACACAGACGACCAGTGGTGTTCTTTGATTAGCACGTTGATGGTTGAAGGGGAGGGGGACGACAAATCTCTCTCTCCCTCTCTCTCTCTCTTTCTTTCTCTCTCTCTCTCTCTCTCTCTCTCTCTCTCTCTCTCTCTCTCTCTCTCTCTCTCTCTCTCTCTCTCGCAACCATCCATTTAATCTTTACAAAAACTAAATTTATGTTTAATGATAAGAATGGATTTATACTAGTAATAGTAATATATTACATAATACCAATACAAAACTATGTTCCTGTTATTTTTACACTTTGCTTGCGTTTGACCGATAGACGGAGACATTTTCCTCCTTTTTGACAAATTGCTATTATTATCACTGAAAAAAAAACCACTCACCAAAACCACTACATCATCTCTACCACCACTACTATTACAACCACCATCACATCATCATCCCTACCAACACTACTACTACAAATAACACCACATCATCCCTACCATCAGTAATACTACAACTACCACCACATCGTCATTCCTACCACAACTATTACAACCACCACCACACAATTATCTCTAAAAGACCACCACTACTACAACCACCACCATATCATCATCCCTACCACCACTACTACTACAACCACATCACATCATCATCTCTAAGACCACTACTACTACTACTGCTACTACTACTACTACTACTACTACTACTACTACTACTACTACTACTACTACTATCACCACCACATCATCATCCCTACCACCACTACCACATCATCCCTACCACCACTCCTACTACAACCACCACCACACCATCATCCCTACCACCACTACTACTACAACTACAACCACATCATCAACCCTACTACCACTACTACAACCACCACCACACCATCATCCCTAGCACCACTACTACTACAAATAACACCACATCATCCCTACCACCACTACTACTACAACTACCACTACATCATCATTCCTACCACAGCTACTACAACCACCACCACACAATCATCCATACGACCAGTACTACTATAATCACTACCACATCATCCCTACCACCACTACTACTACAACCACCACCACATCATCATCCCTACTACAACCACCAAATGTAATTACACTTTCAACTTTTGAAATTCTCCCGAGTCGTGTCAGAAATTGCTGCGAGACAAATTTTGGATCGAATCTTAGTGAATTTGAGTGAAGTTTAAATTTATAGGTTATGGTTGCATGGGTGGGTCATGATCTTCACAATGAAAAATTTTCTCCTTTTATGTGACCAGTCATTCTCACCCCTGATAGCTATTGATATTAATTTGTCTATATTTTGTTTTCAGCACCTTATTTTATCCATTTGAAAACTGTTAACTCTCCTTTCTTTTGTGTGTTATTTGCTCTCAATTTCAATAATAAGTACTGAATCAATATTCCAAATTTGATATTTTTCAAATCCCTACAAAGCCCTTGACGTTGATTTGTATCTCGTCCGCCCAAGTTTTCAGGCTTTTTTTAATTTGCCTGGTGGTATCCCTGCACTTGTCTTCAAACTGGAAGTCCAGGGTTTGAGTCCCTCTCTGATCGATGCATTGTTGAGTCCTTGCAAAAGGCTTTATACTCATATTCTCTCACCTGATTTGGGGTGTAAAATCATTACCTGGCCGTTAACAGTGTTGTCTCTCTCTGAAAAAACAAAAAATGTAATATCGCCTAATAGGTGTCATATCTTGTCCTACATGTGAAGTGTTGCTGTTGGCTAGGGACCCTTTGTATAGTAGTTTGAGCACTTTAGAGGATATTGTGCAATATAAATGCTCAAAATTATAATTTTTTTATTTGCTTGTCAGTGCTAATCTACAAAATGTCACTAGATGGGTAAGAAGCGCTTCCAGTGTACTGTTTGTATAACTAAAGGCTGATGCAGGCTTGCCAACCAGTATGATTTCTCATATTTTAATACACTTTGAGGTCGAAAAACATGATACTATGGGAATGTTGACTAAAATATGCTAAATGCAAAAGGTCAGGATATGTGACCAAAAAAAGGGGACTAGTTTAACGTAATTAAATATTGTCTTCACCTAGATGAGAATCTGAGTAGCCAAACAGATGATTGTCTTGCAAGAGAATTGCAAGATTTTCCCACCCTCTTCTAGCTTGATGCGTCTCCATAAATTCAGCGAATGCTAAATCCGAAATTTTGAATGGTGGCATGTGATAAAAATATGATTTTTGGGAGGCAAAATGTGAGAAAATCAGCATTAATGGTGGGGAAAATATGATAAATCTTTTCAAACGGTTGAAGTTGGTTGGCAAGTGATACCATTGAAGGAAATGGTTTTCATGTATCTTTTAAAAAATAAATTTGAAGTTTTTATATCTGATCTGTTAAGTTGATTTTTTATTTAATATTTTTTTAAAATATTTTTTTCCCCGATTCAGGTGAATACAAGCCCATGACAGAAATTCATAAGAACACGTTTAAGAAAGTCTTCAAACCCATCAATGTTCACAAGTCACAACAGAACAACGCCAAAAGTGACTACAAACTGGCTGTGTCTGCCAAACACTCCATCTCTAAAGCGGAGAAGAAACTGGAAAAGTTGAAAGCGTCAGGTCACGACTTGGATCTTTCAGACATCATGGTGGGTTTCATCTTGGACTTGATTTTTAAAATTAAAAAAAAAAATATAGGACTAAAATATGATGTACTTTAGAGGGGGTGTCCTTTTTCCGGTTAAAAAGTCAAAAATGACTTTTTATGTTGCACTGACGAAGCAGGCTAAATTAATTATGCCCTTCCACCACGACATCATAAGATATCGTCGCCAAGACATTTCACGAAGGAATATGGATAATTCATCAAACAAGATGTCTGATGTCAACAGGAATCACTCATGTTGTCCAAGTGAGCAAATTGGGGGTTAATGATCTTGCTCAAGGAAAAAAACGAAAGTGCCTGAAGCAGGGCTTGAACTCAGGAGCTTCCGGGTCATTTCTTTAATGGGGAGAAGTTCAGGCGGATAAAATCTATGTCATCATGCCCTATGTCATAATTTGACACCTGTATTTGATTACATGAATTTCGTAGACACTATTAGTATGTAACATAATAATATCACCTAAATATGGTTTAATGCGCCATTTTAGATTTGATTTGAGTTTGATGATGGAAGGATATGTTTTCTTTTTTTTCTTTTTTTTTTTTTTTTTATTGTGGACAAATTTCCATTATCGTCACTGGTAGCCTGGCACTGGCTTTCACTTGTACTTTATTCAGCAGCTATGAATTGCATATTTGGGTGTTTTCCCCTAGTGTGAAGACCCGTTTTCTTTTTTTTTTATAATCTAGAGCTCTAAGTCTAAGTTACAGCCTGATGATGTAACTTACTTAGGTAGGAATTGGATGAGGTTGATTTATTGTCTTTAGGGGGCATCAAAATATTTCCAGAGATTTTGACTTTTGCCTGTTAGGAGCACTGATTATGCTCTCTATAACAGTAGCTTGTCTTTTCGGAGATAAATTATTGGTTTTGCCCGTGTTATATTTTAGTGTGATGTTATTTTTGTTTCTTCTCAGTTGAATTAGTAATTAGATGACAATGACATACCAGCCAAATCTTACGAATTTTTCGTAATTTTACGAATTTTAGGCAAATTTCATGGCCAATTACGATAACTTTATGGAAAATTATGAATTTAAAGTCTCAGTAATACTTAAATAATAATAATAATAATAATAATAATAATAATAATAATAATAATAATAATAATAATAATAATAATAATAATAATAATAATAATAATAATAATAATAATAATAATTATGATGATGATGATAATACTAATAATAACATAAGCATGAAGTGACCATCAATGTCAATTTCTGGTTGTTCGTATGAGATTTCAGAAATTACTAATTTCCTAGTCAAATTACTAAAAATTGACATAGAAATGACCAAATTTGAAGTTCTCATTTTGGCAGCTCTTCAATGACCATCTCCTGTGTTTGGGTACAATATTTATGGGATCATTTAATAGCCAGTGATGCAGTGCATACAAAGGACAGTGGCAAATCCTGCATTTCGGACAGGGGTCACAGCATATAATTTGGATATGGCTACTGTTTGCATGCATTTTGATGAGAGATTTTAATCCCCCTGTAAATCTCTCAGATACCCTATGTTTCTGTGATGATTTATCTTATTTACATATTAGATGTTCATAATAATAATACAAATATGTATTCATTTATAGCAACGATCTAATGTAGGTAGATTTTTGTCTTAAACTAGGTCATGGACTGATTTTTTTTCAATCGTCAACTTGTATTCTTTCTTTTGTCTAAGCTCTTTGTCGTTTATTTTCTTATAATTAAATAGCCCATGTGCATTGTAAAAGCAAGCGCCTTACCGCTCATAAAACTGACAAATTTTATGAGAAAATGTCTTATGTCTTTGAGTTAATTTATGTCGTTTATATGTATTCCTGATATTATTTGTCCTCATTCTTGGTATCCCTGATTACAAGCTGTTTTCAAAGATTTTAATGTTTTTTGTTATTCCATTAAAACTATCATCATCATCAACAACAGTAGTACCATTATCATTATTAGAGCATTTTTGTAATATGTAAAATATATTCCCGAATTTTGTCTCTAAAATATTAGCAAGTCTGTTCTCAAATCGAATATCACACCCTCACTCTAACAGTAGAGGGCAAAACTTGTGAAAAAACTGATTGATAAATCAATTAAAAATAATTTTTTTTTTTTTTTTTTTTTTTTTTTTTTTTTTTTGTAGGATGTACCAGATGTGTCCAAGATAAATGATGCCATTGTGGCCAATAAACCAACGAAGGTGAAGCCGGCTGAAAACAAAAAGGAGGATAAATCAGACACAACTTCGACGACAACACCAGAAATACCTGCAGCAAAGAGAAGGAAAACGGAGTCAGCCCCGTCTACTCCTTCCGTGACCAGTGAAAAAGTTAAAAAATTGTCCAAAAAACCTAGTGATGTTAGCGAGTCTCCAGTAACACCTAAGTCTAAAGCTTCCACCCCAAAATCTGCTTCAAAAAAGAAAACCCCAGTTTCTCAGAATGCATCTAAAATTTCTACACCTAAATCTGTCACAAAAAAGACTAACAAAGTCAGTGACTCTCCAAAAGCGTCTAAGGTTTCTTCTACCCCAAAATCTGCTTCAAAAAAGAAAACCCCAGTTTCTCAGAAAGCGTCTAAAATTTCTACACCTAAATCTGTCACTAAAAAGACTAACAAAGTCAGTGACTCTCCAGTAGCGTCTAAGGTTTCTTCTACCCCAAAATCTGCCACAAAAGCGAATACAGGCTTGAAGATTAAAGGAAAGAAGTCCCCAAAGACACCCACAAATCTCACCACTCCTGGTTCCAGAAAGCGAAAGAGGGTGTGAAATAAACTCAAATTTATTTACAACACATTTGTTACTTATTTTTATTCTGTAAACGATTTATTTAACTCGAGCTTTCTGGGTGGGTATCCTGACCTCTCATAGTGGGCAGGGAGGTACTTACTGTGTCTTCTATCTCCCAAAATCAGTTTTGCAACTTGCTTTCTGTCTTTTTCTTGGACTGAGATTACTTGGTTTTGTCCTGGCCCTGGCTGAGAGGGAAACAGTCAAATTTATAGTTTTGGGAGATGATATTTTTTTTCCTTGTATATCATCTCTCTGTTTTGCACTGTATTATGTTTTATTTACATATTATTTATGATTTGTAAACATTTGAGTGTATCCCTCTTAGTGGGGACCTGTGCTTGTGTCTGGATGAGACTTTTAGGTGATCTCAAACTAAGTACTTTGATAGTGTGCTCTTGGAATCTACATTGGTTTCCTATTTGAACCAATTCCCTTTGTCTTACCTTTTCTTGAATGCTTTAATTGTAATTCTGGAACTTTTGACTATCCCATTTTCTTCCTTTTACTGGCGCTGAGATGACCTTATGTGTTGCAAGTGCTGTAAAACCCATAAAAGAAACAGCTTTTATGTAGCGCAATATCCAGTAAACTTGCTCAAAGCTCTTTACAAGGGGGCCCTGACCAACAGCAACATTTAACATGTAGAACAAAACATGACGCTTGTTGGGCGATATTACAATTTTTTTTAACAGCCAGGTACTCATTTTACACCTGAGTGTGTTGAGAGAATATGAGTAAAGAGCCTTTTCCAAGTACTCGAGTATGTGCCGAGTGAGGCTCGAACCCAGGAACTACTTATCTGAAAGCGAGTGTAATACCACAAGACCACATAGCACATTTTTCATAAGAACCAGACTTGCCCCTACAGACGAGGCTGTTTATAGGTTTACCTTTTGTCTTATTTATCACCTTCAGTGCTCTTTGTGCGGCTCAAGGATGCTGTGTCACATCTTGTCATACAAGGTTGTGATGTTGAATGCTTTTATAAACGTATTCAGGCAACATGTTTGGAATAAGGCACTTTTTTGTTTTTGTTTGCATTCATTAGGAGCTCGACAAATAAATAGATATAGTGGATATTGCAGTAATAACTGTACTGTGCTATACAATGATGCCATAACCACTCACAGCTCATAAAAAATGAGCTTTAAAAAAAGTGAGTTTTATATAGCGCATTCATAAATGTGCTCAAAGGCTTTACAATGGTCCTGTCAACAGAAACATTTAACATGTAGGACAGGACTAACGCCTATTAGGCGATATACAATTTTTCGGACAAGACAACGATGTTAACGCCAGGTACTCATTTGACCAGAGTACGGTGAGGATGTGGTAGAGTCTTTTCAAGGATGCTATTCCCGAGCGTGAGCTCAAACCCAGACTTCGATCCGAAGCGAATGTATACCATAGACCACATAGCCGCATATAATAGAATTTGTTCAATTTGAAAGCTTAGTCGTCCATTATTTTGAGCTTGAACATGTACAACATATACACGTATCAGTATCAGAGGAGATAATCATGATTTATGACGTTCACAGTAAGTTGTCTACCTACTCGGGGGGGGGGGGGGGGGGGGGGGGGGGGGGGATTATGGGAACATGTACAAATAATGATAATGCTTACAGCCTGCCTACTTGTATTTTAAAAATATGTTTTGGAGTGGATTACTATCAGAGTTAAACTCATTTCAATCCTAAAATTAAAATAAGTGTTTTGTCATCAACTTTAATTTTAATAAGTTATGACTTAGAAAGCCATGAAGTTGTGAAATTGGAGCCAAAATTGGTCTAGCGAATAGGAATATTGACTACTGTACGACTGTTAATACGCTCTTACACCTTTATCTTTTTATTTATTACACTGTGCCTAGGTAAGCAATGGCATCAGCAGACACATAAATGTAAACAAACGGTGATGGTTGGACAGACTAAATCCACTGTATTAATAGCCGGAGTTCAGGGAAACACAAAATGGCTATTCACAAATTCTCTCTCTCTCTCCCTCTCTTCCTGTCTCTCTCTCTCTCTCTCTCTCTCTCTCTCTAACAACAACCACACACACCAATCGCACTAACAATTTCAAACTGCGGTGTGTTTGTGTTTGTAAACAATGAATGATGTAGTATGTAGTAAGTAGTCTACACACACGCACTCCACACACACACAGTATTCACGAACCAGGTCTAGCATAGTTCTCCGCGCCTTATCTAAGCGCAAATTGTATTGAAGATAGTGTTTCGGCACGTGTCAGACTGGAAATGAATAAACTGTTGTGTCATCAACGCAATTGGCTGAGGTGCAAGGCGCACTGCTTGATGGTGCTAAATGCATGCGTGGGCGGTCCATACCTGCCAACCCTTCCGATTTTGGTGGAATCATTCCTATTTTCATTCTTCCATTTTGTACTATTCCGTCATCGTCTCTAAAATTCCGATTTACAAAAGTGATGATAATGCTAGGACTAAGAAGAATAAAAAAGAGCAAACGGGGAGGGGGGGGGGGGGGGGGGGGGTGTGTGAAAGAGGTGAACTTTCTATTTTTTTGGTCTCAAATTCCTATTTTCAGGCGTTCTGATTCCACTTTTGGAATGCGAAGGGTTGGCAGGTCTGGGTATCAATATCAACTGCGTTATCCTAATGTTCAATTACTTTTCTGTAAAAGTTATAAACATATTGAGTCTGAGCGTTGTCATTCATGTTCCAACGATCAATAAAACGGCAGCCAAGAACAAGAATGTATCACCATCAATGTGAAACTGAAAGTAAGTCATTGGCGAGTTGGAAGCAGAAAGTCTACACACTTTGCGAAAACTACGGAGAAGTACTGTGTGTTTCAAAATCCTTGTATTATTGAAAAATTAAATTGCTAGATTTATAGTATAGAATTCATTAAAAAAAAAATTCTGATAAACCTTAGTCGTACCATTTGATATTTTGAGTTTGAGCAATGTACACCTTATATCAGCATCAGGGGAGATAATCCATGATTTATTGACGTTCACAAAGTAAGCAAGGATTGTCTCCCTTTATGTATCAGATTACTGCACGATCGGATAATTGCACACTTTTCACCTCTTCCGAATACCGTGCAGAAAGGCGATGACTACTGTGTATATTCGGACCTGTCGTACATTAGTTCCACTCATAAAGTAAATAATTGGTTGGCAATACTCTTCAACAGTCGTAACGTCACTTCCTTCCTTATGACGCATGGTAACTTTGTAACACTCACTGGCTCTAAACTATCGGAACAATCACGGGCGCCCGTATGAAATATTTCCCCGGCGAGCATAAAAGCGTATCCAGAGGAAAAAAACAAACAAACCATAAATGTTATCATGTTTTGACTTTTACACATTCTAATCACAAGGCATATGAAAAGTTCTAGCCAGCATGAAGAATAAAAAGTAATGATTTTCTTTGTTTAGAACCAAGATGGCCCTAGTTGCCGGGCGGCGTGACATCAGACTACTGAATCCAATTGGCTTCAACGGTCGTGATGTCACTTCCCTCGTGATGACGCATAGTAACTAAAGTAAGTAACTGGTTCTAAACTATGTGAACAATGGCGGACGCCCTTATGCAATACTTCTCCGACGAGCATAAAAGTTAATCCAGAGAAGAAAAACATTATATATCTGATCATGTTTTGACTTTTATACATTCTGATCACATAACATGTGAAAAAGTTCTAGCCAGTCTGAAGAATAAAAGTACCCATTTTCTTTGTTTACAACCAAGCTGCTTTTTGCTGGGCGGACGTGACATCAGACTATGACTATTGACTCCCATTGTCGCCCTTGATTGTTCAATCAAAATTTATTCACGATCAAATCGGCCTATCACTATTACACGAAGTACTTTTTATAACCACAAGGAATATATTACAATTACAAACAAGAAGAACAGTATACCGTTGCGTCTTACCAAAACTGACTAAAGCATCACCGACACCAACCCTAACAAACGTCAGCAATTTGCTTCAATCGTCTTTTCAATCCAATTCAGATAATTGCTGACTCTCGTGTAACGCGTAGGGCTCCCAAAATAGTCACCGTCGCATTTACTAGACCCAAAAGACAAGACTCCCACCACTTTTTGGACATCTCCTTCCATCTTACACACTAGAGGCCCCCCAGAGTCACCCAAGCATGTATCCTGGGGCTTAGTGACGTTGTTGAGTCTGCTCGTACAGATGTTCCACCTTTCACCGTACTGACAGGGTCTGACTTGAACTGTCGTGGTCATTAATTTGGAAGTCATAATATTTGGTTGAACGCCCACCAGGCCCCACCCCGATGTCACGCATATGTCTTTATCACGCGGAGCCTCCCCTGGGAGGGTTAGACATGCCACATCTATTTTTGGGTGTCGGGGTGGGACTTTGGAGGGAAGTTTAATCAATGAAATGTCGTTTGAGAGCGTTGTATGATCAAATAGCTCGTGTACGAATATTTGCTTTCTTAAGAGTGGATGCGTAAGGATCGAATGGATGTCTTCCGCCTTGTATGTGACGTCATGGGCACCAAGGATGATATATCCTCTGTCCACAAAGTGTTGTGTGTTGTAGTTGAAGAAGCAGTGGCCAGCACTTAAGACCCACTGGTCAGATATCAGAATTCCTCCACATTTTTGATTCCTTTTGTATGGTACCAACTGTCAAAAAGAAACAAAAAATCATACAGTATATCAATATCAACATATGTTATTTCAATGATACAGTAACAAACTACCAACACTAAATTGAAATTCTGAAAATGTTTACATGAAACAATGCTAGACAAAGGAGAGAGAGAGAGAGAGAGAGAGAGAGAGAGAGAGAGAGAGAGAGAGAGAGAGAGAGAGAGAGAGAGAGAGAGAGCGGCTGAGCGGCTACGTGGTCTTGTGTTATGACACTCGCTTTCAGATTGGATCGGAAGGTCCTGGATTCGAGCCTCACTCGGAGCATTGTTGAGTCCTTTGATAAGGCTCTTTACTCACATTATCTCAACGTACTCAGGTGTAAATTGAGTACCTGTCCGTTAACAGCGAGTTCTGTCGGAAAAAAATATTGTATAATCGCCTAACAGGCGTAATGACTCGTTCTACATGTTACGTGTTTCTGTTGGTCGGGGACCCTTTGTAAAACGCTTTGAGCACGTTTAGTGGATATTGCTCCGTATACGTAAAAGCTCGAGAGAGAGAGAGAGAGAGAGAGAGAGAGAGAGAGAGAGAGAGAGAGAGAGAGAGAGAGAGAGAGAGAGAGAGAGAGAGAGAGATACACAAATTAAGGTGGAAAATAAATATAGTAAAATACAAGTTATTTTGCATTTTACTTTATATGTATATTTTCCACGTTAATTTGTTCATTGTTGTGATGACGAAGGGTTTGTACCAGAAACGTCCATTGGCTGTATTGTTCCCATACGAAGCCTCTCCATTTTCACTCTTTCGTTAGTATTATGAAATAATGCCAGACATAGCCGAGATAATAATACAAGGGAAAAAATCTTACAAACGCAGCCTGTCTTGGCCGTGGATCGAAACTTCGATATCTGCTACAATTATCAAGCTATTTATAATTGAGCTTTTATATAGCGCAATCTCCACTTAATGTGCTCAAATCGCTTTACAAAGGGTCCCTGACTAACAGCAACACGTATAATGGAGAACGAGACATGACGCCTGTTAGGCGATATTACAATTTTTCGACAGAGTTAAGACTGTTGACAGCCTGGTACTAATTTTACACCTAAGTATGGTGAGAGAATGTGAGTGAAGAGTCTTTTCCAAGGACTCAACTGTGCACCGAGTGAGGCCCGAACCCAGGAGCTTCCGATCCAAAATCGAGTGTCGTACTACAAGATCACATAGCCGCACAATGACCTCAACAAGTGTGTATAAAAAATGCCAGACAAATCAAGAAATAAAAATACAAGAAAAAAAAAACAAAACAAAACAAACCATTCCAAAAAAAAAAAAAAAAAACAAAAAAGAAAAAAAAACAACAAAAAACAAAAACAACAAAAAAACCACTCTCCCTCGACTAGGGATCGACCTCAGACCTGATTACCAGTCAGACGTGCTACAATTACACCACAGAGACTCCCGATAGTTGGGACAATTTTAGTTCCTATATTCTGCACAAGGGTACGCGTTTTACGCTGTGCATGCGAATCCTCGCTTGCATCACACAACACAAACATTGAACACGAAAGGACGAGGGCGAAGATATTTGAGTTGCTCCATTTATATTTTTTTTTGAAAATATCAACTTCAGAAACTAGGGAACAAACACCGGTGTAAGATAAAGATCTTAACAAGTGTGTATAAGGTGCCAGCCAAAGCTAGAAAGAAAATTACAATTAAAAAAAAAACATCCCAAAAAATCAGTTAGTTGGGAAAATTTTAAGTCCTATATTCTTCACAAGAGTACGTGTTCAAGTTCTACGCTATGAATCATTGCTTGCATCACACAACACAAACATTGAACACGAGCAGAGGACGTGGACGAAGACATTTGATGAGTTGTATTATTTATAATGACTCAAAGTGGAAACCGCATAATACAGACCTGCCAACCCTTCACATTCCAGAAGTGGAATCAGGACGCCTGAAAATAGCAATTTGAGACAAAAAATAGGAATTCACCTCTTTCACCCCGCCCCCCCCCCCCCCCCCTCTTTGCTCTGTTTGATTCTTACCATTATCATCATTTTGTAAATCGGAATTTTTGAGACAATGGCGGAAGAGTACAATATGGAAGAGTGAAAACAGGAATGATTCCGCTAAAAGCGGAAGGGTTGGCAGGTATGCATAATATAACAAACCTTGGTTGGTAAGGATCCGGCTATAATAGGAATTTAAAAAATCCCCAATTCCTCTTATCCTTAGTTTCTGATAAATTCCGGTTCAAGGGGTCTTGCGGTTCTGAAAGACTATGTTTTATTGTATATTTAAGTACTCGCTGGAATCTAACATGCTCTCAGGAGAAGCCAAAAAAAAAAAAAAAAAGCATGCTTGCATCCGAGTTCGCTGAAATCCGATGCTCCAGCTTCAGCGTGTCGCATTGCAGAGCTTGCTGGAATTAAGCGGGCTATAATCCGGCGAGTACTGTATTGTTAAATGGAAACGTTCGATTGTTGTTTCTTACCGTTGCCACGATGTAAACCATCCAGGGCTGTGAATGGGGCCGAGCTTCTCTTCCGCCCACCACGGCGTGAGGGATACTGTCACAGGCATCGTTTTGGAGAGATCGGAACGGAGTTGGGGATCTGCTGGAACGTCTGGTTCTCGTGAGGTTTTTGTGGGAAGTGTTACTGCTGTTATCAATGATGTTGTTGTCGCTGATGTTGAACTTGAAGCCCCCTTTGTCGTAAATCTGGGCATCGTTTTGGAGAGATCGGAACGGAGTTGGGGACCTGCTCGAACGTCTGGTTCTCGTGAGGTTTTTGTGGGAAGTGTTACTGCTGTTATCAATGATGTTGTCGCCGTTGTTGTTGTTATTGTTGTTGTTGTTGTTGTTGTTGTTGTTGTTGACGTTGTTGTTAGCTTTATCATGAATGTTGTATATTCTATTTATATTGCTCTTGTTGTTTTTGTTTTTGACGGTATTCTCGTCATTGTATTTGTTGAAAACAATGCTGTTCTTCCTTATGGTATCCACGAGTTTATTGTTATTAACATTGTTATTGATGTTGTTATCGTTGTTGGTGTTGCTGCCGTTGTTGTTGTTGTTATATATAGTTTGGTTAATGTTGTTTATTTTGTAGTTCCTGTTGTTTTTTCTATCGATGATATTGTAGTTGTTGTATTTGTTGACAGCAAAGTTGTATTTCCTAACAGTGCCCGTGAATTTGTTGTTACTGAAACTACTGTTGCTGTTGGTATTTTTATCGTTGTTTGTGGTGTTGTTATAGTTATTGTTGTTGGCGTTGGTGTTGTTGTTGTTGTCTTTATGAGTAATTAGTTTGCCAGTCACAAATGGCATATTTATCACGTTTCTACGTCTCAAATTATTATCTTGATTTTTATTTCCCGTCTCTCCTGGGGATACCGTTATCTTTTTCGTTGTTCCTATATCAATATTATCATTGTTATGGTTTGGATACTGCGGCTGTGGATAGAATAAAAAATAATGGATAAACACATGATAACAAATGTGAGTAAATTAACCCTCTCCTTACCACCTACAGCAAAAATCGTCACATTTGTTACGACGCAATATACATTTTTTCTTATTCAGATTTATTTTGTACATCGCGATGGTCTTTGATTATTTTATAAGAACATAAAGTTGTTTTGTGGAGAGATCGTTTGAGTTAAAAAAAATC
>NC_088371.1:19839373-19844373 GCF_034508935.2 Berghia stephanieae
CAACAGACGCAACCAGCTCTCCCATCTTTAATCGATCGTGCAGATCTACCAACTCGCTTTGGTCAATATTTTAAAGAAAAAACGGATACCATCAGGAAGGAACTCTCGTCTGAATCGATCCCTACAACATTTGACAAGTTTCATGGTGATTCGTTAACACATTTTTCAAAGATTACTGAAGCTGACTTACGTGATTGCATTATGTCGTCTCCAACTAAAAGTTGTGATTTAGACCCCTTAAATACTGCCATTTTAAAAAAATGCATTGATGTAATTTTAACACCATTTACATGTATTGTTAATAATTCGTTGCAGTCAGGTGCTGTACCAGACATTTACAAAGTTGCTCATGTCAAACCCCTTTTGAAAAAACCTGATCTCGATAAAGAGAACTTAAAAAACTATCGCCCTGTCTTTAATCTTCCTTTTCTCTCTAAGATCTTAGAAAAGCTTGTTTTGAAACAATTACTGTCTCATCTTAAAAATAATTGTCTTGAAGAAAAATTTCAGTCTGCTTATAGGCAACATCATTCGACGGAAACCGCACTTGTTAGGGTTGTTAATGATCTCCTCTCTGTTATAGACAATGGTTCATGTTCTTTGCTGAATTTGCTTGACCTATCGTCTGCTTTTGATACTATTGATCACAATCTTCTTCTCAAACGTCTTGAAATTACTTATGGCGTGTCTGGTGCAGCGCTTGATTGGTTTAGGTCATATTTGTTTAATCGTAAACAGATTATTACGGTGGATGAATATAGATCGGAGGAAATCTTTCTTGATTGTGGGGTTCCCCAGGGTTCAGTACTTGGACCCGTTCTTTTTGTTTTGTAGTTGGCCCTCTGTCTAAAATCATCAGAAGTTTTGGTCTGTCTTACCATCAATACGCTGATGATACGCAATTGTACTGCGTTTCCAATATGAGAAATTTACAAGAAGTATCAGCCAATAGTAAAAATTGTATCCAAAGTGTTAAGAAATGGATGAATGAGAACAGACTGAAACTGAATGATGATAAGACGGAGGTGCTGTATGTGGGGAACAGGAAGTGGAAAAGTGAAACAGATTTGAAGTTGGGGGATGCCTCTATTCAAATTGTTGACAAAGTGAAAAACCTTGGCACATTCTTAGACTCTGGACTGTCGATGGAGCATCAGGTTAATAATTTGGTTAGATCTCTCTTTTTCCAACTAAAAAAGATTGCTTCCATTAGACGGTTCATATCTGAGGATGTGACCAAGCACCTGGTTGTGTCCCTCGTACTATCGAAATTGGATTATTGTAATGCTCTGTTGTTTGGCGTTTCGCAATACAATCTGAAACGTCTTCAGATTGTCCAAAACAGCGCTGCCAGACTAGTATTTATGAAGCGTAGGTGCGACTCTGCCGGACCTCTACTTCATGACCTGCATTGGCTGCCTGTTGAGAAAAGAATTAAATTCAAAGCTTGTGTTTTAGTGTATCGTTGTCTTGAAGGTACTGCCCCTTCCTACCTTTCAGAACTAATTGAAAGATATTCAAAACCCCGCCCCTTACGTTCGGCCAGTGATTCCACAAAACTAGTTGTCCCCCGAATTCGGAAAAATGCTGGAATGAGATCCTTTTCTCATTTCGGACCCTCTATTTGGAACGCCTTACCGCAGAGCATTCGTGAAAAAGAATCTTTGTCTATTTTTAAACGTTCGCTTAAAACATATTTGTTTCGATTTTAGTAGATGGTATGAGAAGCAAGATAGGTTTGGTTTGTGTTGTGTGTTGTGTTGTGTGTGTGTATGTGTGTGTGTGTGTGCTTGTGTGTGTGAATGAGTATGTTTCAGCCAAAGTAATTTGTAATTTAAGCGCTTAGAGTCTGGTGTCTCGGAGTTATAGCGCTATATAAGTTTTCAGTATTATTATTATTATTATTATTATAAGATTCCATTGTGGATGCTTTAATTGAGAATGAGCGAGTTTTGTTTATCAGATTTCAATGAATTTTATTCTCTAATAATTCCTTAACTTTGTTTTCTTCACATAATCATTTATTCCACCCACAGACAGCAGGCTCAAGTCTAGGCGCTACACGATTCGAAAGTGAAAAGAAACGTTTTAAGTCTTCTTTTGAAGACAGTGTGGGGATTTGTGCGTTATAATTAAATGCCATCCGTTGTTATTATTATTATGTTTTAAAATGTTGTAATTAATTCACACCGCTGTGTGAACATGGATTAACTTATTAGGACTAAGTTGCCTGGACACAAAGCTCTGATCGAATGTCAATAAAAAAATAATTAAAAAATTGGGCTTTATATAGCGCAATATCCACTAAATGTGCTCAAAGCGCTTTACAAGGGATCCCTGACCAACAGCAACATTTAACATATAGGACAAGGAGTAATTCTAATAGTATCTAATCATGATATGAAACCTGTTTTTACTTTTTAAGTCCTTCAGAGCCATTGTACCCATGGCGCCGGAGTTTTATCACGGTTTGTGTGCTATAGGGTGGAAAGGACAATCGAAATTGCTTGCTTTCCTTTTGATAGGACGCTAGTCTATCGCCACATACTTTACGCCAAATCTAACCCATTCACTGCTGGGTGGACAGGGGAGATCGATCTCGGTGTGAAGCGAATGCTCTACCTTCTGAGCTATCGGGACCCCCCACTACTTTAAAGCACTAACACCAAAAAAACAAAAACAAAAAAACAAAACAACAACAACCCCCCCCCCAAAAAAAAAAAAAACAAGAAAAACAAAACAAACAAACAAAAAAATAAACATCAACAAAAAAAAACCCCATTTAAAGCACAAATATTTTTTTCACGTTTCAGAACATAAATCCGCCCCCCCCCCCCAAAAAAAAAAACAAAAAAAAAAAACAACAAAACAAAACAAAACCAACTAGAGAATTTATATGGCACACTATTCACAAACCCGCTCAAACCGCTATGCAACAGGTCCCTAACCAACAGCAACACTTAACAAGTAAACATTCCCTTTATTCATCCCATATGGGGAATTTGTCTTTAGGGTCTTTGTCATGAATAACCCAGGCATCAGCCGCAGTGCAGTACCGCAAATTGAGCTAGGGCGAGTGATTTGCTCAAGGCTACACAACGATCCTGGTACCTTTCGGGTACGAAGCAAAGACCATACTGTTGAGCCACGAGACATGACGCTTGTTACTGTCTTACTGTTAAGCGAAATTACAATTTTTCGACAGAGAGAACGCTGCTAACGGACGGGTTCTCATTTTATACCTAAGAAGATAAGAAAAAAACAAACAAACAAATACATACAAAAAAAATAGAGCATTTATATAGAGCAATATCCACTAAATGTGCTCAAAGCGCTTTCCATTTTGAGCACGTTTAGTGGATATTGCGCTACTATATAAAAGCTCACGTATAAAATAATATAAAAAGTTTTGCTTTTTTCTTCTTCTTTTAAATAAACACAAACGAATAAAGAAAGGAAAAAAACAAACAAGTAAAACTCACCAAAATGCTGGAGGAAATCACAGAGAAACAGAAGACTGTGTTCAAGAGATAAACACACCTGTGATTGTGATTGTAATACATCCTATTGTGCTGGACCCTCTACGCTACTTGCGGTGGACTGTCTGTGTTGATGTGTTGAGTCTAGACTATAAATAGCACCTCAAATCAAACCAGGAAACAAACACGTCCTGTCAAAAAAAAAAACAAAACAAAGAACAACACACACACACAAAAACAAAAACAAAAACAAAAACTAAACAGAACCCTCCACCCCCCCCCCCCTTCCCAAAAAGAAAAACAACCAAAAAACAACAACAAATAAACAAATCAAACAAATAAACAAAAAAAAAAAAAAAAGAGAATAAAAAAAAAGCAAAATGCCCCCCCCCCCCCTTCTTCCTCCCCCAACCCCTTCCCTCCCCCCAAAACAAGAACAAAAAAAAAAAAAACAAAAAAAAAAAAACAAACAAAAAAACAAAACAAAACCCAAACAAGCAGCAACAAAAAAACAAAAAAAAAAACAAAAAACCCAACAAAGACACCAAAAAGTAAAAAAGAACAAAAGTAAAATACGAATATATTTTTTTGTGATAACAAAAACAATATTATGTTCTAAATAGAAAGAGCAGCAATTAAAAGAAAAGGAAAAAGCAACCACAAAAACAAAAACAAAAACAACCCCCCCCCAAAAAAAAAAAAAACTAAAAAAAAACAAAAAACAAAACAACAAAACAAACAACAACAGCAACAAGGAAGTGAAAACTCATGGGCCGTGTATTGAAAATAACTTGACTCGTCACCTCAAAGCAGTATATATATAAAAAAAACTCAACCCAAGCTGCATGCTTTTCACTATCAATAAATACAATATTTAGCATCAAAACCACCATGACATGGTAAAAACAAAAACAAAAAAGACATAGTAAAAACGAAACAAACAAAATAATGAGCTTTTAAATAACGCAATATCCACGAAATGTGTCCAAAGCGCTTTACAGGGAGCCCCTAGCCAACAGTATAACATTTAACATGTAGAACAAGATGTGATTGATGCCTGTTAGGCGATTTTCCAATTGATTGACCAAGGATTGATTCGTTGACTGATTAACTGATTAATTTATTTAATGTTAGATTAACTGACCAATTCATAATGATGATAATTTTTGGTGTCGAAAGCCACAATTGTAACAAATTGAAAACGAAATGAATATATTTATGTTGTGTATATCGCACGTGTGAAAGAAAGAGAGGAGGAGAGAGAGAGAGAGAGAGAGAGAGAGAGGGGGGGGGGAGAGAAAGAGAGAGAGAGAGAGAAAGAGTGTGTGTGTGTGTGTGTGTGTGTGAGAGAGAGAGAGAGAGAGAGAGAGAGAGAGAGAGAGAGAGAATAAGTAGGAGTGAAATATCTGTTCAATGTATAGTTATCATTTAACGTTATAACAAGTGTAACTAAATGACAAATTGCCATATTTATGGAAAATAAAGATCTATTCTTCTTCTTCTTCTTATTATTATTATTGT
>NC_088371.1:19849373-19856873 GCF_034508935.2 Berghia stephanieae
GGAAGTATATTCTTTCAGAAAATGCAAAAATGCGAATCCAAAAGTTTTACATTCCGACTGATTATGTCATACACAGACACACTGTCAGTTTTTCATGCCCAATCAACCGAAATAAATTAAGAAGAGAGTAATTTTCTAACACTCATCATGATGACCAATCCATTTAATTGGACGCAAAAACTTATCCAAACCCATCACATATTAACCCTCTCGTTACCACCTACAGCAAATCGTCACTTTTGTTACGAGACAACAATATACATTTTTTCTTATTCAGATTTATTTCGTACATCACAAACTTTAATTAATTAATTAATTGAGCATTTATATAGCGCAATATCCACTTAACGTGCTCAATGCTCTTTTACAAGGGGTCCCTGGTCAACAGCAACATTTAACATGTCGGACGAGACATGACGCCTGTTAGGCGATATTACAATTTTTCGGACAAAGACAACGCTGTTAACGGCCAGGTACTCATTTTACACCTGAGTACGGTGAGAGAATGTGAGTAAAGAGTCTTTTCCAAGGACTCAACTATGCGCCGAGCGAGGCTCGAACCCAGGACCTTCCGATCCGAAAGCGAGTGTCTTTGAAAAATGATCTTTGTTTGATTAATAAGAACATAAAGTTTTGTAGAGAGCTTGTTTGAGTTAAATTTTTTTTTTCTTTTGCGGGATAAGCCTGTCATTTTGGGAAAATACTGAAAAGGATCGGCAAGGAGAGAATTAACCAAATTTCCTTTGAAATGACTGAGTGAAAATGGAGAGGTTTCGTATTGGAACAAAACAGACAATGGACGATTCGAGTACAAACCCTTCGTCAGCACAACACTCTTTTTTCACTCTTTCGTAATTATTTTACGATCACAGTTGTTGTGCTGACGAAGGGTTTGTACTCGAAACGTCCATTGTCTGTTTTGTTCCCATACGAAGCCTCTCCATTTTCACTCATTCGTTATTACTTTACGATCACAGGCTTCAGGCAGCCGCTAACGTTTTCTACTTTGATATGACAGCATCGTAAACTCATTGACTCAATTACTAGAATAACTTATCATTATTGTTTTCCACTAGAATTGTTGTACAACCTTCTTGCAAAAGCTTACTCTCTTACATATGCATAGGTTTACCCTTTTACATACGCCTCTTTCTAAGAATTTAAAATTGACGTCAAAACGATTTCAATTAAAAAATAATAGTAAGAGATTAAATGTATAGGTACCATCCAATTAAAATTAAATGATAAAATGTAAGAAATAGTTTATCAAAATGACAACACTTAACTGTTAAATATTTTAAAAGTTTACGTTTTAAATTTTCCAATACCAAAGATGATTTAACTCATTCAATCCTAGAGATTCTTGCTACTTTCAAAATTGGAATAAATGTATTAAAAATGAACATGTGCATAGACAGTTTTATTCAACTACCTTTAACATGTAAAAATTAAGAACATTTGCTTTGATACTACGTCTATAATTTGTCTCAGAAAAAATGTAATAAATAGGCATGGGGTAAAAGTAACCAGGGATACTACGGATGATGTCCGTGACAGGGTTGAGTGAGTTAAACATTTATATATCGATCATACTTAAAAAAAAACTTAATTACAACATCGACATTAAGAGATCAATTAAATTGGACGTAAAACTGACCCAAACTCATCCAATATCAACCAAGTTTCCATTGGAATGACTGCATCGTAAACTCATTGACACAATTATTGCTAGAATAACTTATCAATGTTTTCCACTAGAATTCTTGTATAATCTTCTTTCATATGCACTAGCTCTTACAATGATACTAATAATACTAATAATGATAATAATAATAATAATATAATAATAATAATAATAATAATAATAATAATAATAATAATAATAATAATAATAATAATAATAATAATAATAATAATAATAATAATAATAATAATAATAATATTGATAAATATAAAAGAAAAACCCCAAAAACTAGAGCTTTTATATAGCGTTATATCCACTAAATGTGCTCAAAGGGCTTTACAGAGGGTCCCTGACCAACAGCAACACGTAACAGTTAGAACCGCCTGTTAGGCGATATTACAATTTTTCCCCGACAGAGACAACGCTGTTGACGACAAGGTACTCATTTTAAACATGAGTACGATTAGAGATTGTGAGTAGAAAGTCTTTTTCCAAGGACTCAACTATGCGCCAAGTTAGGCTCGAACCCAGGACTGTTCGACCCGAAAGCGAGTGTTATAAGACCACATAGCCGCACAATAATAATAATAATAATAATAATAATAATAATAATAATAATAATAATAATAATAATAATATATAATAATAATAATAATAATAATATAATAATAATGATAATAATAATAATAATAATAATAATAATAATAATAATAATTATAATAATAATAATAAAATAATAATAATAATAATAATAATAATAATAAATAATAATAATAATAATAATAATAATAATAATAATAATAATAATATAATAATAATAATAATAATAATAATAATGCGCCAATCTCATCCTAACATGTTCATATTCAATGACGCTTCACAAGACATATCTAGTAGGCGACACGATGATAAGAAAAGGTTACAACTAAATATAAATTATGTTACAATGGGAGGTAATTTAAAAATTAAAAAAAAATCCCTTTATTCAACCCATAGGGGAAATTTGTCTCTCGGGTCGATTCGTAGCCATCGTATAGCCTGACACTGAAACCCAAAAAGACTGGCATTTTGACGTCATTATTAGGTTTTTGCACCGCCTAGTGATTTGTCGTTAGTAGTGCTCATGGAAACAAGTGTCCCCATGGTTGAACTATCGAAATACAACTCACGATTTGTTTTATTCATGTGGCCAAACCTGGCAATTTTGACGTCATTTTGTCAGTGTCATGCTATAGATAGAATGCGCTTGGCCAAGGAGTTCACAACATTGCCATCCGGAAGTATAATGGACCAAACACAAAACTCTGTGTAACCATGAACTTTTAAAGTCTGGTAAATACAGTTTAGTGAGAATAACTCACAAACGCGGATGGCAAAAACAATAACAAAGGACTGAGTGACGTCATCTGCATACTATCTATAAGTTAACGATGGCTACGGTCTATTCCAAGGGAAAACTGGAATAACCCAGGCGTGAGCCACAGTGCAGCGCCGCAAATTGAACTAAAGCGAGATGACTTGCTCAAGGCCACATAGCGCAGCGGCGAGTGTGATCGAACTCGGTACCTTTCGAGTACGAAGCAAAGACCGTACCGCTGAGCCACGCTGCCCCTATTTATAAAGCAAGACCAATACTAAACTCCGATTCAAAGTGAAAACGGTTAGAATTTTTTTTTATACGGTTGAAACTTCAGAAGTTTAAGATAATGTAAATGTTGTTGCTCGAAGCTCGAGATGCTATTTTTAGAAGGCCCTACGACAATTGAATAAACGAAAACCGATAATATGGACTTTCGGGTTTTCCCGATTTTAACAAAACATGATGAATGAAACACTACAGACGAATGGGATAATTTGTTATAGGGGCATCATTGTTTTTTTAAATTCACCTTTACAACGCCACTGTCACATTTTATCTCATTCGTCTGTAGTACTATTTCATTCATCTTGTTTTGTTGATAACGGGGAAACCCGAGACGTCCACATTATCTGTTTTCGTTTATTAAATTGAAACTTACATTCAATTTCACATTGGAGTGTCGGATAGTATAATAATTCTCAATAAGACATTGTTAACTCAAATCATATTTTATATTGAGACCTAAACGTCAATTTTCCGTTTCTGTTTTTTTAAAATGACATACTATGGTATTGAAACGGTGGGTCACAAGAAAAACAAAACAAGCCAACATAAGAGAGTGGAGAGAGAGAGAGGGATAGAGAGAGAGAGATAGATAGATAGATAGATAGATAGATAGAGAGAGATAGAGATAGATAGATAGATAGATAGATAGATAGATAGATAGATAGATAGATAGATAGATAGATAGATAGATAGGAATATCTGTGATCCCATCCGATTATAGTTCCATGAAATCTTTATGATTAGACCCCTGATCAACAAAATAGAGAGAGAGATAGAGAGAGAGAGCTAGAGAGAGAGAGAGATATATATAGATAGATAGATAGATAGAGAGAGAGAAAGAGAGAGAGAGAGAGATAGTGAGTGTGTCTATTTTTAGAAACTAGGTAATCTGTGTTTGTCGTAGGGCCTTCTAAAAATAGTAACTCTTCTTGGTCGCCTCGGTCCGCTGGCTCTGGCCGAAGCTTATGTTAACACAGCACAGGGCATCGTGTCATGTTCATATTTTTATATTATGTGTTGCAAAACAGAAAAACAGAAAGACATGAATGAATGTAGATATTACTTTACGTAGCCTCACTTCAATGTTTTTGTTAATCGGAGCGATCTATATTCATGTTTTCGTCCAACCAGGTCATCAATGACATGATGTGTTGCTGTCCAACGACTGGATATTTCTTAACAAATGTAAACACGCTGCTTTGTTTAGCAATGTTATAAACATACCCATGTGTCAAGCTGATTAAAATGACCAATCGTGATGTTAGATATTTCAAAAGCTGTGAACACTTTTCACTAAGGGGGTCACTTTGAGCACATTTTTCAATGTGACCAATGACCTCGAGCACATGGAAAGTTAATATAGATAGTATGCGTTTGGCTAAGAAGTTCACAACATTGCCATCCGGAAGTATAACGGACCAACACACAAAACTCTGTGTAACCTTTAAACGTTTATAGTCTGGTTAATATAGTTTAGTGAGAATTACTCATAAACGCGGATGGCAAAAACAATAACAAAGAACCAAGTGACGTCAACTTCATTCTATCTATAGATCATGCCCATTGTGCAATGTTGAGTTAACTCGTGCTTAGTTGTTTGAACAGGAGGGTGAGTATTATCCTAATTATTGTTGCGAATACAATGTTATCTTTAAAAATATTGTTGCAATAATTTCCTTTCCCGTCATGTGCGCTCTACTATCATCATCATCATCATCATCATCGTCATCATCATCATCATCATCTTAATCTGTTACAATGGAATGCACAACAAGAAGAAGAAAAATAGTTTTAAGTAATGATATATATATATATATATATATATATATATATATATATATATATATATATATATATCAAGGACAACTATACTAAAGCCCTCCTTGATATATATATATATATATATATATATATATATATATATATATATATATATATAAAATGTAAATTGACCATTTTAATCGAAGTCTTAGAAATAATACTCGCTATACTAATTGGATGGGTTGATGATGAGCGATGATGAGCAATTCAAGGGGCAAAATGTGTTAAACTCCAACTGTGTAATTTAACCCTCTCCTTGCCAACTATAGCAAAATCGCCACATTCTGTCCTTTCGATTGAACAAATATTTTTCTTATTCTGATTAATTTGTTTTTGAGCTGTTATAGAGCGCAACATCCACTAAACGTGCTCAAAGCGCTTTACAAGGGGTCCCTGGCCAACAGCAACATTTAACATGAAGGACGGGACGTGACGCCTGTTAGGCGATATTACAATTTTTTTCGGACATGGTCAACGGTGCTAACGGCCAGGTACTCATTTTACACCTGAGTACGGTGAGAGAATGTGAGTAAAGAGCCTTCTCCAAGGACTCAACTATGCGCCGAGGGAGGCTCGAACCCAGGACCTTCCGATCAGAAAGCGATTGTCATACCACAAGACCACGTACCCGCACGTGTTCACGACACAATTTAAATAAAAATGTTTGTTGCGGCTATGCAAATTTAACAATGTGTTGTAGATATAGCCCATTTTGTTGAGTAAAAAAATGTTGTATAGCACGAAATCGATAAAAAATACTTTTGTATTTGAAAGTTTTGATTGAGAAAAAATCTATAATTTTTGTGTTGCAAGTGTGGTGAAGTTTTGGGGAAATCCAGAAAATGTTCGGAAAGGATTGTGTGGCTATTTGGTCTTGTGGTATGACACTCCCTTTCGGATCGGAAGGTCCTGGGTTCGAGCCTTGCTTGGCGCATAGTTGATATATATATATATATATATATATATATATATATAATATAATATATATAATAAATAACTCATATTCTCTAACCGTTCTCAGGTATAGAATAAGTACCTGGCCATTAACAGCGTTGACTCAGTCGGAAAAAATGTAATATCGCCTAACAGGTATTTTGTCTAATTCTACATTTACGTTTGTCAGGGACACGTTGTAAAGCCTTTGAACACGTTTAGTTGATATTGCTCTATACAAAAGCTCAAGTTTTTTAAAAGGAGATAATTAAGATTAAAATTCAATTTTAAGCATCAGGTTCATTTCGGTATGATTCTATTTTAAGACGATTGGTCACAAATAAAGTTTCTATTTACCTGCTGATAATGCCGACAAAATGATATATAGATTTATGGAGGGTAAATCATATATATCGACAAAATGTTTTATAGAAGATTTATTGAGGGTAAATCATATATATCGACAAAATGTTTTAATAGAAGATTTATTGAGGGTAAATCATACATCGACAAAATATATCATATAATATTTGTAGAGGGTAAATCAAAATGACAAAAGGTTTTATAGAACATTTATGGAGGGTAAATCATATATATATACAAAATGTTTTATAGAAGATTTATCGGTAAAATATTTTATAGAAGATTTATACAGGGTAAATCATACATCGACAAAATATATCATATAAGATTTGTAGAGGATAAATTAAAATCGACAAAATGTTTTATAGAAGATTTATAGAGAGGATATATTATACATCGACAATACGTTTTACAGAAGATTTATAGAGGGAAAATCATATGTCAATAAAATGTTCAATAGAAGTTTATAGAGGTTAAATCATACATCAACAGTATGTTTTATAGAAGATTTATTGAGGGTGTGTCATACATCAACAAATATATATCATATAATATTTATAGAGGGTAAATCATAAATCGGCAAACATGTTATAGAAGGGTAAATCATACATCGACAATACCTTTTATACAGATTTATAGAGCGTAAATCTTGTATCAATAACATTTTCAATAGAAGATTTTATAGAAGATGCAAAAAGGGTCAATCATGCATCAACAAACTAATTTATAGATGATTTATAACGGTGAATCATCTATCGAAAAATGTATTATAAAAGATATAAATAATAACGTGAAGTTGAATGTAAGCTTCATTTTAATTACAGATCTGTTTTTGTAATTAAATTGAAGCTTACATTCAACTTCACGTTATTATTTATTTCTTCGAGCTTCGAGCAGCAACATTTACACTATAAAAGATATAGTAAATCAGACATCGATTAAATGTTTTATAGAAGATTTTTAGAGGGTAAATCACGCAGTGACAAAATACTTCAAATGATTTTAAATATTTGGAAGGTTGTTTTAATCATCAATTTACTTAGTCAAATGTTTT
>NC_088371.1:19861873-19863451 GCF_034508935.2 Berghia stephanieae
AATCTTCGGACTGGGACATTTTGGCAGCTTCTCTGATTTGTTGAGTGATTTTTTATCTATTGATGACGGTCTGCTGCGATGGATCTCATGTGTTCTAAATCATTTTCGCACCTCAGTTCTTGTGTGTCATCGAGCGTTGGAGGTCTTAATCGTAGTGTATATGCTTGTTATGGATCTGCCTTTGTGTTTGTTATGTCCACTTGGTGTAAAGAATAACGTCATCACTTTATTTGCTGGAATACTTCTGTCTCTCCTTAAGATCTTTCCAAATAGTCTTGATCTTGTTTCCACAATTTGAATCAATAGCGGTGTTTCTTCGCCTTTTATGTACAGCGATTTGTTACTTATTTTGGTTGGGAAGTGGATATTTAGAATTTTCCTCAGCTTCCCATGGAAGACATCAAGTCTACTTCCTTTGCTTTTTGTTACTGCCCAGGTTCCACAGTTGTAGATACGTGCTGATTTAACAAGGGTCTTGTATAACTTTATGTTTGTTTTTCTTTTCAGTCTGTTGTTTCTAAACCACATATGTCAGCTTCGTTAGAGCGGCTGCCGACAGATGTTTCCGTCTTTCTACGTCTTTTTTGTCTCCAATTAACGATCTCACCTTTATTTTTATCTTTTCAATCTTGTTCGTCTTTGTCAAGTTCCGTCGTGTCGGTTTTATCGGCATTTACGTAAATATTGTGTTTTTATCATCTGCATATGCTATTTTTGATGGAAGGTGGGATTCAGATACCCATTTGAGGGACAGTCAAAACGATGCGTACTTCCTTTGGCGCAGGCTCCAGGTTTACGACGAACAAAACCGGACTGATCCCCTTGGGGTGTTCTAATAATATTACTTAAGAACTGTATTTGGGTTGTTGCTCCGTTCACTTTGGTGTTGAACTATGTCTCACTGAGTAGGAAGCGCACTAGTCTAATGTCATCATCCGTTATCATTGATTTCAATAAGTTTAGCAGGGCATGGTGATCTATTGTGTCAAAGGCCGCTGACATGTCTATCCCCGTGATGGTGATGTTAATTTTCTCGGATAGAGTTTTCGCGGCCAGCCATTTATGTGTCCACACATCTGCGGTGCTTCTTTCAAGACTAAATCCACTTTGGCTGTGTGATTAGTACCTTTCTATGTCTGGGTGGGGTTCCTGACTTCCCATAGTGGGCAGGGAGGTACATACTGTGTCTTCTATCCCCTTAGGTCTGTTTTCCAACATGCTTTCTGTCTTTGTCTTGGAATGAGATTACTTTGTTTTGTCCTGGTAGGAGGGAACCAGTCAAATGCATAGTATTGTTTTGGGAGATGATATTTTTTTCCTTGTAAATCATCTTCTGTTGTATTATTATTGTTATTTTTGTATTATGTATAATGTAAGCATTTGAGTGTATTCCTTTTTGTTGGATTTTGTGCTTGTGTCCGGATGAGATTGTAGGTGATCTCAAACTAAGTACATTGGTGGTATGCTCTTGGAATCTACGTCTGATCCCTATTTGTTCCCAGTTCCCCTATGTCTTACTTTTTATGGTGCTTTAATTGTAATTCTAGAACTTTTTACTATCCCATTTTCTTCCTTTTT
>NC_088371.1:19863551-19873651 GCF_034508935.2 Berghia stephanieae
ATAGAAGAAACGAAGTTGACGTCACTCAGCTCTATGTTTATGTTTTAGACTGAAATTTTAATGATCAGTTGTTCTCAGTAAATTCTATTAATCGGACTATAGATGGAACGAAGTTGATGTCACTCATTTCTTTGTTATTGTTTTGGTTTGTTTTGTCTTTTTGCCATCCATTTTTATGAGTAATTAGCCAGATTATATACACATAGTTTTGTGCGTTGGTCCGTTATACTTCAGGATGGCAATGTTGTGAGATTCTTAGCCAAGCGCATACTATCTGACAAACGTTTAAGATTACACATAATTTTGTGTTTTGGTAAGTTACATCCCGCTGGCGGTTGATGTGAGTATTTTACTAAAACGCATTGCATCAAAAGAAAATGAGACTCAATAAGAAATAGAAAAAATGCTTAACCAACAAAAGAGCATTGAAATTAATTAACATAAGCGGTCACTAGTGCAATGTGATTTTCTGATTTGCTGACGTTTTACATGCTCCTGATCACGGTGTCAAACACTTTCTTTCGGTTTTTGTAACTTTATACTAATATACATAAAAATCGCTTTACAGAGAATGCCCTGTTCCCATTCGATTGTCCCCACCCACCGGATGTCCCGTTTACAACCGGTAATCTATTAAAACAATTCAGTTCCTATCAATTTGAAATTGGATTTCTTTCTTTTCTCAAAAGTTCCAGAACTTTCTGAGAGGATAAGCGCTTGGAGATTAATGTAATGAAATGAACCTCAAAATATATTCCACCAATTATTGTTATTATTATTATTATTATTATTAATATCATTATTATTATTATCATCATCATCATCATCATCATCATCATCATCATCATCATCATCATCATCATTATCATCATCTTCTCATTATTATTACTATTATTATTATTATTATTATTATTATTATTATTATTATTATTATTATTATTATTATTATTATTATTATTATTATTATTAATATTAATATTATTATTATTATTATTATTATTATTATCATCATCATCATCATCATCATCATTATCATTATTATTATTCATTAATAACAATAGCGATCTTTTGTTTAAAGCTTTGAACACTTCGAAGAGCTTTAATAATATACCGCTTTAATGGATTACCCAGTTATCAAGATTCCCGATTATTCGGACCAACGGAAAATAACTTAATATTACTATTAGTTATGGAATCTAACGCGCGGTGCTTTTAGTGAAGAAATTTGATACCAGATAAATACCTTTTACCACTGCAGTGCTACTTTAGTAAAATAGAAAGCTAGAGAATTCTGAAGGCAAAGAATAAAAACAAAAAACAAAAACAAAACAAAAAACATCTTTAGTTCCATTTTAATGGTGTTAAAAAAAAAATTCCATTAATCCGACGCATCATTCGGTATCGCGTTACATGAATTTTGAATCACTTAGTATGCGAGGCTTCTATAAAAATGGACTGCGACTGTCAGGATTTCATCTCGGCTATAACCTGTTGTAGTGAAAGGTCTGTGTTTGCGGAATAACGTAACAAAGTCAATCAACAACAAAATGAAGCAGAGTAAGTTATAATATTTCTGTTTCTGTTTTAATCTTGTCTTAAATAATTTGACTCACTACCTCGATTTGGTACTATGTCGGGTGAAGTTCATCACTCACTCAATCCCATGACCGGATGGTCGTCGGGGGGACTTGCGTGAAGCAGAAGTTACAGTCTTCCTCCATGCCTGCCTGTTGCTAGCCCCATGTAGCAGCTCCCGAACCGACATCTCTGTCGATTCTTTTATATTGTCCAGACACATCTTCATTTGGCGCCCTCTTCTGTGCTGGCCTTCGACTGTGCCCTGTAGGACTGTCCTGCTCAGGCTATCGTGTCGAGTATGATGTCCAAACCAAGACAGTTTTCTGCGCTTCACAGTCACTATTCTAGTGAAGTAAATACCGCCTAGTAAATATAAAACAAAATTTATTAAAATTGAATTTTAATTGTCGTATTTTCTATATTTTTTTAGGTATTTAATTCATTTATGTACTTACTTTATATATTTATGCATCACTTCAGCTTTTAGTTGTTGTATTTTGTTTTGTTTTGTTTTTTTTTTTGTTGTTGTTGTTTTTTTGTATTTGTTTTTTTTTGCTTTGATTTGTTTCTTTAAAATGGGGGAGGGGGAAGGAGGTGGTATTTAAGTTGTTTTGTCTTTCTTTTCTTTTTATGTATTTATTCATCTTTCATGTGTGTGATGGCGGGGGTGGGGGGGGGGTTGTTTTGTTTTGTTTCTTTAAAAAGGTGGGGGGGGGGGGTTAGGTCTTATATTTGTCTGTCTTATTTCTTTTTGTTGTATTTCTTTTCTTTTAGTTTTTTTGTTGTTTTTTTTTTACTTTCATATTTTTTTTAAACATATGATTAACTGTATTTCTTTCTCCGATAAAGCATATTTTCCAGTTTGAAGCAATATGAGTCCATATTGTGATATTTATTATTGAGCAAAATTCAAAATATCCTATTTTAAAAGAGTAATCCAAATAATATATTAACGTTCCGGTCAACCAATAGGGAAAAAAGTGTGACTAAAAAAACGAACTGGTTCCTATTTCATTGGATGTTTAAAACCACTCTTCGGGAGGACTGGATACATACCTTGTGTAATTCATCTTCTGGTGTCACAGTGATGGTATCAAATATATATATATATATATAATATATATATATATATATATATATATATATATATATATATATATATTGGAGGGGAACGATTTTTTTTCTTATATTTTTCTTGCTTGCTTTGTCTGTCACCGTTTCAAACACACTGGTTTAATTATTTTTTTCTTAAACCGGAGTCTGATTAGTATTGATCCCAATTTCTCAATGGAGACAAGAGCAGACAAGTTTTTAAAAGACTTTAACTTCCTTCCATTTTTTTTTAAATTGTTGTAACTCCCTTGTACCCGACGTGTACAAAGTTTACAGATCTGATGACCGAAGACAATTGGATTCAATAGTCTGATGTAACGTCGCCCAGCAGCGACGGCCATCGTGGTTCTAAACAAAGAAAATCGGTACTATTTATTCTTCATGCTGGCTAGAACTTTTCATGTCTTGTGATCAGAATGTGTAAAAGTCAAAACATGATCAGATTTATAATGTTTGTTTTTTTTCCTTTGGATACGCTTTTATGCTCGTCGGAGATATATTATTTTTCATAAGGACGTCCGCCATTGTTCCGATAGTTTAAAGCCAGTTACTAAGTTACCATGCGTCATTACGAGGGCAGTGGCGTTGCGACTGTTGAAGCGTATTGTGATCTTGATTTACCATTGTTGTAATGAGTACTATTTTGCGTTGGTTTGAGAGTACATTTCCATTAAAACAATTATCTAATAATACTTTGGGTTATTAACCCTCTCCTTACGAACTATAGGAAAATCGTCACATTCGGTACGATACAACCAACATTTAATTTGTCTTATTCAAATTTCTTTTGAAAATCATAAAATTTAAAGAAAATGAACAGTGTGTTGTAGAGCATAATATCTTGCTAAAGAAATTATTTATCGCAACAACTTACTGCTATTAGTCTATGTCAGAGTGATAAAAATTATATTTTTGTGTTAGTTGGGTGTGAAGTTTTGAGGAAAATCCTGAAAATCGCTGGTAAGGAGAGAGTTACACCTTTATGGAGAGCCACACTGACAGTGTCTGGTGAATTTCTCCAGACTGGACTGCAATATAAACCAACGCTCTATGAGTATCCTACATCTTTCTTTGTTTGAAGAAAAAATAAAACAAATTGCACCAGTCCAAACTTCGTGGTACTCTACACGTTTTTCAAATATGTGTCGGTGCATGACATAATCAGTTGGATGGTGAAAATTTTGGATTTGCAATTTTTTTCCGAAAGAATATGCTCACCAGAGCATTTTAATCTTTATTTGAAGTAAATCGGGTGATTTTTCATGAAGTTATGGTCAGATGTACGGGAAAGGTATCCATCAACTTTTTCTCAAATTTCATATTTTTTCAACTTGACTAGCTGTAAAAAATAGTTAGAAGTGAAATTAAGCTTTGATATTTCTCGAAGATGTCCAAAAAGGGTTGATTTAATTATTTATGACAAGAACTCATTTTATTTTTTTTTTTTAATTGACCTTCTAACAAACCTTGGCATTATGTCAGTTCAAACCTTTTCACCATCCGACTGATTGTGTCATTCCCTGTAACAATAAATGTCACAGTCCATCCAGACTGCTAATTTTGTCTTCATAGGGAATGACATTAGCGGAAGAGTAGCGTCCCTTGATTGGACGTCACCGGCGGAGTAGTTATTAGAGAGAGAAGTCGTATGGTTTTGCGCATGCGTCTCTCGTCCTCGCTCCCGGTGAAAGCGGCATGAGACACTTCACCGAAAGCGAGGACAAAACCATGTTGACGTTCTCTCTGTAAGGTGACGTCCAATCAAGGGACGCTACTCTTCCGCTAATCTCATTCCCTATACGTCATGACTCTCCTCGGACTCCATTGCAACGCCCATACCATGGACCATACGAAATGATCACTAAAGGCAGACATGCCTACTTAAAAATCAAAAAATTCGTAGTTTTTTTTTTTTTTTTTTTTTTTTTTTTTGGGGGGGGGGGGGGGGGGGGGGGGGGGGGTTCGAGACAGCTACCTTTTATAGAGCAGCAATTTACTTTCACAAGGAATAAATAACACGTCAACATCCTAAAAATTATGTAGTCTGGGCATCAAATTTCATTTTCAAGAAGATTTTAATCTACTTTCACAAGGAATAAATAACACTTCAACATCCTTAAAATTATGGAGTCTGGGCATCAAATTTCATTTTCAATAAGTTTTAATGACTTCGAGATACTCGTAAAGTTCTGATATTGGAGCAAAAATTTCGTCATTCTACAGACTTTTCGTAGTTATAGGCAGGTCTGCTAAAGGGGACAAATCGTTCATTGTCAACATTGGTGAGCGGAAGATTGTATATTTCTATTGATCGATTAAAGGCGGCACGCATAGATTCAACTTGCCCTGTCGTTGTGGCGAAACCACCAAGGCGTGGAAGGCCTCCAAAAAGCATCGCCCTTCCACCATGTGAAAATACCCCTGAACATCAACAATATCAACAATCAAATTCCGGAAACCTCAACAATACAAGTGACATCCATTTTGTATCAGTGTGGGGGGGGGGGGGGGGGGGGGGGGGGCTGTGTAGCTACATCTAGCTAACTAACGCACGGACACAAAATTGTCCAGTTAAGCGTTTCGTTGTTTTTAATAATAATTTTAATTGTTCCGACCGCTGTGAACCGGAAGGTCTACGAGCGGTCGGAGGATAGTTGTTTGTTTTGTTTTGTTTTGTTTTGTTTTGTTTTGTTTTTTTTTTTTTTTTTTTGGTTTTTTCTTGACGAATTGGTTAAATGTCATAATAAAAAAAAACACTTTTTTTTTAAATCTTCACTCAGTAAAATGTGTCCATTTCGTATTATTTCATTGATTAAAGAGATTTCAATTTGTTTTTATGCAGCACTTGTGATCGTTGCCTTCTCCATGATGGTTGCCATAGCAACAAGCAGTCAATGCAGCACTCAGTGTAACGGCGTTTGTAACGTTGACAAGACAGTTTGCGCTGGCAGCTTAGTGCTTGGACCAGTCTGTGACATCGCATTTGGTACGTATGTCACTTTGTTTTATAAAACATGAAATAATATAAGGAATCAACTTTTCAATTACTCACTCACTCACTCACTCACTCAATCCCATGACCGGATGGTCGTCTGGGGGACTTGCGTGAAGCAGAAGTTACAGTCTTCCTCCATGCCTGCCTGTTGCTAGCCCTATGTAGCAGCTCCTGAACCGACATCTCTGTCCATTCTTTTATATTGTCTTTTATATTACAGGAGTTGTTAATACAAGATTATCACCTTCTAAGTTGGGTAAATTGTCGGAAGACAAATTGTAATATTATCGCCTAACAGGCGCCATGTCTCGTCTTAATTGTTAAGTGTTGCTGTTGGCTAGGGACCCCTTAACCCTCTCCTTACCAACTATACGAAAATCGTCACATTCATTACGATACAATCAACATTTTTCTTATTCAAATTTGTACATCATAAAATTTAAAGAGAATGAACAGTGTATTGTAGAGCATGTTTTGCTACAGAAATTATGTATCCCAAGAACTTACTGCTATTGAGTTTGAGTGTTAAAATATATATTTTTGTGTTAGTTGGGTGTGAAGTTTTGGGGACAATCCTGAAAATGGCTGGTAAGGAGAGAGTTAAGCACGTTTATTGGTTATAATATATAAATATAATATAAATATATATAAAATGCTTTATAAATGCTCAATTTAAAAAAAATAGTTTTGTTTATTCTTCAAACGTGTTCTAATTAGCTTAAAATAATAAAATGTTACTCTTTTTACCTGTGTCTCATTTTTATAGGACAATGCACCGCCGGCTGCAACTTGGTATGCGCTTGCCCAGATGCCTGTGATGGCCAATGTACCCCAGCATTCAACGATTGTAACACAGCAGCCGGTGATAACATCGTCTCCAAACTTGTCTGCTCCGGCCAATTCGACGATTGTATCCTACAATGTGAAACGGCCTGCACTGTCCAGACAGCCATGGACACCCTCGGAATGGTCATTGGTGGCGGTGCAGCCAGAAAATAAACAGTAGATGCCTAATAATGGAACGTTTCACGGCTGACTCAAAAAAAAAAATTTTAAACCCCAAAAAACCCGAAGACTTCATAAGCCGACGTTAACAAACATAATGAGCATGAAATTAAGTCTGAATGAAACGGGAAATAGTAAATATAACATCAAAATAAAATTAAAAAACAACTTGAAAAGCTTTTCTATTTTCTCTATGCCATGAAATCTTTCTTTCATTTTTCAAGGTTAATCAAATGCAGTGGTGTGTGTGTGTGTGTGTGTGTGTGTGTGTGTGTGTGTGTGTGTGTTTGGTGTGTGCGTATGTATGTTTGTGTGTGTGGTTTTTAGGTATTTTACAGCAAAAGAGATACTCGAGATCATTTCAGCGCCAGTGGAAAAGGTGGATGATTGGAATTCACTGCTGAGTCGAATAATTATTAATCGGTAATTTTTTGACCAATCAAAACATGGA
This sequence comes from Berghia stephanieae, assembly GCF_034508935.2. Taxonomy (NCBI): domain Eukaryota; kingdom Metazoa; phylum Mollusca; class Gastropoda; order Nudibranchia; family Aeolidiidae; genus Berghia; species Berghia stephanieae. The sequence continues at coordinate 19,870,694 of NC_088371.1, forward strand.
ATTTGTGACACACCTTCAAGCGTGCTTGGAATAACATAGTTGTTTTTATAGGTAGAATGCGCTTGGCCAAGGAGTTCACAACATTGCCATCCGGAAGTATAACGGACCAACACACAAACTTTGTGTAACCATGAACTTTTATAGTCCGGTTAATACAGTTTAGTGAGAACAACTCACAAACGCGGATGGCAAAAACAATAACAAAGGCCTGAGTGACGTCATCTGCATACTATCAATACAATAGATAGTATGCGCTTGGCTAAGTGGCTCACACCATTGCCATCCGGAAGTATAACGGACCAACACACAGTTAAGTGAGAATTACTCATAAACGCGGGTGGCAAAAAACAACAACAAAGGCCTGAGTGACGTCATCTTCGTTCTATTTATAACGTGAATGAAATCGGACTCTCTATGATCATTGTTATTGTTTTTATATCACCAAAAGGGTGACTAGTTATCACATGATTTTCTCGATCAGATTATAAATGTTTATACATACAGTTTTCTGTGTTGGTTCTCTAGATAGAATGAAGGTGACGTCACTCGGGTCTTTGTTATTGTTTTTTTTTTTGTTTGTTTTTTTCCCATCCAGGTTTATGAGTAACTCTCACTAAATTGTATTAACCTGACTATAGATAGAATGCGCTTGGCCAAGGAGTTCACAACATTGCCATCCGGAAGTATAACGGACCAACACACAAACTTTGTGTAACCATGAACTTTTATAGTCTGGTTAATACAGTTTAGTGAGAACAACTCACAAACGCGGATGGCAAAAACAATAACAAAGGCCTGAGTGACGTCATCTGCATACTATCTATAGATAGTTCGAAGATGACGTCACTCAGGTCTTTGTTATTGTATTTTGCCATCCGTGTTTATGAGTAATGCTCACTGAACTGTATTAACTTGACTATAAACGTTCATGGATACACACAGTTTTGTGTGTTGGTCCGTTATACTTCCGGATGGCAATGTTATTAGCTTCTTAGCCAAGCGCATACTATCTATAAAGATTATGGTTACACATAGTTTTGTGTGTTGGTCCATTATACTTCCGGAAGGCAATGTTGTGAGCTTCTTAACCAAGCGCATACTATAGATAGAACGAAGATGGCGTCACTCATGCCTTTGTTATTGTTTTTTGCCATCCGCGTTTATGAGTACTTCTCACTAAACTGTATTATCAGACTATAAACCTTTAAGGTTACACACAGTTTTGTGTGTTGGCCAGTTTTACTTCCGGATGGCAATGTTGTGAACTTCTTAGCCAAGTGCATACTATTAATAGACAGTTCGAAGATGACGTCACACAGGTCTTTGTTATTGTTTTTTGCCATCCGCGTTTATGAGTAATGCTCACTGAACTGTATTCACCTGACTATAAAAGTCCATGGATACATACAGTTTTGTGTGTTGGACCGTTATACTTCCGGATGGCAATGTTATGAGCTTCTTAGCCTAGCGCAAACTATCTATAGATAGTATGCAGATGACGTCACTCAGGCCTTTGTTATTGTTTTTGCCATCCGCGTTTGTGAGTTGTTCTCACTAAACTGTATTAACCAGACTATAAAAGTTCATGGTTACACAGAGTTTGTGTGTTGATCCGTTATACTTCCGGATGGCAATGTTGTGAACTCCTTGGCCAAGCGCATTCTATCTATAGATAGTGAGAATCACTCACAAACGCGGATGGCAAAATACAATAACAAAGGCCTGAGTGACGTCAACTGCATACTATCTATAGTGAGAACTTATTTTTAAAAAAAGGCTGGTTTAAACAAAATAATAACAAAGATGTGAGTAACGTCAACTTCGTTCTAACTATATTACGCATATCCACTTAAATGAAAAACCGTCAGCGTACAGTAAATAAATAAATAAATAAATTTCCTTTATTCAATCCCAAGGGAGATTTTTCTTTCACACCGCAATGGGGGGGGGGGGGGGAGGGAGGGAGGGGGGTATCTCGATAGCTCAGTTGGCATAGCACATACTTCACATGGAGAGGGACTGAGATCGATCCCGGGTGACGAGATCTTTATTCTGCCCCTCCCCCCCCCCTCCCTCCTGTCCACCCAGTAGTGATTGGGTAGCTGGGTCTATATTAGACCTGGTTGAAAGTGCTTTGCAATAGACTAATATCCTTTCCAAAGGGTAGCAAGCAATTTCTATTGTACTTTTCACGTTATAGCTACCAGGATAACCTCTGGTTCCATGGGCCAAATGGCTCTGAAGGAATGCCTTTATCTATTTATTAAACCTCAGTGCCACACTGTCAAGAGTATTTTGAGAAGCAGGCTGGGACTCGAACGACAGAGACACAGGTCCGATATAGATAGTATGCGCTTGGCTAAGAAGCTCATAACATCGCCATCCGGAAGTATACCGGACCAACACACAAAACGGTGAGTATCCATGAACGTTTATAGTCGGGTTAATACAGTTCAGTGAGCATTACTCATAAACGCGGATGGCAAAAAACAATAATAGAGACCTGAGTGACGTCATCTGCACACTATCTATATGCGTCCTAGTGCTTCTTTCATTACTTAAATATGTCCCTTTTGTTAACATCGATTTAGTGCTTTCATATGAGTAAAGCAGTAAATATAGATATATGTAAAATAGATAAGGTGACAGTAGGAGTTGTAGTAGTGGTATAGTAGTAGTAAAAGTAGTAGTAGTAGTGGTAGTAGTAGTAGTAGTAGTAGTAGTAGTAGTAGTAGTAGTAGTAGTAGTAGTAGTAGTAGTAGTAGTTGTAGTAGTAGTAGTAGTAGTATAGTATATAGTAGTAGTAGTAGTTAGTAGTAAGTAGTAGTAGTAGTAGTAGTAGTAGTAGTGTAGTAGTAGTAGTAGTAGTAGTAGTAGTAGTAGTATTAGTAGTAGTAGTAGTTGTAGTAGTAGTAGTAGTAGTAGTAGTAGTATAGTAGTAGTAGTAGTAGTAAGTAG
>NC_088371.1:19878750-19896250 GCF_034508935.2 Berghia stephanieae
GTGGGAGAGGATATAGGAAGAAGACGATGGAGGTGGATTGGACACACGCTTAGAAAGAATGACTCAACTATAACAAAGAAAGTATTGGACTGGAACCCTCAGGGCAGAAGATCAAGGGGAAGGCCACGAGGAACATGGAGAAGAATTAAAGAAGCTGATATACAGAGAAGTGGTAAGACCTGGAATGAGATAAAAAAGTTGGCTCAGGATAGAGAAGGATGGAAACTGTTTGTCTGTGGCCTATACCCTGACCCAGGGTGAAAAAGGCAATGATGAAGCACTAAATCGACGTTAACAATAGGGACATATTTAAGTAATGAAAGAAGCACTAGGACGCATATAGATAATATGCAGATGACGTCACTCAGGTCTTTGTTATTGTTTTTTTGCCATCCGCGTTTATGAGTAATGCTCACTGAACTGTATTAACCCGACTATAAACGTTCATGGATACTCACCGTTTTGTGTGTTGGTCCGGTATACTTCCGGATGGCGATGTTATGAGCTTCTTAGCCAAGCGCATACTATCTATATCGGACCTGTGTCTCTGTCGTTTGAGTCCCAGCCTGCTTCTCAAAATACTCTTGACAGTGTGGCACTGAGGTTTAATAAATAGATAAAGGCATTCCTTCAGAGCCATTAGGCCCCTGGAACCAGAGTTTATCCTGGTAGCTATAACGTGAAAAGTACAATAGAAATTGCTTGCTACCCTTTGGAAAGGACATTAGTCTATTGCAAAGCACTTTCAACCAGGTCTAATATAGACCCAGCTACCCAATCACTACTGGGTGGACAGGAGGGGGGGGGAGGGGCAGAATAAAGATCTCGTCACCCGGGATCGATCTCAGTCCCTCTCCATGTGAAGTATGTGCTATGCCAACTGAGCTATCGAGATACCCCCCCCCCCCTCCCTCCCCTCTCTCTCTCCCCCCCCCCCCCCCCCCCCCATTGCGGTGTGAAAGAAAAATCTCCCTTGGGATTGAATAAAGGAAATTTATTTATTTATTTATTTATTTATTTACTGTACGCTGACGGTGTTTCATTTAAGTGGATATGCGTAATATAGTTAGAACGAAGTTGACGTTACTCACCTCTTTGTTATTATTTTGTTTAAACCAGACTTTTTTAAAAATAAATTCTCACTATAGATAGTATGCAGTTGACGTCACTCAGGCCTTTGTTATTGTATTTTGCCATCCGCGTTTGTGAGTGATTCTCACTATCTATAGATAGTATGCAGATGACGTCACTCAGGCCTTTGTTATTGTTTTTGCCATCCGCGTTTGTGAGTTGTTCTCACTAAACTGTATTAACCAGACTATAAAAGTTCATGGTTACACAGAGTTTGTGTGTTGGTCCGTTATACGTCCGGATGGCAATGTTGTGAACTCCTTGGCCAAGCGCATTCTATCTATAGATAGTTTGCGCTAGGCTAAGAAGCTCATAACATTGCCATCCGGAAGTATAACGGTCCAACACACAAAACTGTATGTATCCATGGACTTTTATAGTCAGGTGAATACAGTTCAGTGAGCATTACTCATAAACGCGGATGGCAAAAAACAATAACAAAGACCTGTGTGACGTCATCTTCGAACTGTCTATTAATAGTATGCACTTGGCTAAGAAGTTCACAACATTGCCATCCGGAAGTAAAACTGGCCAACACACAAAACTGTGTGTAACCTTAAAGGTTTATAGTCTGGTTAATACAGTTTAGTGAGAAGTACTTATAAACGCGGATGGCAAAAAACAATAACAAAGGCATGAGTGACGTCATCTTCGTTCTATCTATAGTATGCGCTTGGTTAAGAAGCTCACAACATTGCCTTCCGGAAGTATAATGGACCAACACACAAAACTATGTGTAACCATAATCTTTATAGATGGTATGCGCTTGGCTAAGAAGCTCATAACATTGCCATCCGGAAGTATAACGGACCAACACACAAAACTGTGTGTATCCATGAACGTTTATAGTCAAGTTAATACAGTTCAGTGAGCATTACTCATAAACACGGATGGCAAAATACAATAACAAAGACCTGAGTGACGTCATCTTCGAACTATCTATAGTCAGTTAATACAATTTAGTGAAGTTACTCATAAACCTGATGGGAAAAAAAAACAACAAAAAAAAACATACAAAGACCCGAGTGACTACACCTACATTCATCTAGAAACCAACACCAGAAACTGTATGTATAAACATTTATAATCTGATCGAGAAAACCATGTGATAACTAGTCACCCTTTTGGTGATATAAAAACAATAACAATGATCATAGAGAGTCCGATTTCATTCACGTTATAAAAGAACGAAGATTACGTCACTCAGGCCTTTGTTGTTGTTTTTTGCCACCCGCGTTTATGAGTAATTCTCACTAAACTGAATTAACAGAATCTAAACGGTCATGGTTACACATAGTCTTGTGTGTTGGTCCGTTATACTTCCGGATGGCAATGGTGTGTGCCACCTAGCCAAGCGCATACTATCTATTGTATAGATAGTATGCAGATGACGTCACTCAGGCCTTTGCTATTATTTTTGCCATCCGCGTTTGTGAGTTGTTCTCACTAAACTGTATTAACCAGACTCTAAAAGTTCATGGTTACACAGAGTTTGTGTGTTGGTCCGTTATACTTCCGGATGGCAATGTCGTGAACTCCTTGGCCAAGCGCATTCTATCTATAAAAATAACTATGTTATTCCAAGCACGCTTGAAGGTGTGTCACAAATTCCATGTTTTGATTGGTCAAAAAGTTACTGATTAATAATTATTCGACCCAGCAGTGAATTCCAATCATCCACCTTTTCCACTGGCGCTGAAATGATCTCTAGTATCTCTTTTGCTGTAAAATATCTAAAAACCACACACACAAACATACATACGCACACACCAAACACACACACACACACACACACACACACACACACACCACTGCATTTGATTAACCTTGAAAAATGAAAGAAAGATTTCATGGCATAGAGGAAATAGAAACGCTTTTCAAGTTGTTTTTTAATTTTATTTTGATGTTATATTTACTATTTCCCGTTTCATTCAGACTTAATTTCATGCTCATTATGTTTGTTAACGTCGGCTTATGAAGTCTTCGGGTTTTTTGGGGTTTAAAATTTTTTTTGTTTTGAGTCAGCCGTGAAACATTCCATTATTAGGCATCTACTGTTTATTTTCTGGCTGCACCGCCACCAATGACCATTCCGAGGGTGTCCATGGCTGTCTGGACAGTGCAGGCCGTTTCACATTGTAGGATACAATCGTCGAATTGGCCGGAGCAGACAAGTTTGGAGACGATGTTATCACCGGCTGCTGTGTTACAATCGTTGAATGCTGGGGTACATTGGCCATCACAGGCATCTGGGCATGTGCAGACCAAGTTGCAGCCGGCGGTGCATTGTCCTATAAAAATGAGACACAGGTAAAAAGAGTAACATTTTATTATTTTAAGCTAATTAGAACACGTTTGAAGAATAAACAAAACAATTTTTTTTTAAATTGAGCATTTATAAAGCATTTTATATATATATTTATATATTATAACCAATAAACGTGCTTAACTCTCTCCTTACCAGCCATTTTCAGGATTTTCCCAAAACTTCACACCGAACTAACACAAACATATATATTTTAACACTCAAACTCAATAGCAGTAAGTTCTTGGGATACATAATTTCTGTAGCAAAACATGCTCTACAATACACTGTTCATTCTCTTTAAATTTTATGATGTACAAATTTGAATTAGAAAAATGTTGGTTGTATCGTAATGAATGTGACGATTTTCGTATAGTTGGTAAGGAGAGGGTTAATGGGTCCCTAGCCAACAGCAACACTTAACAAGTAAGACGAGACATGGCGCCTGTTAGGCGATAATATTACAATTTGTCTTCCGACAATTTACCCGACTTAGAAGGTGATAATCTTGTATTAACAACTCCTGTAATATAAAAGACAATATAAAAGAATGGACAGAGATGTCGGTTCCGGAGCTGCTACATAGGGCTAGCAACAGGCAGGCATGGAGGAAGACTGTAACTTCTGCTTCACGCAAATCCCACCGACGACCATCCGGTCATGGGATTGAGTGAGTGAGTGAGTGAGTGAGTAATTGAAAAGTTGAGTCCTTATATTATTTAATGTTTTATAAAACAAAGTGACATACGTACCAAATGCGATGTCACAGACTGGTCCAAGCACTAAGCTGCCATCGCAAACTGTCTTGTCAACGTTACAAACGCCGTTACACTGAGTGCTGCATTGACTGCTTGCTGTTATGGCAACCATCATGGAGAAGGCAACGCTCACAAGTACTGCATAAAAACAAATTGAAATCTCTTTAATCAATGAAATAATACGAATTGGACACATTTTACTGAGTGAAAAATAAAAAAAGTGTTGTTTTTTATTTTGATATTTAATCAATTCGTCAAGAAAAACAAAACAAACAACTATCCTCCGACTGCTCGTAGACCTTCCGGTTTACAGCGGTCGGAACAATTAAAATTATTATTAAAAACAACGAAACGCTAAAAAGGTCAATTTTGTGTCCGTGCGTTAGTTAGCGAGATGTAGCGACAACCCCCCCCCCCCCCCAACAACACTGATACAAAATGGATGTCACTTGTATTGCTGAGGTTTCCGAATATGTCGTCCGGAATTTGATTGTTGACCTCGATGTTAAGCGGTATTTTCACTTGGTGGAAGGGCAATGCTTTTTGGAGGCCTTCCACGCCTTCGGGGTTTCGCCACAACGACAGGGCTAGTTGAATCTATGTGTGTCCCCTTTAATCGATCACTAGAAATATTGATAGAACGAAGTTGACATCACTCAGGTCTTTGATATTGTTTTTTTTGCCATCCACGTTTATGAATGATTCTCACTTTACTGTATTAACCAGACTATAGATATATCGAAGTTGACGTCACTCTGGTCTTTGTTATTGTTTTTATGCAATCCGCGTTTATGAATGATTCTCACTTTACTGTATTTACCAGACTATATAAACGTTCATGGTTACACAGAGTTGTGTGTGTTGGTCCGTTATACTTCCGGATGGCAATGTTGTGAGCTTCTTAGCCAAGCACACACCATCTATACACTCTCTCCGCCCACCAATGTTGACAATGAACGAGTTGTCCCCTTTAGCAGACCTACCTATTACCACGAAAAGTCCGTAGAATGACGACATTTTTGCTCCAATGTCAGAACTTTACGAGTATCTCGAAGTCATTACAACCGATTGAAAATGAAATTTGATGCCCAGACTCCAAAATTTTAAGGATGTTGAAGTGTTATTTATTCCTTGTGAAAGTAAATTGAAAACTTCTTGAAAATGAAATTTGATGCCCAGACTACATAATTTTAAGGATGTTGAAGTGTTATTTATTCCTTGTGAGAGTAAACTAAAATCTTCTTGAAAATGAAATTTGATGCCCAGACTCCAAAATTTTAAGGATGTTGAAGTGTTATTTATTCCTTGTGAAAGTAGATTGAAAACTTCTTGAAAATGAAATTTGATGCCCAGACTACATAATTTTAAGGATGTTGAAGTGTTATTTATTCCTTGTGAAAGTAGATTGAAAACTTCTTGAAAATGAAATTTGATGCCCAGACTCCAAAATTTTAAGGATGTTGAAGTGTTATTTATTCCTTGTGAAAGTAGATTGAAAACTTCTTGAAAATGAAATTTGATGCCCAGACTCCAAAATTTTAAGGATGTTGAAGTGTTATTTATTCCTTGTGAAAGTAGATTGAAAACTTCTTGAAAATGAAATTTGATGCCCAGACTACATAATTTTAAGGATGTTGAAGTGTTATTTATTCCTTGTGAAAGTAGATTGAAAACTTCTTGAAAATGAAATTTGATGCCCAGGCTACATAATTTTAAGGATGTTGAAGTGTTATTTATTCCTTGTGAAAGTAGATTGAAAACTTCTTGAAAATGAAATTTGATGCCCAGACTACATAATTTTAAGGATGTTGATGTGTTATTTATTCCTTGTGAAAGTAGATTGAAAACTTCTTGAAAATGAAATTTGATGCCCAGACTACATAATTTTAAGGATGTTGAAGTGTTATTTATTCCTTGTGAAAGTAGATTGAAAACTTCTTGAAAATGAAATTTGATGCCCAGACTACATAATTTTAAGGATGTTGAAGTGTTATTTATTCCTTGTGAAAGTAGATTGAAAACTTCTTGAAAATGAAATTTGATGCCCAGACTACATAATTTTAAGGATGTTGAAGTGTTATTTATTCCTTGTGAAAGTAAATAGCTGCTCTGTAAAAGGTAGCTCCTCCAACACGAATTTTTAGATTTTTAAGTAGGCAGGTCTGCCTTTAGTGATCACTTCGTATGGTCCATGGTATGGGCGTTGCAATGAAGTCCGATGAGAGTCACGACGTATAGGGAATGAGATTAGCGGAAGAGTAGCGTCCCTTGATTGGACGTCACCTTACAGAGAGATCGTCAACATGGTTTTGTCCTCGCTTTCGGTGAAGTGTCTCATGCCGCTTTCACCGGAATCGAGGACGAGAGACGCATGCGCAAAACCATACGACTTCTCTCTCTAATAACTACTCCGCCGGTGACGTCCAATCAAGGGACGCTACTCTTCCGCTAATGTCATTCCCTATGAAGACAAAATTAGCAGTCTGGATGGACTGTGACAATCAGTCGGATGGTGAAAAGGTTTGAACTGACATAATGCCAAGGTTTGTTAGAAGGTCAATTTAAAAAAAAATAAAATGAGTTCTTGTCATAAATGATTAAATCAACCCTTTTTGTACATCTTCGAGAAATATCAAAGCTTAATTTCACTTCTAACTATTTTTTACAGCTAGTCAAGTTGAAAAAGTATGAAATTTGAGAAAAAGTTGCTGGATACCTTTCCCGTACATCTGACCATAACTTCATGAAAAATCGCCCGATTTACTTCAAATAAAGATTAAAATGCTCTGGTGAGCATATTCTTTCGGAAAAAAATTGCAAATCCAAAATTTTCACCATCCGACTGATTATGTCATGCACCGACACATATTTGAAAAACGTGTAGAGTACCACGAAGTTTGGACTGGTGCAATTTGTTTTATTTTTTAACTTCAAACAAAGAAAGATGTAGGATACTCATAGAGCGTTGGTTTATATTGCAGTCCAGTCTGGAGAAATTCACCAGACACTGTCAGTGTGGCTCTCCATAAAGGTGTAACTCTCTCCTTACCAGCGATTTTCAGGATTTTCCTCAAAACTTCACACCCAACTAACACAAAAATATAATTTTTATCACTCTGACATAGACTAATAGCAGTAAGCTCTTGCGATAAATAATTTCTTTAGCAAGATATGTTCTACAACACACTGTTCATTTTCTATAAATTTTATGATTTTTAAAAGAATTTGAATAAGACAAATTAAATGTTGGTTGTATCGTAACGAATGTGACGATTTTCAGATAGTTAGTAAGGAGAGGGTTAATGACCCAAAGTAGTATGTGATCATTGTTTTAATGGAAATGTACTCTCAAACCAACGCAAAATTATACCCATTACAACAATGGTAAACCAAGCTCACAATACGCTTCAACAGTCGCAACATCACTGCCCTCGTAATGACGCATGGTAACTTAGTAACTGGCTCTAAACTATCAGAATAATGGCGGACGCCCGTATGAAATATTTCTCCGACGAGCATAAAAGCGTATCCAAAGGGAAAAAAAAACATTATAAATCTGATCATGTTTTGACTTTTACACATTCTGATCACAAGACATGAAAAGTTCTAGCCAGCATGAAGAATAAATAGTACCGATTTTTTTTGTTTAGAACCACGATGGCCGTCGTTGCTGGGCGACGTGACATCAGACTATTGAATCCAATTGTCTTCGGTCATCAGATCTGTAAACTTTGTACACGTCGGGTACAAGGGAGTTACAACAATTTTAAAAAATGGAATGAAGTTAAAGTCTTCTTAAAAACTTTTCTGTTCTTGTCTCCATTGAGAAATTGGGATCAATACTAATCAGACTCCGGTTTAAGAAAAAAATAATTGAACCAGTGTGTATAAAAAGGTGACAGACAAAGCAAGAAAGAAAAATATAAGAAAAAAAATCGTTCCCTTCCAATATATATATATGTATATATATATATATATATATATATATATATATATATATATATATATATATATATATATATATATATATATATATGATACCATCACTGTGACAGCAGAAGATGAATTACACAAGGTATGTATCCAGTCCTCCCGAAGAGTGGTTTTACACATCCAATAAAATAGGAACCAGTTTTTTTTTAAATCACACTTTTTTCCCTATTGGTTGACCGGAACGTTTATATATTATTTGGATTACTCTTTTAAACTATGAGATTTTAAATTTTGCTCAATAATAAATATCACAATATGGACTCACATTGCTTCAAACAGGAAAATATGATTTATCGGAGAAAGAAATACAGTTAATCATATTTTTAAAAAAAGATAAAAGTAAAAAAGAAAAAAAACCCCAGAAAAATAATACAACAAAAATAAATAAGACAGAGACAATTATAAGACCTAACCCCCCCCCCCCCCCTTTAAACAAACAAAACAAAACACCCTCCCCACCCCCTCCCCAATCACATACATAAAAGATGAATAAATAAATAAAAAGAAAAGAAAGACAAAACAACTTTAAAACTACCTCCTTCCCCCCTCCCCCATTTTAAAGAAACAAATCAAAGCAAACAAACAAACACAAAAAAAACCCAAAACAAAACAAAACAAAACAACAACTTAAGACAAAAAAAATACAAAACAATAACTAACAGCTGAAGAGATACATAAATATATAAAGTATGTACATAAATGAATTGAATACCTAAAAAATATAGAAAATACGACAATTAAAATTCAATTTTAATAAATTTTGTTTTATATTTACTAGGCGGTATTTACTTCACTAGAATAGTGACTGTGAAGCGCAGAAAACTGTCTTGGTTTGGACATCATACTCGACACGATAGCCTGAGCAGGACAGTCCTACAGGGCACAGTCGAAGGCCAGCACAGAAGAGGGCGCCAAATGAAGATGTGTCTGGACAATATAAAAGAATCGACAGAGATGTCGGTTCGGGAGCTGCTACATGGGGCTAGCAACAGGCAGGCATGGAGGAAGACTGTAACTTCTGCTTCACGCAAGTCCCCCCGACGACCATCCGGTCATGGGATTGAGTGAGTGATGAACTTCACCCGACATAGTACCAAATCGAGGTAGTGAGTCAAATTATTTAAGACAAGATTAAAACAGAAACAGAAATATTATAACTTACTCTGCTTCATTTTGTTGTTGATTGACTTTGTTACGTTATTCCGCAAACACAGACCTTTCACTACAACAGGTTATAGCCGAGATGAAATCCTGACAGTCGCAGTCCATTTTTATAGAAGCCTCGCATACTAAGTGATTCAAAATTCATGTAACGCGATACCGAATGATGCGTCGGATTAATGGAATTTTTTTTTTAACACCATTAAAATGGAACTAAAGATGTTTTTTGTTTTGTTTTTGTTTTTTGTTTTTATTCTTTGCCTTCAGAATTCTCTAGCTTTCTATTTTACTAAAGTAGCACTGCAGTGGTAAAAGGTATTTATCTGGTATCAAATTTCTTCACTAAAAGCACCGCGCGTTAGATTCCATAACTAATAGTAATATTAAGTTATTTTCCGTTGGTCCGAATAATCGGGAATCTTGATAACTGGGTAATCCATTAAAGCGGTATATTATTAAAGCTCTTCGAAGTGTTCAAAGCTTTAAACAAAAGATCGCTATTGTTATTAATGAATAATAATAATGATAATGATGATGATGATGATGATGATGATAATAATAATAATAATAATAATAATAATATTAATATTAATAATAATAATAATAATAATAATAATAATAATAATAATAATAATAATAATAATAATAATAATAATAATAATAATAGTAATAATAATGAGAAGATGATGATAATGATGATGATGATGATGATGATGATGATGATGATGATGATGATGATGATGATAATAATAATAATGATATTAATAATAATAATAATAATAATAACAATAATTGGTGGAATATATTTTGAGGTTCATTTCATTACATTAATCTCCAAGCGCTTATCCTCTCAGAAAGTTCTGGAACTTTTGAGAAAAGAAAGAAATCCAATTTCAAATTGATAGGAACTGAATTGTTTTAATAGATTACCGGTTGTAAACGGGACATCCGGTGGGTGGGGACAATCGAATGGGAACAGGGCATTCTCTGTAAAGCGATTTTTATGTATATTAGTATAAAGTTACAAAAACCGAAAGAAAGTGTTTGACACCGTGATCAGGAGCATGTAAAACGTCAGCAAATCAGAAAATCACATTGCACTAGTGACCGCTTATGTTAATTAATTTCAATGCTCTTTTGTTGGTTAAGCATTTTTTCTATTTCTTATTGAGTCTCATTTTCTTTTGATGCAATGCGTTTTAGTAAAATACTCACATCAACCGCCAGCGGGATGTAACTTACCAAAACACAAAATTATGTGTAATCTTAAACGTTTGTCAGATAGTATGCGCTTGGCTAAGAATCTCACAACATTGCCATCCTGAAGTATAACGGACCAACGCACAAAACTATGTGTATATAATCTGGCTAATTACTCATAAAAATGGATGGCAAAAAGACAAAACAAACCAAAACAATAACAAAGAAATGAGTGACATCAACTTCGTTCCATCTATAGTCCGATTAATAGAATTTACTGAGAACAACTGATCATTAAAATTTCAGTCTAAAACATAAACATAGAGCTGAGTGACGTCAACTTCGTTTCTTCTATTGAATTAACTCGGCGACTAAGATATTCTGGGTAGAGGCAATCTTAAATGCGGCTATGGCTCCGGTCTTGTGGTATGACACTCGCCCGAAAGGTCCTGAGTTCCAGCGTAGCCATCGTTCAGTTATAGCCTGACACTGAAACCCAAAAAGACTGGCATTTTGACGTCATTATTAGTTTTTTTTGCACCGCCTAGTGAGTTGTCGTTAGTAGCACTCATGGAAACAAGTGGTCCCATTGGTTGAACTATTGAATACAACTCACGATTTGTTTTCTTTTGTGGCCAAAGACTGGCATTTTGACGTCATTTTTTGGTCAGTGACAGGCTGTTAACAGTTAACGATGGCTACGGTGCCAGTCCCGCTTTGAGCTGCGCATTGTTGAGTATTTGGAGAAGACTGTTTACTCTCATTCTCTCATCTTACTTAGTAGGCAAGTTGTGCAATCTGACAGCGTAGCCATCTTTCAGTTAAAGCCTGACACTGAAACCCAAAAAGTCTGGCATTTTGACGTCATTATTAGGTTTTTGCACCGTCTAGTGAGTTGTCGTTAGTAGAGCTCATGGAAACAAGTGGTCCCATTGGTTGAACTATTGAATACAACTCACGATTTGTTTTCTTTTGTGGCCAAAGACTGGCATTTTGACGTCATTTTTTGGTCAGTGACAGGTTGTTAACAGTTAACGATGGCTACGGTGCCAGTCCTTCTTTGAGCTGCGCATTGTTGAGTATTTGGAGAAGACTGTTTACTCTCATTCTCTCATCTTACTTAGTAGGCAAGTTGTGCAATCTGACAGCGTAGCCATCGTTCAGTTAAAGCCTGACACTGAAACCCAAAAAGACTGGCATTTTGACGTCATTATTAGGTTTTTGCACCGCCTAGTGAGTTGTCGTTAGTAGCACTCATGGAAACAAGTGGTCCCATTGGTTGAACTATTGAATACAACTCACGATTTGTTTTCTTTTGTGGCCAAAGACTGGCATTTTGACGTCATTTTTTGGTCAGTGACAGGTTGTTAACAGTTAACGATGGCTACGGTGCCAGTCCTTCTTTGAGCTGCGCATTGTTGAGTATTTGGAGAAGACTGTTTACTCTCATTCTCTCATCTTACTTAGTAGGCAAGTTGTGCAATCTGACAGCGTAGCCATCTTTCAGTTAAAGCCTGACACTGAAACCCAAAAAGACTGGCATTTTGACGTCATTATTAGGTTTTTGCACCGCCTAGTGAGTTGTCGTTAGTAGCACTCATGGAAACAAGTGGTCCCATTGGTTGAACTATTGAATACAACTCACGATTTGTTTTCTTTTGTGGCCAAAGGCTGGCATGTTGACATCATTTTTTAGTCAGTGACAGGCTATAGATTGTATGCGCTTGGCTAGAAGCTCATAACATTGCCATCCGGAAGTATAACGGACCAACACACAAAACTGTATGTATCCATGAACGTTTATAGTTAGGTTAATACAGTTCAGTGAGCATTACTCATAAACGCGGATGGCAAAAATCAATAACAAAGACCTGAGTGACGTCATCTTCGAACTATCTATAAGTTAACGATGGCTACGGTTCCAGTCCCGCTTTGTGCTGCGCATTGTTGAGTATAATTCGGAGAAGGCTGTTTACTCTCATTCTCTCATCGATACTTGGAAGGCAAGTGTGCAATGTGACTGTCTACACCTCTACCCCTGCGCTGGATCCCTACGTTGTCGCCGTGCAGAGGCTTAACTCACTCAACCCTAACACCGACTATCTGTAGTATATCCAAGTTACTTTTACCCCACGCCAATAAATTACATTTCTCTGAGTCTGAGATAAATTATAGGCGTAGTATCAAAGCTAATGATCTTAATTTATACATGTTTATTGTAGTTGAATAAAAATATATATGCACATGCTCATTTTTAATTCATTTTTTTTCCAATTTTGAAAAGTAGCAAAAATGTCTAGGATTGAATGAGTTAAGTACCTTTCGGGAGGAAAACTAAGTGATTTGCAACCGGTGCGAGCCCAGACTTCGACGTATACTGTTTTACATCCAGGTACTGGGTGGTTGTCAAAGAATTATCATCCATCCTCGCCCTTTTACGTCCCATGATGTTAAAAATAGACTATACATCCTGCTATTAACCCCCTCATTACCACCCATAGGAAAATCGTCAGATTCGTTACGATGCAGACAACATTTTTTTCATATTTTAAATTTCTTTTGTACATCATAATATTTGAACAAAAATGTTTGCTAAAGATAATATGCGCTTGGCTAAGAAGCTCATAGCATTGCCATCCGGAAATATAACGGACTAGCACACAACACTGTGTGCATCCACGAACATTTATAGTCGGGTTAATACAGTTCAGTGAGCATTACTCATAAACGCGGATGGCGAAAAAAACAAAAAAAACAAAAAAAAAAACAAAAAACAATAACAAACACCTGAGTGACGTCATCTTTGAACTATCTATACTGTCTTACATCTGGGTACTGGAATGTTGTCAATGAATATCATCCATCCTCGCCCTTTTACGTCCCATAATGTTAAAAATCCGACTATACATCCTGCTACTAAAATACACAGTTATGCTATCTTATGACTCAATATGTAACCTATTCATCATTTATGCACTATCTGGAGGACTGGTTACACACTTCCAAGGACTTTTGAGCCGTTAAAGAGAAAAGTTTGACGTCACGACTTCTCCTTCCAATACTCTTCAACAGTCGTAACGTCACTTCCCTCGTAATGACGCATGGTAGCTTAGTAACTGGCTCTAAACTATCGGAACAATGGCGGACGCCCTTATGAAATATTTCTCCGACGAGCATAAAAGCGTATCCAGAGGGGAAAAACCCATTATAAATCTGATCATGTTTTGACTTTTACACATTCTGATCACAAGACATATGAAAAGTTCTAGCTAGCATGAAGAATAAAAAGTAATGATTTTCTTTGTTTAGAACGATGATGGCCGCCGTTGCTGGGCGACGTGACATCAGACTATTGAATCCTATTATGAACAAAGCAACTCCATTTAGCTATGAGATTGATGTGAGGTAACCTACCCAAAATTTTCTCAAGCACCTAGAGCTCCCCGAGGAACATAAAATGAGCTTTAAAATGGCGCAATATCCACTAAATGAGCTCAAAGCGCTTTACAAGGGTCCCTGGTCAACAGCAACATTTAACATGTAGGACGGGACATAACGCCTATTAGGCGATATTACATTTTTTCGGACAAAGACAACGCTGTTAACGGCCAGGTACTCATTTTACACCTGAGTACGGTGAGAGGATGTGAGTAAAGGACTCAACTATGCGCTAATATATATATATATATATATATATATATATATATATATATATATAATATTTCCAGTATATATATAATATTTCCAGTATCATTATGATCAACTTCTACAATGTTGTTTCGAGCATTCGTTGTCATTCGGAAGTGAAAGTGAAAGTAGATTGTCACAGTGCAATGCCTTAACCACTCG
The DNA here is from genome assembly GCF_034508935.2 of Berghia stephanieae. Lineage (NCBI taxonomy): Eukaryota > Metazoa > Mollusca > Gastropoda > Nudibranchia > Aeolidiidae > Berghia > Berghia stephanieae. Next base: position 19,893,148 of record NC_088371.1, read on the forward strand.
GCCACTTCGACCCCCTCTATTCGTTATGGCTGGGGATTTTTTAAAAAGTGACCTTTAATTTAGAGCAATATCCACTAAACGTTCTCTTATCCGTACGTTTGTAAGATTGGTTAGAGCGGTGTTTGATAGCTATTTACGCCTATCTATACTTTATAATTTGTCTCCTATCAATGATCACAACCTTTTTGTGTGTATATTTTTCCAGTTGTCTAAAATATTCTTGACAAAACAGTTATCTAGGAGTTTACAAGGAGGTCGGGTCGTGTTTTTGTCATATCAACATTGATATGAATATTTCCTATGAAGTTTACATCATCCGTTTCAGGGGGTGTTATGGCGCCGAACGTTGAAACAGGTTATGGTCAACAAAACACGATGAATGAGACACTTAAGACAATACGCTTCAACAGTCGTAACGTCACTTCCTTCGTAATGACGCATGGTAACTTACTAACTGGTTCTAAACTATCGGAACAATGGCGGAGCATAAAAGCGTATTATAAATCTGATCATGTTTTGACTTTTAGACATTCTTATCACAAGACATATGAAAAGCTCTAGCCAGCATGAAAAATATATGACGTGCCAACAAATATTTCTCGTCTGTCTTGGCTTCAAGTGGTGTAGTAATATTTGCATTGATTTTCTATTTTGTTTTGTTTTTTGGCTGAGGTACGTTTTTGAGCCCAAAACGTTACGCGCTTGGTATTTTTTAAAAAGCTGTTATATTCATATTTGATCATTACTTTTAACATTTATTTAACTCTCTCCTTACCAGCCATTTTGAGGATTTTCCCCAAAACTTCACACCCAACTTACACTAAAATATAGTCTTTATCACTCAAACACAATATCAGGAAAGTTCTTCTTTAGCAAAACGACTCTACTACACGCTGTTCATTTTATTTAAATTTTAAGATGAACAAGAGAAATCTGAATATGACAAATGTTGGTTGTATCGTAACAAATGTGACGATTTTCCTACAGTTGGTAAGAGGAGGGTTAAATAGAGTCGTCAATTACTAGTTTTTAAGGAAAACAATCACAAATAAAGCATATATTAATACGCATCAAAGTCTAATGCATTTTGATGAATTCCCTCTATAATAAGCTTTGTTTCTATATGCTAGTGATACTAAGCTTGCATAAGATGTGGACTGTTTAACGCTTATTCAGCTAATACTTTTTAAAAAAAGCTCACTAAAAACATTAATGACTGGACTTAAGCATCTTGATTCCTTGTGGAACGTAGGGGCCGCAACAACACTCTTCCATCAGACCGTAGCCATCGTAAAGTTATAGCCTGACTGATCAAAAAATGACGTCAAAATGCCAGTCTTCTGCCACAAAAGAAAACAAATCGTGAGTTGTATTCAATAGTTCAACCAATGAAATAACTTGTTTCCTTGAGCTCTACTAACGGCAACTCACTAGACGCTAAACAAACCTAAAAAATGACGTCAAACTACCAGTCCTAGAAGGTTCTAGTGTCAGGCTATATGTTAGCGATGGCTACCATCTGACCGTAGCCATCGTTATGTTATAGCCTGATACTGAAATCCAAAAGGACTGGCAGTTTGACGTCATTATTTGGTTTTTGCACCACTGAGTGAGTTGTCGTTAGTAGAGCTCATGGAAACAAGTTATTTCATTGGTTGAACTATTGAATACAACTCACGATTTGTTTTCTTTTGTGGCAAAAGACTGGCATTTTGACGTCATTTTTTGGTCAGTATCAGGCCATAACTTTACGAAGGCCACGATCTGACTCGGTTTTTGGAGGTCTTCCTTTCATTATGGGGCCAGCGTTTGTCCGGCTAACTACAACTCCGTCTAGATGATTCGTCGTCATGTTTACTTTGGTCGTAGTTGCCTGTATACGGGCGCTGATTTGACCTAAATGTGTTGCAAGCGCTGTAAAACCCTTAAAAACCAATTGCCTTGGTCGACCAACCTTCCTCTTTCCTTGAGGGTTCCTCCAGTCCATTAATAGAAGGATTAATCACTCACTCACTCACTCACTATCCACGTCGTCCTCATTGACGTTGGCTGCCCGCATTCTGCGATGACAAAAGTCCGCCCATTCCCTTCGTCTGTTGACGGTATCATATAATTCTCTTCCATTCATCTCTGTCCATTCTAGGATGGTTTTTTTTTATATAACTAGGCCTAGGTCTTTCCCTTCTTCGTTTGCCCTCCATTTTCCCCTGTGTGCATGGGTTTAGGCATATATGGCCGAAAAATACTGAGTTTTCTCCTTTTGATTACATTTAATAGCTCTGGCGCGTGACTCCCAGCTCTTCCAGTATGCTTTTATTCGTTCTTCTTTCCCTCCAGCTTATCCTCATCATCATACCTTCTGTAAAACTACATTTCAGCAGAGTTTATACCTTTCATGTCTTTGTTCTTGACTAAAATCTACCCATTCCCTTCGTCTGTTGACGGTATCATATAATTCTCTTCCTTTCATCTCTGTCCATTCTATGATGTTTTTTTTTATATAACTAGGCCTAGGTCTTTCCCTTCTTCATTTGCCCTCCATTTTCCCCTTCATTAGTGTGCATGTGTTTAGGCATATATGGCCGAAAAAATACTGAGTTTTCTCCTTTTAATTACATTTAATAGCTCTGGCGTGACTTCCAGCTCTTCCAGTATGCTTTTATTCGTTCTTCTTTCCCTCCAGCTTATCCTCATCATCATACCTTTTGTAAAGCCACATTTCAGCAGAGTTTATACGTCTCCAGTCTTTGTTCTTGAGGGTCCATCCTTATGCGCCGTAGGTCATCATTGTCCACACCAATACTTTTACTATTTTTTTTTCAAATTTTGTCCTATGGATCTGTCTTTCCCGATATTATTTTAAAACATTTATACATCACATAAAACCCCGTCTGGTTTTCCTTTTCAACAGGTCGGATTGAATGTATTGAGATATTGTGTGCCTATCGGTCTAATGGTATGACACTCGCTTTCTGATCGGAAGTCCCTGGGTTTGAGCCTCGCTCTTCGCATAGTAGAATCCTTGTAAAAGACATTCTCTCACCGTATTCAGATGTAAAATGAGTACAAGGCCGTTAACAGTGTTGTCTCTGTCGAAAAAAAT
>NC_088371.1:19901250-19916250 GCF_034508935.2 Berghia stephanieae
ATCGTCATCACTACCACTACTACTGCAACCACCACTACCACCATATCATCACCATTACAACTACTACTACAACTACCACAACCACATCATCATCACTACCACTACTACTACAACCACCACCACATCATCATCACTATCACTACTACTACAACTACAACCACCACCACATTATCATCACTGCCACTACTACTACTGCAACCACCACCACCATATATCATCATCATTGAAATTTTTTTTTTTTTAAATTGAGCTTTATATAGTGCAATATCTACTAAATGTGCTCAAAGCGCTTTACAAGAGGTCCCTGGTCAACATTTAACATGTAGGACGGGACATGACGCCTGTTAGGCGATATTACAATTTTTCGGACAAAGACAACTCTGTTAACGGCCAGATACTCATTTTACACCTGAGTACGGTGAGAGAATGTGAGTAAAGAGCCTTTTCCAAGGACTCAACTATGCGCCGAGCGCGAGGCTCGAACCCAGGACCTTCCGATCCGGAAGCGAGTGTCATACTACTAGACCACATAGCCGCATCATTACCACTACTACTACAAACACCACCACCACATCATCATCACGACCACTACTACGACACCACCACCAGCACATCATCATCACTACCACTACTACAATCACCACAACCACATCGTCATCACTACCACTACTACTGCAACCACCACCACCATATCATCATCATTACCACTACTACCACAACCACCACCACCACTACTACTACAACCACCACCACATCACTACCTCAACTACTACAACCACCACCACCACAATAGCATCACTACCACTACTACTACAACCACCATAACCACATCGTCATCACGACCACTACTACTACAACCACCACCATATCATTACCATTACCACTACTACTACAACCACCAGTACCACCATATCATTACCATTACCACTACTACTACAACCACCACAACCACATCGTCATCACTACCACTACTACTGCAACCACCACTACCACCATATCATCACCATTACAACTACTACTACAACTACCACAACCACATCATCATCACTACCACTACTACTACAACCACCACCACATCATCATCACTATCACTACTACTACAACTACAACCACCACACATTATCATCACTACCACTACTACTACTGCAACCACCACCACCATATATCATCATCATTGAAATTTTTTTTTTTTAAATTGAGCTTTATATAGTGCAATATCTACTAAATGTGCTCAAAGCGCTTTACAAGAGGTCCCTGGTCAACATTTAACATGTAGGACGGGACATGACGCCTGTTGGGCGATATTACAATTTTTCGGACAAAGACAACTCTGTTAACGGCCAGGTACTCATTTTACACCTGAGTACGGTGAGAGAATGTGAGTAAAGAGCCTTTTCCAAGGACTCAACTATGCGCCGAGCGCGAGGCTCGAACCCAGGACCTTCCGATCCGGAAGCGAGTGTCATACTACTAGACCACATAGCCGCATCATTACCACTACTACTACAAACACCACCACCACATCATCATCACGACCACTACTACTACAACCACCACCACCACCATATCATTACCATTACCACTACTACTACAACCACCACCACATCATCATCACTACCATTACTACTACAACTACAACCATCACCACCACCACATCATCATCACTATTACTACTACAACTACAACCACCACCAACACCACATCACCTCACTAACACTCAGTACTGCAATCACTACCATTAGGTTTTGGAGCTTTACTTCATTTGAAATAAGGAAACTTCGGAATTGTATTTGGCATTGTGTTTATATATCATAATATAATTCTAATCAGTTATCTATTTAGAACTAGATACTATACAATATGTATGCCAAATACCACCCCAATTCCCCTTTCTTGTGTGCGGAATTCCTCTTTCGGCATTGAAATTGAGTGTGAGAGAGTCATCACTACACACATAAACAACAGAAACAATTTTAAAACAAGACTATGACACGAAACCACTCACACACGAGGCTATACTATTTATCCTTTTCTCTATATAGAATAGGACAAGACAAACAATAGCTTGACTCTCGCTACACTTCGCATTGATGTTTGTCGTCTCACGAGTTCAACTCTCGGTCGACCTGTCAATATTCCTTTTTGCCTCGGACGTAATCATTAATAGAATGTTGTGTGGTTTTGACCGTGAAGAAAACCTTAAGAAGTCACATTTATATCATTTTAGAGAGATCGTTTTGAATAATTTTGAGTTTAACGAGCGAGCAGCAACTTGTTTTCATGTACGGCCGATCAGCGCTTGTTTCCTATAGTAACGCGATTCCCAGCCAACAGCAAAATGGCGGATATTTTTCTCATCGAGGCCGCTGGTTGGTTAGCCAATAAGAGCACCGTACGGTTTCCATTGGGTAAATTCCTTGGTAAACACAAAATGATGATATTCATCTTCAACATGCTTTGCTGTTTCCTGTTTACATGAGTTTCAAATTGACAAACAAGGGAGCAGCACTGGCATAAGATAGAGATCTGAATAATATGAAACAGTGCGAGACAAAACAAACACACACCACACACACACACACACACACACACACACACACACACACACACACAGAGGCAGAAACAACACACCATAGGGACTCACAATGCTTCACAGACATAAAACAGTTCACAACAACACAGCTGGGAAAAAACAACAATCCAGAACACACAACAAATTATAATACGTTCCCTCAGAGCCAATTCGAGTTTCTCTATCTATTTCTTCCCTTTTATATACTATTTCTACTACTACTACTACTACTACTACTACTACTACTACTACTACTACTACTACTACTACTACTACTACTACTACTACTACTACTACTACTGTGCGGATATGTTGTCTAGTGGTATGACACTCGCTTTCGGATCGGAAGGTCCAGGGTTCGAGCCTCGCGCTCGGCGCATAGTTGAGTCCTTGGAAAAGGCTCTTTACTCACATACTCTCACCGTACTCAGGTGTAAAATGAGTACCTGGCCGTTAACAGCAATGTCTTTGTCCGAAAAACTTGTAATATCGCCTAACAGGCGTCATGTCCCGTCCTAATGTTAAATGTTGCTGTTGACCAGGGACCCCTTGTAAAGGCTTTGAACACATTTAGTGAATATTGCGTTATATAAAGCTCAATTGTTAATTGTTATACCAAAAAAAAAAAAAAAAAAAAATTCCAAAAAGGACCCTACTTTGACTGGGGAGGGCAGGCAGGCAGGCTAATTTTTCGTGAGTATTTTTCTTTCTTGCTATGTCTGGCAATGTTTCATGCATACTTTTTCAGATCGTTTTCCGCATCCGTGAGTTTTAAGAAGGTGAAAGTTATCATTATTATGGCGTGGTATTGACAAAACATCAATAACATCAGGTTGCCATTGAGTATTTTACCGAATTTTCGCCGCCATATTACAAGATCCAACATATACACAAAACTTAAACAACTCGTCTTTTTTCCTGTCACTAATCATTTCAAATGTGACCAATCCATAATCTCAAAACGGTATTATGTCGGGCTGAAGATGATGCTCAAGACTTACATATTTACTTTAAACGTTCCCATATTGTCACGAATCTTTGACTTAGATCTTAGACACAATGAATTCTAAATAAAGAATAATGTATCTTTATGGTTGTCACGTAATCGCTAATACTCTTCAACAGTCGTAACGTGACTTCCTTCCTAATGACGCATGGTAACTTAGTAACACTGGCTCTAAACTATCCGAACAATGGCGGACGCCCATATGAAATATTTCCCCGGCGAGCATAAAAGCGTATCCAGAGGGAAGAAAAAACAAACATAAATTTGATAATGTTTTGACTTTTACACCTTCTGATCACAAGGCAAATGAAAAGTTCTAGCCAGCATGAAGAATAAAAAGTAATGATTTTCTTTGTTTAGAATCAAGATGGCCGCCTTTGCCGGGCGACGTGACATCAGACTACTGAATCCAATTCCTTTGATAGTTTGCGGGGTATTCATTTTTACCACCCAGAAACATTATAAATTTACAGTAATCCACAACATAACGTTTTGAGGACTATTTTTCAGGCAGCGGCGTCGCGTGGACACAAAGCAGAATTCTCTAATGAAAAACAAATTCGAAATATTCTTGTAAAGATATAACAACACAATTTTATTTATCAATCATCTTATGGGGTACATGATCACATATTACACAGACACACACACCACGCACACACACACACACACACACACAAACACACACACACACACATATATATATATATAGATAGAATGCTCTTGGCCAAGGAGTTCACAACATTGCCATCCGGAAGTATAACGGACCAACACACAAACTCTGTGTAACCATGAACTTTTATAGTCTGGTTAATACAGTTTAGTGAGAACAACTCACAAACGCGGATGGCAAAAACAATAACAAAGGCCTGAGTGATGTCATCTGCATACTATATATATATATATATATATATATATATATATATATATATATATATATATATATATTTATATATATATAATATTTCAAGTATAATAGGATTCAATAGTCTTACCGTCACTTCCTTCCTAATGACGTATGGTAACTTAGTAACACTGGCTCTAAACTATCGGAACAATGGCGGACGCCGTATGAAATATTTATCCGGCCAGCTTAAAAGCGTATCCAGAGGGGAAAAAAACCCATCAATTTGATCATGTTTTGACTTTTACACATTCTGATCACAAGGCATATGAAAAGGGAATGAAAAGTTCTCGCCAGCATGAAGAATAAAAAGTAAAGATTTTCTTTGTTTAGAACCAAGATGGCCGCCGTTGCCGGGCGCGTGACATCAGACTACTGAATCCAATTATGATCAACATCTACAATATTGTTTCGAGCATTCGCTCTCATCAGGAAGTTTAACTTCCTGATGAGAGCCAATGCTGGAAACAATATTGTAGATGTTGATCATGATTATACTTGAAATATTTGATAAACAGCTCCTTTTCTCAAAAAGTTGAGCACTATTATTTCATGGTTTTTGTTTTTATAATATATATATGTCACATGTATATAAGGAGAAAAACATTATAAATCTGATATTATGATTTGACTTTTATACATTCTGATCACATGACACGTGAAAAAGTTCTAGCCAGCATGAAGAATAAATAAAAAGTACCGATTATCTTTGTTTAGAACCAAGCTCCTGGTTGCTGGGCGGACGTGACATCAGACTATTGAATCCTATTAATTGCACACACACACACAGTTGTTGTTGTTGTTTTTTTTGTTTATTTCCCCTGGCCACCGATGACCTGGCCTATAGTGTTCATGGCTGACTGGACAGCGCATCCGCCCTCGCAAGTAACGATGCAACCGTCGTACTGGGCGGAGCATTCCGCTTTGAAGATGATGTTGTCACCTGCTTGAGCGTTACATTCATCAAATGCTGGTGTACACTGGCCGTCACAGGCATCTTCGCAAGCACAGACTGCAGTGCAACCGGCAACACATTGGCCTGTCCAAAAAAAATAATTAATATATATATATATATTTATATATATATATATATAATATTAACATTGATGTAAAATACTCACAACATCCGGCAGCCTGATTTAAAGTACGGCCTGTCAAAAAAAACAAACAAAAAAATACAAATATATATATATATATATATATATATATATAATATATATAATATTAACATTGATGTTATGCGTTGAGGTAAAATACTCACAACATCCGGCAGCCCGATTTAAAGTACCAACACACAAAACTATGTGTAATTCTGAACGTTTAAGGACTGATTGGTATAATTTAGTGAGAATTAATCCCCAAAATGTCTGTTTAAAAACAATATCATCAAGCTGAGTGACGTCAATTTCGTCCTATCTATTACTGCTATGGGCTTAGTTATACTATTCAAAGTATCCACCAGCCGAATGTAACGTGCCAACACACAAAACTATGTGTATCCTAAAAAGTTTACAATCTGATTAATACGAATTGTTGAGAACTACTCATACAAATGGCTAATATCAATAACAATGAGATGAGTGACGTCAATTTCATTCTTTCTATAGATCGTTTTAGTCTCAAATTCAACTCGCAACATTCTGTGAATAGATCAGGACAAAATTTTAAAAACAAAATCCATATTTTTACATGACATATATACGTTTCATTGTCTCTTGACTTCTAGGAAGAAGAATTAAGAATATATGGATCAGCCAAATTTACGACATTCAGCCCTCTAATCATTGGCAAGAGAGTGTGCAGGTTAACAAATCGTAACTTTCCCCGAATATGTATTCGAATGATGATGATGATGATGATAATAATGATAATGATGATGTGATGATGATGATGACGACGACGACGATGATGATGATGATGACAATAATAAAAGTGATAATAGTAATAATAATAATGGTAATAATAATAATAATAATAATAATAATAATAATAATAGTAATAATAATAACAATAATAATAATAGTAATAATGATAATAATAATGATGATGATGATGATGATGATGATGATATTAATAATAATAATAACACTAATAATAATAATAATAATAATAATAATAATAATAATAATGATAATAATAATAATAATAATAATAATAATAATAAGAAGAAGAAGAATAACAACAATAATAATAATAATAATAATAATAATAATAATAATAACAATAATAATAATAATAATAATAATAATAATAATAATAATAATAATAATAACAATAATAATAACATTAATAATAATAATAATAATAACAATTAATAATAATAATAACATTAATAATAATAACAATAATAAATAATAATAATAATAATAATAATAATAATAATATAATAATAATAATAATAATAATAAGATAATAATAATAATAATAATATAATAATAATAATAATAATAAAAATAATAATAATAATAATAATAATAATAATAATAATAATAATAATCCGTGTGTTATATGTTGCGATAAGAAGTAAAAAAAAAATGTTTACACACCGTGTGCAATGCCGCATACAGCTCCAAGAACCAACGCCCCATCACAGTCGTGTCTTGGCAATGTTACAAGCCCCAAGACACTGGTCTGAGCAGACACTGCTTGTTGCTACAGCAACCATCATGGAGAAGGCAACGATAACGAGGGCTGCGTGAAAGATAAAAGCACAGGTTTAAGATAGATTCATAGGCTTTATGAAATGGTAAAGGATTCACTATTTTTTATATGTGCTGTATTCTAACCTTAAGCTTTTATATAGCGCAATATTTACTAAGCGTGCTTAAAGCACTTTACAAAGGGTCCCTGACCAACAGCAACACGTAACCAGTAGAACAAGACATGACGCCTGTTAGGCGATATTACATTTTTTTCGGACATAGACAACGCTGTTAACGGCCAGGTACTAATTTTACATCTGAGTACGGTGAGAGAATGTGAGTAAAGAGCCTTTTCTAAGGACTCAACTATGCACCGAGCGAGGCTCGAACCCAGGACCTTCCGATCCGAAAGCGAGTGTTATACCATAATATCACATAGTACCTGCATGAAAATTATACATGTTCTTATATACAAGTATAGCACTGTACGCTCAATGTACGGTGTTTGATCTAGTCGATCAACTCAAAATTCTCCATTTCTATTGCTTAAATAGACAATACACATCGTTCGACGTCATAATAGGGATGTCATCCACAGAGCATTTTCTTTGGAGACTTGGAGATTTTTACTACAATTAATATCTTATTTATATCATTCACTTATCGTATAATTCTTTCCCAATTGTAACATTGGAAATGGTTTATATACATTTTAAGAAATTGATTGTATTCAAAATGATGAGAGGAACTACTAACAGGTAGCAATTCAATGAAAGCACTCCACCTCATTGTCACACTCGTTAACCGTCATGACACGAGACCGAAGGGCTAGAGCTCAGGTGGTCACTGGTTCGGATAAGTAAGTAAGTAAGTAAGTAAGTAAGTAAGTAAGTAAGTAAGTAAGTAAGTGAGTAACCGGAAAGTTGATACTCAACTAAACCTTCTGAAATGATGGCATCTGTTTTCGAAAGGATTTGACGAAACAAATTTAATTTTTCAATAAAATCAACACGATCTCATAATACACTCGCAAATCATCTACCTTTATGTCAATTGTAATCATAATGCAATTTTAACTCACATATTATACGTTTAAGATCCTGAAGATCAAACGAAATCAAGAGCTTGTTTTACCATTCGTATCGTATCGTATCATCAAAGAGCTAATTGGCTTTAAAAAAAAGACATTTAAATGCTCTGTCTAACTTTCATGCATGGATGACATTTTACAAAGTTATATAAACAACATTAATTTGTTCTTTGATAATTTTGGTATCTTTTTTTTTACATATCACTATTGCAAATTATGAAATATCTACCTCACAAATAAGTGTAATAGTCGAATTTCGCAGTATAATTTTCGCTATCAACATTCGTTTGACATATATCTACTTTTATACATTCGATAGTTTCAATTAATTGATATATATAATGTTAGTATATTTCCTATGTCATGGTACAATATTCATCAAATTCAAATATTAAGTTGGTAAATTATTTATCAATGGCATGCTTAAAATATTAATTTAATTATAATTTTGTCTTAAACTTTAGATTATTTCAAATTACCACAGTTATTTGAGGGTATTTTTTTTTCTTTATAGACTTGAACTTATAAAATTGAAAGGTCTCCATATGGCTTGTTAGAGAATAAGTAAAACACTTTAAATCCCTAGACCACGATAAAACCATGACATTTTCCCTTCATTGTTGGAATATTTCATGACTGCTTTAGGAGTTCTAGTTGCATGTAACCATTAGATATTACTCTGTGGTTGTTATCTTGATGTATGAAATTGACACACAAAAACAAAGCGGTTCATTGTGTCTAAATGGTCGTGTCCTCTCTTTTATACTCTAGACTAACAAGTATTGAACAAAAATGCATATAAATAATAATAATAATGCTGAAAACTTATATAGCGCTATAACTCCGAGACACCAGACTCTAAGCGCTTAAATTACAAATTACTTTGGCTGAAACATACTCATTCACACACACAAGCACACACACACACACACACACACACACATACACACACACAACACAACACACAACACAAACCAAACCTCTCTTGCTTCTCATACCATCTACTAAAATCGAAACAAATATGTTTTAAGCGAACGTTTAAAAATAGACAAAGATTCTTTTTCACGAATGCTCTGCGGTAAGGCGTTCCAAATAGAGGGTCCGAAATGAGAAAAGGATCTCATTCCAGCATTTTTCCGAATTCGAGGGACAACTAGTTTTGTGGAATCACTGGCCGAACGTAAGGGGCGGGGTTTTGAATATCTTTCAATTAGTTCTGAAAGGTAGGAAGGGGCAGTACCTTCAAGACAACGATACACTAAAACACAAGCTTTGAATTTAATTCTTTTCTCAACAGGCAGCCAATGCAGGTCATGAAGTAGAGGTCCGGCAGAGTCGCACCTACGCTTCATAAATACTAGTCTGGCAGCGCTGTTTTGGACAATCTGAAGACGTTTCAGATTGTATTGCGAAACGCCAAACAACAGAGCATTACAATAATCCAATTTCGATAGTACGAGGGACACAACCAGGTGCTTGGTCACATCCTCAGATATGAACCGTCTAATGGAAGCAATCTTTTTTAGTTGGAAAAAGAGAGATCTAACCAAATTATTAACCTGATGCTCCATCGACAGTCCAGAGTCTAAGAATGTGCCAAGGTTTTTCACTTTGTCAACAATTTGAATAGAGGCATCCCCAACTTCAAATCTGTAACATATGTAACATATAACAGCTTAAAAAAATAAGTTATCCTCCACATCGAACTTTTAGTCTAAAAACCCTTCTTCAGCCAACAAAGTCATGACTTTCCGCCATCTTTTATCCTGACCGGATCTGCAGATGTATTTTAACTCCGTCAATCAAGATCTTATATTAAATATTACCGTTTACACCGTGTTTGTAATTGGCTGAAGAATGTTTATTTTATCCCGAAACGTTCAAAGTCAAATAACTATTTTATTCTTTTTTTTTCGGCTATTATATTCATTTTTGTTTAATTCTCTCCTTACCAGCCATTTTCAGGATTTTCCCCAAAACTTTACACACAACTAACACAAACATAGATTTTTTTTATCACGCAAATACAATAGCAGCAAGTTCATACGATACATAATTTCTTTAGCAAAACATATCTACTCTTAAACACATTTTTCATTTTCTTAAAATTTTGTGATGTGCAGGAGAAATTTGAATAAGAAAAATGTTGGCTGTATCGTAACGAATGTGACGATTTTCCTATATAATGAGAGGGTTAATTCTCATTACGGCCCACAACATCTAAATGCTTATTATTCACTTTATACTCTACACTGTGTTCTTAGAGGAATTCTTAATAACCTTTCAAAACACTTTTTTCACCAATGACTTTAACTCACTCAACCCTAACACCGACTATATCTGTAGTTTACCCGGGTTACTTTTACCCCATGCCTATTAATTACATTTTTCTGAGAAAACTATAAGCGTATCTAGTATCAACGCTAATGTTTTTAAATTTTACATGTTAATGATAGTTGAATAAAACTCTATGTACATGCTCATTTTTAATATATTTTTTTCCAACTTTGAAAAGTAGCAAAAATCTCTAGGGTTGAGTGAGTTCATACAAAACATAACATAACATAACATAACATAACATAACATAACATAACATAACATAACATAACATAACATAACATGGCTAAATACTTCATTTAGCATTGTATCATTTAGACTCCTTTTCATGTGAAGAATACACAGTGATCTCTCTGTAACATAATAAATAAATATTTAAACCATGAGTGAGAAAATAGTACTGGCCATATGGGAATCTTAGATAATTCAACTCTCGGGAGATCAAAGTTTTAAAATTATCCTAAGAACATGCATTCTTTTTCTTTTAATCTAATATTATTCAGCAAGTGAATGATAAGAAACATTGGTGGTTTTTGTCTAACATTAGTATTTCATTTGGATAAGTACAGTTTAAATTTATCTCTTCTCGTAAATGTTACAGGAGATAAAGTGATGACTAGTGATGAATCAATATTATCAATTCTGTGAATCAATCTATAAATTTCCTTCAAATCACCAAGATTTCTGTACTTAAACTAATTCCTTCAGAGCCATAAGGCCCATAGAGACGGAATTTGTCCCGATTTCTGAAACGGATAATAACAATTTCTACTTTCCTTTGGATATGACGCTAGTCTATTGCAAAGTACTCTCTGTCATATCTAACAGACCCAGCTACCCAATCACTGCTGGGTAAACAGGTGGCTTATCAAGACATCTCGACTGCAAAGTCGAGCTCTGCCCCCTTTACGTGTAAAACGAGTGCTCTACCAACTGAATTATCGCTACTCTCATTTTAGACTATTTAATAACTGAAAAATAACTCACTCTGCTTCATCGTGTAAAAGTTACAGTTGATTTGTTTACCAACAAAATAAGAGTAAAATTATAAGTAGATACTATTGAAGACACAAGCACACAAAATGAATGTTCAGATTCTTGCTCTCTGCTTTATATGCTATGTGTACATCATGATAATGGTCACTGGTCATCGAAATCCTTCAATATCTTTTTGTAATCGGATACCAGTGCTGCGTTGGTGAATACAGACACAATACTGTAAATAATCATTAACCAGTTAATCGCCGACCTCTGGAAAGACACGTATCAAAAACTTTGGCCAGCAAAGTCGTCCTTCGTATATCTATCGATTTACATACATGACTCTCATCTTAGCAAAAACTCTCAAACCTGGGACCTCGCGAGGTTGTTTGATAAAGTCTCATAAAGCAGTTTGAGAGTTTTTGTCAAGATGAGGGTCATTTAAATCGATTGATATTTAAAGGACGAGTTTCCTGGCCAAATTTTTTGGAATACGGCAGTTAACTGGTTAATCTGGTTTAGCAGTAATCGGTGAGTGACAAAAAAAAAAAAAAGTAACACATGTGTGAGAAAATGGAATGAGACACTGTTATCATAATATTATCATTTCATCCCATTACTAAAAATCGCTCTGT
The DNA here is from genome assembly GCF_034508935.2 of Berghia stephanieae. NCBI lineage: Eukaryota > Metazoa > Mollusca > Gastropoda > Nudibranchia > Aeolidiidae > Berghia > Berghia stephanieae. The sequence continues at coordinate 19,913,418 of NC_088371.1, forward strand.
CATAGTAATCTTTGGATCATGCACGGTATGATGGGTAATTTCTAACTCCGCAAAATTTTAATTCGCAATATGTTGCAATTAAATGAGCGCCTTTGTTGCATGAATAATATGTAAAGGGAGCTAAATTAAAAGAGAATTGGCTCAAGACAAAAATTAAATGATCATCAGGTAATTTGAAGATCTCAGGTTCGATCCTTATCCCAGTCGAGGCATGCTGATTTTTTGGGATGGTTTTATTCTTGTATTTTTCTCTCTGATTTGTCTGGTATGGGGGTCCGATAGTTCAGTTCGTAGAATACACGCTTAACAAGCAAATGGTCTGCGAACGAAAGATCTTTTCCTGACCCCCTGTCCACCCAGCAGTGATTAGTAGCGGGCTCTGTAAGATCTAATGGAAAGTACTTGACGATAGACTAGCGTCCTATCTAAAGGCTAGCAAGCACTTGCCATTCCATAATTTATGCTATAGAAACCAGGGTAAACTCCGATTCCAGCAAGCACTTGCTATTCCCTAATTTATGCTATAGAAACCGGGGTAAACTCCGAATCCATGTACCTAGTGGCTCTGAAGGAGGACTATTCCAAATAAAAATATATACTATAAACCCTCTCTTCTAAAGGGGCCCATTGGTGGACATAGCCTCCCAAACAGTCCGGCAGAATTCCATTATGGCTTATGTCTGTGGCAAGCGTCTTTTCTCTGTCTTGTTTCTCTCCATCAAGTCTAATATGTCTTGAAACCACTCCCTATCTGGCCTTCCACTGCTCCGCTTGCCCTTGAAGGCACCCTTGTGCGAAGCTTTTCCATTGAAATGTGTCTTTTGATGTGGCCAAAGTAGGACAGCTTCAATTTCTTGATGGTTATATATTTGCGATCAAAAGAAAGTATACACATTTAAAATCGTCGTTATTTTTTATCCGTTGGCGTCGGCTAATGATTTTCCACGGAGTTGTTTACCATTAGCCTTTCTGTGTACCGATAGTTGATGCTTTTGTTTTTGACCTGAAATTCGCTCACCACGTCGCGCACGTGCTAAAACGACATTTTCGTCCCTTACTCTGGACAGAAAGTGTGTTGATCAATTTTTTTGCCATATACATTTGATGGAATCTGTCCTTTCGAAATACTCACATCTTTAAAGCATGATTAAACAGAAAAATGTGTTCAATGCAAATAGTAAAACACTTGGAAGCCGCACTTGTCCTGACAGGTGATCAGGCGGTCTGAGGATTGATTTTTAGGATAATTTTTAAAAATTGTATTTTTCTTCTTGTTCTTTCTGGCACTGTTTTATGAACACCTTTTTATATTTTATAATGCGGTGTTTTGCTATTGTTTTACAATTAATGAAAAAATATTTTTTGATTAAGACAAATTGATTCAGAGGGTCATACAAACTTTTGCAGCTGTGCATTGAGGGACACTAGGGAAAAACAAGCGCTACTTATTAAAAATCTGACTATAATTATTGTTCTACTATCTTGGGTATGGTATCAAAAGTCTTAGAAATATGGATACTTTCCATAACAGGTAAAAGTTTTGTTGTATGTATGATTTGAAGAAATTGGTTTGGAGTAGCTGTTTAAATTTTTCTTTTTTTTTCTTTTGGTATCTGGTTCATCCCAGTAAGGTACCGTTTTTAGGCGATAGGTCTCTTATTTCTTTTAAGATCTTTTTAGGCGGCTATGTGGTCTTGTGCTATGACGTCGCTTTCGGATCGGAAAGTCCTGGGTTTGAGCCTCGCTCGGTGCATAGTTGATTCGTTGAAAAAGGCTCTTTACTCGCATTTTCTCACCGTACTCGGTGACAGCGCTGTCTCTGTCCGAAAAAATGTAATATCGCCAATTAGGCGTCTTGTCACGTCCAACATGTTAAGTGTTGCTATTGTCCAGTGAGCCCTTGTAAAGCGCTTTGAGCACGTTTCGTGAATATTGCGCTAATGTAAAAGCTCAATTTTGTTCTCTTTAGATAATAAAAAGATTTGAATATGTGTGTGACCCGCAGCCTCAAAACGGTATTATGTTATGATAAACCAGACATCAAAAACTGTTTTGGGACCCATACCCTCAAAACGGTTATTATGTCTTGGTAGACCCGAAGCCAATCTAGTAATCTTAAGGCTCAGAGAATTGTGCTGAGAATTGTGTGATTCAGTCTTTAAAACTCGAGGAGTATAGCTGCTCTCTCCACCCATGTTGTTAATTGTTTCCATTGGTCACTGTCCTGGGCCAGCGTTTTGAGACTGTCAAGATCTTGTTGTCACTTTAATACGGTTCGATCTTCAATGAGGGTGAACTCGATAGAGTTTAATTCGGCCTCAACTGAATTCAGAAATTTCTGATATGTAGAGAGATCCTGGTTCAGGTAGGTACCATTGATGTTGGTCGTCTCCCTACATATTTGTAGGAAATATTCTGTCATTGCAGTTTGGGCTGGGATGTTGGGAAGTCAAGTGGAGCTGTATAGTATAAAATGTCCAGAAATCAAAATTCTAGTGTCTGATAATTTTAAAAAATCGATTCTTTCAAAAAAAAACATGAAAACTTAACCCATTTCTTATAAGTAACCAGGCGGTCCGGATAGCTCAGTTGATAGAACACTCGATTCACACGCAAAGGGAGCAAGATCAATCCCGGATGCAGTCAAGATTTTTCTGACCCCCCCCCCCCTCCTCCCCTGTCCACCCAAAGTGAATGGATAGCTGAGGCTGTTAGATTTGGCGGAAAGTACGTTGCGAGAGATTATCGTCCTATCCAAAGGATAGCAGCAATTGCTACTATTGTCCGTTTCACGCTATAGAAACCGGGATAAACTCTGGCTCCATGGGCCGAA
>NC_088371.1:19921250-19968750 GCF_034508935.2 Berghia stephanieae
CCTATAGATGGTCTGCCTCGATATTTGTTTTCACCGGATTGTCTCAAAACTGAATCGTATATGTGCAGATGGAAAATTGAGAACAGTCATGCCTACCGGAAATGTCAGGCAGCTCCAGACCCCAGCGACCACATCGTCCTCCACTGTTCAGTTGCTAAACATGTAGGTGGATATGAAACAGTTCGTAGGGTGGAGAAGGCTGGGTTGACGAAATGAATTGAAGGCGTACCTAGCTACTACTACTACTACTACTACTATACTACTCTACTACTATACTACACTACTACTACATACTACTACTACCACTACTACCTACTACTACTACTACTACTACTACTACTACTACTACTACTACTACTACTACTACTACTAACTACTATACTACTACTACTACTACTACTACTACTACTACTACTACTACTACTACTACTACTACTACTACTACACTACTACTTACTACTACTACTACTACTACTACTACTATCTACTACTACTATACTACTCTCTACTAACTACTACTACTACTACTACTACTACTACATACTACTACTACTACTACTACTACTACTACTATACTAGTACTACTACTACTGCCACCATCACGACCACTACTACTACTACTACTACTACTACTACTACTACTACTACTACTACTACTCCTCCTCCTCCTACTACTACTACTACTATTTACTACTACTACTACTGCTACCACTTCTACTTCTACTACTACTACTACTACTACTACTACTACTACTACTACTACTACTACTACTACTACTACTACTACTACTACTACTACTACTACTACTACTGAAATTTAACATCTTGTCCAAAGCGTGCTGATGAGCAGGGAAACAACATTGCCTGAGAGAAGTGGTACACAAAAACAAGAGTACTGTCCAATATGCATAACTTATCACAGCAGCAAAAATAACTTAGACTTGACATCAACAGCTGCTCAAATACGGATGCTAAGAACAAAATGAAGAGACAAAGAAATGAAATCATGCATAAAATTAAATCTCAATCATTAGATAATCACAAGAAAATAGATGAGATTGTGACAGAAATAAATAGTACGAGTGACAGTATGCAAATGTTCAAGGCGCTGAATACAATCAAACGACAAAAAACACATAATAGACTTATAATCAAAGATAAATGTAATAAGACCTTATGTAATGATAAAGAAACTATAGACACTATAAGCGTGTACTACAATGAGAAATACATGGGTATTCAAGAAGTGGAACTGTTCGAGTCTACCAATCCAGAGCTTGAAACGCCTATAACGCCCCAAGAAATAAGTGAAGCCATACAAAATCTCAATAACAACAGATCGCCAGGTCTAGATGGTGTTAGAGGAGAAGAACTAAAATGTCTTGAAGACAAAGGCATGCAAATACTAGCTGATATGTATAATAAGATATTTAAGACAAAACAAGTTCTCAATCTTGGAAGTGGAAAACCCATTCTGCTTAACAAACCAAATAAAAAGAAAATTTGCGACCAATCGTTTTATTATCCACGCTAAGAAAAGTTTTAAGCACAATCACGCTCAACAGAATTAGAGAAAAAGTAGAGGAATATCTTTCACCTTCACAAAGCGGTTTTAGAAGAGATAGAATCACTGCAGACATAGTATGGGCCCATAGATGGCGGAAAGCCAGAACGGAGAAATAAAAGGAAGAATTTACCATACTTGGAATCGATATGACTTCAGCTTTCGACACCATATGTAGAACCATGTTGTTGTCAATCCTTGACTCATTCTTGGGCAAGGATCACGTGAAGCTCATAAGATGCCTATTGTCAAATACTACGTTACAATTTGAATCCGGCATAGAAGTAACAACAATATCAACCTCAATCGGATCCCCTCAAGAAGACAGCTTGAGTCCAATTCTATTCACGATATAGCTCGAATCGGCCATGAAAGATCTAAGACAAAAATTACCACCAATAAAGAAGATCACTCGTGAATTGATATAAGCAGATGATACGGACCTAATCTTTGAATCAGAACATCAAGCGAAAATATACATGCAATAATATTAACTATCCTAGAAGCATGAAATTTAAAAGTGAATCAACCCAAAACAGAATATACAAAAATCAACAGAAATTTAAATGAATGGAAAAGTATACGTAAACTAGACAATTTGGTCAACGAAAATGATGACATCAGAAAACGAAAGCAGCTGGTCACCAATGCATTCAACCAACTCCAATATTTATGGAATAGAAGTAACATAATCAGTGAGAATAAACGAATACAGATTTACGGGGCACTAATCATTCAGATATTGACATATAATTGTGGAACCTGGGGCCTCACAAAAAAGAACTTAGAAAATCTCGATCTATACCACCGCAAACAATTAATTCGTGTAATCGGAATATATTGGCCAGAGACAATTACAAATATTGATCTCTATGAAAAAAACAGGGTCCAACGCCGAGTACAATAATAAAAGAACAGCGATGGAGGTTATTTGGTCATATCTTACGTCGAGAAGATAACATCCCAGCCCAAACGGCAATGACAGAATATTTCCTTAATGGCAACAAATTTGTAGGGAGACCACCAACATCAATGGTAACTACCCTGAACCAGGAGCTCACTACATATCAGAAATTTCTGGATTCAGAATAGGCCGAATAAATCCCTGAAGAACTAAGAAATACTGCAGTGCCCTCCGTACTAAAGTCACAACAAGATCTTGACAGCCTCAAAACTCTGGCCCAGGACCGTGACCAATGGAAACAATTAACAACATGAATGGAGAGAGCATCTATACTCATCGACCATGACTGAATCACAAAATTCTCAGCAAGCGTCATTCAGAGTGCGAAGCTTACTACTACTACTACTACTACTACTACTACTACTACTACTACTACTACTACTACTACTACTACTACTTTACTACTACTACTACTACTACTACTACTACTACTACTACTACTACTACTACTACTACTACCACCACCACCACTACTACTACTACTACTACTACTACTACTACTACTACTACTACTACTATCACTACTACTACTACTACCTGATTGTGTGAAGTATGCTTTCATGGCTTTGCTTGCTGGAATATTGGTGTCTCTTCTAAGTACCTCTCTGAATATGAATGTGAAGTGATGTAAGTAAACCAATGTCAGACAAGCAGAAAGAAAACTACAAGAACATATAATTCTCAACAAGGGATCAATCCTCAGACCACCTAGCTGCTAGTCAATCTAGCTGCATGATACACATCTTGTGATCTCTATGTATAGAAGGCCCTGGATAAATTAAACCTTGGAAAAGTCTCACAAAGATTTTAACCATGCTCTTCTGATGCCAATTTAGTTTCGAATCGTACCGTAACGTATCGTACCGTTTAAGAGCTAATCGGTTTTTAAAACTTTTAAATGCTCTGTGTAACCTTTATGCATATCTAGATACGATTTGTCAATTATATAATTAGTATCCAATGTCTATTAAGTGATAATATAGAGAATTAAATTAAGTTTCATATTCAATATTCGTAGTATAATTTATTCTATTTAAATTTACATTCATTTGGCATGTCCGACTTGTGCATTCGAGAGTTTGAAATAATTGTTAGTCTATACAAAAGACAATAATATCCAATGTCATATTATTCGTTAAAATCAAATATAAATATAATACCTTAGTACGGTAAGAGAATGTGAGTAAAGAGTTGCCTTTTCCCAAGGACACAACTAAGCGCCGCTCAGAGACGGATTCGAACCCTTTATCCGCCAATCCAAAAGCAAGTGTCTTACCACAATATCACATGGACACAACATGTCTGAATTTTAAGTAATGCATTATCGTTTTTACTCTTTTTGTTATTGGCCGAAGAACGGTTTTGAACCCGTAACTTTTGATGTTTGACATTTTGTTTTTTTTATATTAGTTTTTGCACATTATTATGATATAGCCCAGAGCTTCTTACTTCCTTACTTCCTGTCACAGTAAACATTGTTCACAATTATCTTATTAAATTTTTATTTTATTAAGAACTGAATTCATCTCACTCCAGTTATATTTCGGTAGGCTTAGAAAAACTTTACCTTCTAATATTAGATCGTCTTTCCTTTTATAGCCTTCCCTCGAATTAATTTCTAATTAGTGAATACTTTTCGTTCTACATTCTGTCACGTAGCCACTTATTATAAAAGCTGATAGGTCTACCATTCTACACTCACTTCTCTCTACAATCTATGCCGGACGGCCAGCCGCTCCATTCCTCATTCATTGATATATTTGAAGATTTTTATCTTTTGGTACTTTGTGGATATTTTATCTCCACCATCAAGACGCCGGAGCTTTTACCTTTGATAGTGCAGTCTTCGACACATCAAGGATCAAACCTGAGCCCGCTGTCGGAGGAATATATAATCCATCCCTTCCCAACTGCCTGTAGACGTAACCTTACAAACCTGATATTATATCATCATAAGTTACGTAATATATTCACATTTCTATTTGTAACTGCCACAATCACTATTCATCTCATTTAATTAAATTTCATCTTTCTTTTTATTTCATCTTAAACAAATCGTTAATTGTTTTTCATTTAAAGTAACTAGTAAATTCTGGGGCCTAATTCTACATATCTTTATGCATAGTCGAGTAGCTCTTTACTCACTTGAGACCATGACACTTCCTTCCTTACTTATGTCCTTACTTACTTACTTACTACCTTACTTCCTCCCTTACTTACTTACTTACTTACTTACTTACTTACTTACTTAATTACTTACTTCCTGTCCCATTTCACCTGTTCGTAAGAAAAGCAGCGACAAAAGACCATCTTCCTCTCCCCCCCCCCCTCACCCACCACCACTTTCTCATCTCTCCCTCCATTGTTCTGCTCCAAGATTCCCCAAGGCCTTCTTTTTCTCTTTCCTTCGGGTGTCCAAAATTGGGCAGTTTGCTGATGTTTCCGGTCTCCATAACACAACCTTTCCATCTCCACCTTTATCTCATGGGCCTGATGTTTTCCTTCTTGTCATCCATTCCATATTAATCTATAGCTTCTCACTCACTCACCCACTCACTCAATCCTCTTCGGGCCTGATCTCACTTTAGTCGATGCCAACAGCTATTATTCGGGCGAATTCGACAGTTTCAAGCAGCTTAGTATTCGCTTAGGACTTAGACGTTTTGTTCGAGCCTCGCTCGACGCTTAGCTGAGTCCTCGGAAAAGGGTCTTTACTCACATTCTCTTACCGTACTCGGGTGTAAATTGAGTACCTGGCCGTTAACAGCCTTGTATCTGTCCGAAAAAATGTAATATCGCCTAGCTATCAGGCGTCATGTCACTTCCTACATGTTAAGTGTTGCTGTTGGCCAGGGACCCCTTCTACAGCGTTTTGAGCACGTTTAGTGGATATTGCGAAAAAATAAAAGCTCCGATTTTTCTGTAGTATGTGTTCTAATGGGTGAGTCTACTGACAGGTTGACTACATTGACTCTCTCCTTATAGACCTTAGCATTTGAACGATTTCTCATAACACGTTTTTTCGATCTCCACCATCTTCTCATGGGCATGAGGTTTTTTTCATGTCATCTACTCCATATCTTTTAAAAATTTTAATTGAGCTTTATATAGCGCAATATCCACTAAATGTGCTCAAAGCGGTTTACAAGGGCTCCCTGGTCAACAGCAACATTTAACATGTAGGACGGGACATGACGCCTGTCAGGCGATATTACAATTTTTTTCGGACAAAGACAACGATGTTAACGGCCAGATACTCATTTTACACCTGAGTACGGTGAGAGAATGTGAGTAAAGAGCCTTTTCCAAGGACTCAACTATGCGCCGAGCGCGAGGCTCGAACCCAGGACCTTCCGTTCCGATAGTGAGTGTCATACCACTAGACCACGTAGCCACACATATTAACCTACATCTTCTTACTCACTCACTCAATCCTCTCCAATTGCATTCAATAGTCTGATGTCACGTCTGCCCAGCAACCAGCAGCTTGGCTCTAAACAAAGCAGATCGGCACTTTTTATTCTTCACACTGGCTACAACTTTTTCACATGGATCAGAATGTATAAACGTCAAAACATGATCAGATTTATAATGTTTTTCTCCTCTGGGTGCACTTTTATGCTCATCGTCCGCCATTGTTCTGATAGTTTAGAACCAGTTACTATGTTATTATGCGTCATTGCGAGGGAAGTGACGTCACGACTGTTGAAGCCTATTGGGGGCACTTAAAGGGTCTCCACTTTATCCTGTCACCATCTATTTATTGGATCTCACTTTAGTCGATGCCAACAGCTATTATTCGGGCGAATTCGACAGTTTCAAGCAGCTTAGTATTTGCTTAGGACTTAGACGTTTTGTTCGAGCCTCGCTCGACGCTTAGCTGAGTCCTCGGAAAAGGCTCTTTACTCACATTCTCTTACCGTACTCATGTGTAAAATGAATACCTGGCCGTTAAAAGCATTGTATCTGTCCGAAAAAATGTAATATCGCCTAGCTAACAGGCGTCATGTCACTTCCTACACGTTAAGTGTTGCGGTTGGCCAGGGATCCCTAGCCATGCGCTTTGAGCAGTTGATATTGCGCATATATAAAAGCTCAATTTTATTTATTTTTATTTTTTAATTTATGTTTTATTTGTTATTAATCGTTTGGTATTTTGTTCTTTTGTTCTTTTGTTATTGTTTGAAGCTATTATTTATTTTTGTTGTCTGGAATGTCTTGCCACCGGACATAACGAGCGTTGAATGCTTAGAAACTTTCAAAACAGTTTTGAATGCATTTGCTTGTCTAAGTAATCTGTGACTGTTCTCTGTTTTGATTGGACTGTAATAGAACATCTGCAGTGATGGGCCCGTGGGGCCTTTTACAACTACAAGCCATTGAAGATTTAAGATTGTTTATTAGATTAAATTTGTACACTCAAATATAAAAGCAATGAGAATATGTTATGCTTTTGTAAAGTTTTTACCGTCTATTGTCTTCCGGCACTATCTAGTATCTATTCACTTCATTTCTTATTAAATTAAAAGTGACCACTCCACTCAATTTTTGGCGGTTTTTTTCTGGGCGGGTAATTTTGCTCAGCTGTATGATATCTCGTGTGGTCACAAACATCAAGCGATGTTACGACTGGTCAGTGGCTGGATGGACGAATTGCAGTGAAACTTAACACACATTAATGACCCCATTCGACTCAGGTGTGAATGTGAGTTCCTGGCTATAGACAGTGACGGATTTTGTAAGAGTGTTAGTACAAAAAGGAGATCTACCTGGTATTGTGTGGAATGGAAATATGGTTCGCTTTGGAATGTGGGGGAATAAGTGAAACAATGTAAAGTGAACTGAGCACGGTAAACCCGTGGAAATGATCTATATAAATTTTAATTTCATTATTTTTGTCAATGGCGTATGATTCTGATCTCATTGAAGACCGATTGACGTCACATTCTCGCTCTCTTGACTCCTCTCTCCCCCCTTTAAACAACAACAACAAATATAAATAAACAGACCGAACAAACAAAATAGAAACAGGCAAGTTTTGATGTCAAGTTTATAGAAAATCGTCTTTGTTTATTTAGTGTTCTCAAAACAAGTCTGGCCGATTTGGAATCCAAGGGATTGGGGGGGGGGGGTTGGTGGTGGGTTGGGGGGTGGAGGGAGGGAGGGGGGGGGGTAGTCACATTTGTATGATGTCACTGCAAGTCCTTAAGATTTTGTTGATTGGTACCACAACGTTTCCTATAATCTATAAATTATTTATGACAGTGAGAGCACTACTTGTTGGTTTGCATACTGGAATTGAAATAGAGAATTTATTCGCTTAATATTAATCTTACATGCTTAATGAAATGATTTATTTTTCTTTTCTTATGAAATGTCAAGTTATCAATCTATCTTTCTATCTATCTATCTATCTATCTATCTATCTATCTATCTATCTATCTATCTATCTATCTATCTATCTATCTATCTATCTATCTATCTATCTATCTATCTATCTATCTATCTATCTACATATCTCTCTCTTCTCTCTCTATGTATAAATATATATATATACATATATATATATATATATATATATATATATATATATTCGTCAGTCTATCGTTATATCTATCTATATCTCTATATCGATCTATCTTTGAGGTTCTAAGATATGTTCGTTCAGTGCAGTAGAATGTCGTTTGTGTATGTTTTTGAAGGAAGATTTATGCAGGTTGTATCTGGTTTTGAATCCTCCTTCAAAAACATACACAAACGACATTCTACTGCACTGAGCGAACATATCCTGGAACCTCAAAGGAAAAAAACATACAACACAGCATTACAAAGAAAATAATCTCCAGAACACAGTCATATTTCCCGCCTTCTAAGATTTGCAACTAAACATATATATATATATATATATATATATATATATTCCCCCCTTTCTCTGTCTCTCTCTCTCTCTCTCTCTCTCTCTCTCTCTCTCTCTCTCTCTCTCTCTCTCGTTCTCTCTTATTCATTTGTTTAGTGAACTGGGATCTTGATAGTTGTGTTGGTAGAGCACTCGCTTTACATGCTATATCGATCCTTTGTGAAGTCAACATTTTTTTCCAACCCCCTAACCACCCTACTACAGTGATTTGTTATGTTTGATCTGGGAGAAAGTCCTAACGTCTTATCCAAAGGGTAACAAATAATTGCCATCATCCCTTTCACACTACAGAACCCAATATAAACTCTTGGGCCTCATGGTTCCGAAGGACTACTTTTTTTTCGTCTAGAGGAAACATAGCGGTTGATTATTTGTTTACTCATGTTAGGGTACCGACACTATAAGTGACTACTTTTTCGTCTATAAAGAACAGTTGATTACTATTTCAATCACGTTATGGCCCATTTAGACGTACAGAGTTTTCTTACATAGTCCGGTTTTTCACAAATTGTGGATAATGGACCAAAACTCATAAAAAGAACGTGTAAACTAGGAATGTCAATATAGTCCTCCGGATATCCGCCCAAGCTCTAATATCAAAGCAAATTACATAATTGAAAGATTAAGCATGATACATCCAAAAAAATATCTGAAAAAGATCTTTATCTTACACCAGTGCCTGCTCCCTATATTGTCACTTTGGTATATCACATCAATTAAAAGAACATTTAATTTTTCTATCTGTTCTTTACGTCTATGTGGTCTTATGGTATGACACTTACTTTCGGATCAGAAGGTCCTGGGTTCGAGCCTCGCTCGGCGCATAGTTGAGTCCTTGGAAAAGGCTCTTTACTCACATTCTCTCGCCGTCCTCAGTTGTAAAAATATGAGTACATAGCATTTTACAGCGTTGTCTCTGTCGGGAAAAAAGTGTGTAATATCGCCTAACAGGCGTCATGTCTCGTTCTACATGTCTGTGTTGCAGTGACTTTTTTTACAGCGTTTTGAGCACGTTTAGTGGATATTGCGCTATATGAACGCTCTAGTGTACAGCAAACCTACTTTAAATAGAATGTTGGTTGACCAGAATTCGACCACAACAGATAGTACAGTCTATAACTTTGATATAAACAAACTTTTTCATGTGCTTTTTTTCCCCTAAAAACGACAGTGTTTTGACGATTAAAATCAATCTTTTCCTACAATTTTATTCAATCACCTTAAAGATTTTCAGAAATTGTTTCTTATAATGACGCAAATGTTGTACGAAACGACTTGGATTTTAAAAAAAAATGAATATGAAGGGTATTTTTTTTTCAGTTATGAGTCATTATGTACCAATTTATTATCAGTTGTGGGTCTTTATGGAACAATTATGTCTTCAGGTATAGGTCATTACGTGACAATGTTTTTAGTTATGGGTCATTAGGTAACAATTCATTTTCAGGTATGAATCATTATGTAACAATTTATTTTAAGTTATGGGTCATCATGTAACATTTTATTTTCAGTTATATTTCATTATGTAACTATTTATATTCAGTTTTGGGTCATTCATGTAACAAATTATGATCCGTTATGTGTCATTATGTAACATTTTGTTTTCAGGCATCATTCATTGTGTAACAATTTATTTTCAGGAGCAACAATCGAGTCTCGTGGTATAACACTCGGCCACGGAGTTGCAAGGTCCTGGTTCGTGTCCAGCTGTTTGCGGTGCAATATTGTGTCCCTAGAAAAGACTCTTCACTCACATACTCAGATGAATAATTAGTACATTCCTGGTAAAATCATTCTCTTTGTATAAAAAAAATATAGCGTCTTACCCTTTTACGTGCCGTACGACACGTTAGAAAAATACTTGAGCATTTATATAGGGCAATATCCACTAAACGTGCTCTAGTGCTTTACAGAGGGTCCATGACTAACAACACGCAGACCAGGACGCCTGTTAAGAGATATTACAATTTATTTCTTCCGACAGAGAAAAAGTTGCTAACCGTCAGGTACTCATTTTACATCTGAGTACGGTGAGAGAATGTGAGTAAAGAGCCTTTTTAAGAAATAGACAATGCGCCGAACGAGACTCCAGCCAGGACCTTCCGATTTGAAACCGAGTGCGTATCACAATACCACATAACGGAAAACGTTATGCGTTCTAGTTGTCTTGGGGCCCCTTGTAAACCATTTTAGCAGATTTAGAGGATTTTGCACAATCTACAATCTGAAGTCATCTTTTTGCGTGTTAGCTAAGCAATATAAAAAAAAACCCCTGAAAGGACAATATGTCATAGATAGAACAAAAAAATATAAAAAACTGACACAAGATCCAAGGAGAAGGAAGGGTGATTAAAAAAAAACAACAGGAAAAAACTTATTATAATATTATAATATATATATATATATATTATTTAAAATATTTACCACAATGTTTGGGGCAGTCTACATCAATGTTTCAGGCTTAATTTGCCATCTTCAGGACTGAGTTGTTTTGTTGACTGTTGTTGTTTCTTGAAGTTATTATTATTATTATTATTGTTATTGTTATTATTATTATTATTATTATTATTATTATTATTATTATTATTATTATTATTATTATTATTATTATTATTATTATTATTATTATTGTTATTATTAATTATTATTATTATCATTATTATTATTATCATTATTATTATTATTTATTATTATTATTATTATTATTATTATTATTATCATTATTATTATTATTATTATTATTATTATTATTATTATTATTATTATTATTATTATTAATATTATTATTATTATTATTATTATTATTATTATTATTATCATTATTATTATTATTATCATTATTATTATTATTATCATTATTATATTATTATTATTATTATTATTATTATTATTATTATTATTATTATTATTATTATTATTATTGTTATTATTATTATATTATTATTATTATTATATATCATTATTATAATATTATTATTTTAAAATCATTATTCCTTTCCATAAGCTCTTATGACAGTTTTCTTTTCGTTCTTTTCTGAAATATTTTTTTCTCAATTCAATAATTTAAAACCAAAATTACAAGACTGTTGTTGTCATCGACTTAAGAAACTCTATCCATTTTCACCAATAAACCCTACAAAATCAAATCAAGTTTGTTGTTTCCGATTATTAATTCTATGTTAAACAATAATACTTTTAAGACGATGGGTCACATATTTTGTTAAAGTTAAGTTACTCACCCAATTAATGCGTTTTTTTCTCACAAATATATTGTGTCGGTGCAGTTTTAAACTCAGCATGCCATCCTTCGTGAGATGTCATTATACCTCCGAAATTTATCGAAGTCTTTCCTTTAAATTGGCCAAAGTCTTGCTGAGAAAAAAAATAAATTAAAATACGCACCCTCTATTTGGAACGCCTTACCACAGAGCATTCGTGAAAAAGCATTATTGGCTATTTTTAAACGTTCGCTTAAAACATATCGGTTTCGATTTTAGTAGATGGTTTTATGAGAAGCAAAATAGGCGTCTGGTTTATGTTATATGTGTATGTGTGTGTTTGTGTATGTGCTTGTGTGTGCGAATGAGTATGTTTCAGCCAAAGTAATTTATAACTTAGCGCGTAGAGTCTGGTGTCTCGCTCGGAGTTACAGCGCTATATAAGTTTTCAGGATTATTATCATTATGAAAAGATAAGCAAGCCGGCTGGCTCGCTGGAGAATGTCTGTTGGGGACAACGATGGCTCTGTGCCAATGGTCACCCTAAGTAAGACACTTCTATAAGTAATGTGCGGCTATGTGGTCTAGTGGTATGACACTCGCTTTTGGATCGGAAGGTTCTAGGTTCGAGCCTCGCTCGGCGCATAGTTGAGTCCTTGGAGAAGGCTCTTTACTCACATTCTCTCACCTAACTCAGGTGTAAAATGAGTACCTGGCCGTAAACAGCGTTGTCTCTGTCCCAAAAATTTGTAATATCGCCTGACAGGCCTCATGTCTCGTCCTACATGTTATGTGTTGCTGTTGGCCAGGGACCCCTTGTAAAGCGCTTTGAGCACGTTTTGTGGATATTGCGCTATATAAAAAGTCAATTTTTTTGTAAATGACGCGTTAAATATATGTCAGTGCAAATCAGTCGGAAGGTGAAAATTTTGAATTTGCATTTTTTTCATTTTCTGAAAGATATGCTCACCAGAGCATTTTAATCGTCACTTGAAGTAAATCGGGTAATTTTTCATGAAGTTATGGTCATTTTATGAGAAAGGTATACAGCAACTTTTCTCAAATTAAACTTGGAAATGTCTCAGTTCAAACTTTTACAACATCCGACTAATTATGTCATGCACTGTAAAATATTTCTCCGTCATCTATCGGCCCTTTAAGTAATCTATTTATGTTTATATTGATTGTTTTCTTTGTTGGCCTTAAAAGGGGTTTGAACCCAAACCGTTCCGTGGTTGATGTCTTGTTCTTTCTTAAAAAGTGTTAAATTCAATTCTATTCATTACTTTTTTACAGTCTACAGTTTTTAGCGTCTAAGCATCAGTTTCAACATAATTTCTATGATTGACTGTTAAACAACAATGGTCAAAATCGAACACAGTAATTTGAAGATCAGAAGTGTGTTCCGTTGATGAGGCAAAGTTAGACAAAAAGCGAGATTGGATGGCGCTTCGCTTTACAAAAAGCGTTCTCTAGCTTGTCGGCCGCCGTGGCGCTCGCTTTTTGTTCACCCTCGATTTGCCTCACCTATGGAACAGATCTGGATACTTACAACTTTAGTCCCATCAATGTATAGGTAACTTTCATTCTCATAAAAAGCTCCAATCCATATATGGTAGGAACCGTAAAACATCACGTCGGAAAATTCTAGAGAAAAAAAAATGTAAGGGAATGAATTAAACTGGCGTCACACTGCTCTTTGTAACTGTTTTTATTATAGACTTCCAATTGGGTCATTAGATCTCACTAAAGTCTCTCAATAAGACAAAAAATTAACAATAATTTTTAATATTCATATAATTATTATTTATACTTTACTTACTACTATATATCACCAATAAATACATAATCTACTATAACACTACTACTATTACTACTACTACTACTACTCACTACTCACTACTATCACTACTACTACATACTACTACTACTACTACTACTACTACTACTACTACTACTACCTTACTACTACTACATACTTACTACTCTACTACTACTACTACTACTACTACTACTACTACTATATACTTACTACTACTAACTACTACTACTACTACTACTACTACTACTACTACTACTACTACTACTACTACTACTACCTACTACTACTATTACTACTACTATTATTACTAACTAACTACTACTACTAACTACTAGAGTAGTATACTACTACTACTCTACTACTACTACTACTACTACTACTACTACTACTACTACTACTACTACTGCTACAACTACTAGAGTAGCAGTACTACTACTACGTACTACTACTACTACTACTACTACTACTAACTACTACTACTACCTACTTATACTACATACAACTACTACAACTACTAAGTAGTACTACTACTTACTACTATCTACTACTACTACTATTACTACTTACTAACTACTACTACTTCTTACTACTTACTACTTATACGTCTATTTCACTACTACTAAAACAACAACAAATTGTCTTTCACTGACATTGTTGACCTTTACCGTTATTACCTGATATAAAATCATTTTCTCCTGGTTTAATCATCATCAATTGCTGTTATGTTGGCAATCTTTCTTGCGTCATTCAATTTTCATACATGAAAATCTTGAACACTATCGTCTTCGGTATAATGATCCATCCCATACCACATTGCACAGCTATTTTGAATACCATTTTCGAATAATATTATGCACTTTCGTAACCCACCAATTTCAAAACAGTCTATATTATGTTATCGATCTTTGTTATTGTTTTTTGCCATCCGCGTTTTATGAGTAATGCTCACTGAACTGTATTAACCTGACTATAAACGTTCATGAATACACACAGTTTTGTGTGTTGGTCCGTTATACTTCCGGATGGCAATGTTATGGGCTTGTTACCCAAGCGCATACTATTTATAGCCAGAAATACTCGTTTTTATGGCGATATATCGGTATTTACGAACAGGCACTAATCGATTTTGATAGGATTCAATAGTCTGATGTCACGTCCGCCCAGCAACGGACAGCTTCGTTCAAAACAAAGAAAATCGTACTTTTTCTTCTTCATGCTGGCGATAACTTTTTCACATGTCATGTGGTCAGAATGTATAAAAGTCGAAACATGATCAGACTTATAATATTTTTCTCATGTGGATACACTTTTATGCTCGTCGTAGGCGTATTTCATAAGGGCGTTCGCCATTGCTCCGATAGTATAAAACCAGTTACAAAGTTACTATGCGTCATATGAGGGAACTGACGTCACGACTGTTGAAACCTATTATTATAATACTAAATTGGGAAATTAACATAGATCGAGAAGAAGATTTTGAACTGTCAACTTTGATCGGCCAGGCAGGGCGCCAAATGTCGATTCCCAAAACTAAGGTCGAATCAAAGACTGATCATTTTGCCATAACATATTTTCTGAATTATCATTTGAGTCAACGGTTGAGAGAATTATCCTTAATTTAAAATAGGTTTGCAAGTTACTCGTACATCATTCTGTGAAAAAATAATTGTATAATTCTTAGATTTGTCAGTAATTCTGTGCTCCTTTGCGAAAATATATCATTGGCCAAATTGGGCATATAATTATCATTATTATTATTATTGGATTTATCATTATTATTGAATTTCTTCTTCTTCTTCTTCTTCTTCTTCTTCTTCTTCTTCTTCTTCTTCTTCTTCTTCTTCTTCTTCTTCTTCTTCTTCTTCTTCTCTTATTATTATTATTATTATTATTATTATTATTATTATTATTATTATTATTATTATTACGTGCGGCTATGGCCTCTTGTTGTATAACACTCGCTTTCGGATCGGAAGGTCCTGGGTTCGAACATCGCTCGACACATGGCCGAGTCCTCGGAAAAGGCTCTTTACTCACATTCTCTCACCGTAGTCAGGTGTAAAATGAGTACCTGGCCGATAACAACGTTGTCTTTGTCCGAACAAAATTGTAATAACGCCTAACAGGCGTCAAGTCCCGTTCTTAATGTTAAATGTTTCTTGTAAACAGCATTGAGCACGTTTAGTGGATATGGCGCTATATAAAAGCGCAATTTTATTATTATTATTATTATTATTATTATTATTATTATTATTATTATTATTATTATTATTATTATTATTATTATTATTAATATTATTATTAATATTATCATTGTTATTTTTATCATTATTATTTTTATCATTATTATTATTATTATTATTATTATTATTATTATTATTATTATTATTATTATTATTATTATCATTATCATTATTATTATTATTATTATTATTATTATTATTATTATTATTATTATCATTTAAAAACCATTCTTCCTTCCCATGAGCTCTTATGACAGTTTTCTTTTCGTTCTTTTCTGAAATATTTCTTATCTCAATTCAATAAAACCAAAATTACAAGACTGTTGTTGTCATCGACTTAAGAAACTATATCCATTTTCACCAATAAACCCTACAAAATCAAAGTTTTTTGTTTCCGACTAAAAATTCTATGTTGAACAATATAATAACTTCACATATTTTGTTAAGTTTAAAATTACTCACCAAAAGGCCTCTTGTGCGTATGTTGTTTC
Source organism: Berghia stephanieae (assembly GCF_034508935.2). Taxonomy (NCBI): domain Eukaryota; kingdom Metazoa; phylum Mollusca; class Gastropoda; order Nudibranchia; family Aeolidiidae; genus Berghia; species Berghia stephanieae. The sequence continues at coordinate 19,937,470 of NC_088371.1, forward strand.
TCACACATATATGATGTCTCTCCCCAGTCTTTCCTAACACGCCATCCTTTGTAGGTTGTCATTATACGCCCCTCTCGTTTAGATTTAGGCCCTGTGAATTGGCCAAAGTCTTGCTGAGAAAAAAAAATAATTAAAATACGTACTTTCTATTTGAAAGGCCTTACCACAGAGCATTCGTGAAAAGCATCGTTGGCTATTTTTAAACGTTAGCTTAAAATATATCTGTTTCGATTTTAGTAGATGATTTTATGAGAAGCAAGATAGGCGTCTGGTTTATGTTGTATGTATTTGTGTGTGTGCTTGGGTGTGCAAATGAATATGTTTCTGCCAAAGTAATTTGTAACTTAGAGTCTGGTGTCTCTGAGTTTTAGCGCTCTATATATAGTTCGAAGATGACGTCACTCAGGTCTTTGTTTTTTGCCATCCGCGTTTACGAGTAATGCTCACTGAACTGTATTAACCCGACTATAAACGTTCATGGATACACACAGTTTTGTGTGTTGGTCCGTTATACTTCCGGATGGCAATGTTATGAGCTTCTTAGCCAAGCGCATACTATCTATGTACGTTTTCAGGATTATTATCATTATCAATATGAAAATGTAAGCAAGCCGACTGGCTTGCTGGATTATATCTGTTGGGGACAACGAGGGCTCTGCGCCAATGGACTCCCTAAGTAGGACACTTCAATAAGTAATGACGCGCTAAATATTATGACATTGCATGACATAATCAGTCAGAAAGTGAACATTCTGGATTGTCATTCTTTTTTTCTTTTTGCATTTTATGCTCACCAGAGCATTTTAATCTTTATTTGAAGTAAACCGGGTGATTTTTCATAAAGTTATGGTCATGAGTACCGGAAAGGTACTCAGCAAATTTTCTCAAATTTTATACATTTTTTAAAATCTCAACTAGGTGAAAAAAATATTTAGATGTGAAATTAAGCTTTGATATTTCCCGAAGATGTACAAAAAAGGTTTATTTAATTATGTATGACAAGAAATCATTTTGGATAAAAATTGACCTTCTAACTTAACTTGTCAATATCTCAGGCAAACCTTTTAACCATCCCACTGATTACGCCGTGGCGCTCGCTTTATTTCATCCCCGCTTTTCCTCACTGTGACGATATATTTCAATAGCCTCAACTTTCCCAGGATTGTAACTCCCTCCGTACACATAAATTCAATACAAACTATCGCAGTGACGCAATGTGTTAATCGTTATAGCCCTGGGGACAATAAAAAGGGGGGGCCATGTGTGAGTTCACCTGCATTTAGACTTTCAATTCTCACCTATATGTCAACATGTGCGAGATTGTCACTCGTAACGGGACGTAACAAACCTAATTAGAAATTCACCAGAGTAGGGACCCTAAAGTTCGACACCCACACGTTTGGTCTACAGACAACAACGAATAATTAGCCAGGTCTACCCACATCCTGGAATATTGTTGGCTCTTTCAGATTCTCCAACTCCCGACGAAAACCCTTATAAGCTAAGGCTGGGAAGAAAAACGGTCTCTCTCCATTTCATCTCCTTAGAGCTCACTGCTCTATAGAAATTCGAAAATCCTATATAGCGAGAAACATGTGCGCACGGGTCAGTGATAGATTTACATTGTGTTACTATTAAGTAATGCAATTATACTAGTGTGTAGGAGTGATAATTAATATTGTGTTTTCGCATGGCATTAGGTAGACACAACCAAAAATTAACAGGAATCAACAATAACTCTTATACTCATGTTTCCTACAAAAATATTCATTCACTGTCTTTATATATATTCCCATTGATTGAATTACGGATTAACCCATGTGGATAGTGGTGATGTTAAGAGTTTTAATTGAAATCCCTCACGACCCCACTACTCATTGAATATTAGAATGTTGCAATCTAGTCAAAGATTTGCTCCGGTATTTTCACAGATCGGTTATGAACAAAACCTTCAGTGTTTAATCACACATCATGAATCGGGGTAATGACAGCCCACATCCTGTGAGGGACCAAGCCGAACGGATTACCACACAACAGATCACAGACTACTGACCAGGATGGCTACTGTCTGTTATAACGGAAAACCTTTCACGCCAAGCAGTTAAGGCAACTCAAAAGAAAAATGAATTGTTTTGTGATACGGGATGAAGATTAATACCAATAGAATACAATTAATGAATTAAAACCATCACTATTATTCTTTGGTAAATTATGTGTTAACTTGTTATTATATGAGGCAATTCTGTTGATTTATATAAGAATACCTTTCTTTAACGGGTAATAATACGTACCTTCTGAACCTACCTATCCCTATACAACGTGCCAATACTCTACCACTACACTATTACATACTCCTTTAAACCTAAAACCTTCTCTTACTATCAGTAAATTGTCAGGAGTTTTTTTACCCGACAATAAAAGGGAATAAAAGCGACACCCGACTCTAGCCTATGGGGAAAACTATTTGACTCCTATCTATACGTATCTCCTTTCTTGCCAGCCTCCTACATAGACGTGACACTCACCCCTGGAACAGATCTGGATACTTACAACTTTAGTCCCATCAATGTGTAGGTAACTTTCATTCTCATAATAAGCTCCAATCCATACATAGAAGTGAAAGAAAAACATATCGTCGGAAAATTCTAGAGTAAAAAAAATGTTACGGAATGAATTAAGCTGGCGTCACACTGCTTTTTGTAACTGTTCTTATTATAGACTTCCAGTTGGGTCATTAGATCTAACTAAAGTCTCTCAATAAGACAATAAAAATTAAATTCATTATAGATTTGTTTTATCTCACGGGCAAAAATGGTGGGTATTTTACTTACACTTATATCACCAATAAAACATAATCTACTACTACTACTACTACTACTACTACTACTACTACTACTACTACTACTACTACTACTACTACTACTACTACTAATTCAGAAAAGTGAGTGGAGCAGGCACTTATGTTGATAACAACAAGAGTTGAAGTGAGTACGAAAGTGCCAGAAGACAATAAAGAATAAAAATTTCGCGGCGGCAATGTGCGATCGTGGATAGCTCATACGATAAAATCACGCTCTACCCGGCCAGGCGGAGTTGTTGTACCAGTAAAGTAGCGGGTTCGAACCCCCATCGCCGCTGCGAAATCTTTAGTGTCTATTGTCTTCTGACACTTTCCTACTCACTTCATCTCTTGTTACTACAACAACAACAACAACAACAACAACAACAACAACAACTACTACTACTACTACTACTACTACTACTACTACTACTTCTACTACTACTACTACTACTACTACTACTACTACTACTTCTTCTACTAATACTACTACTTTCACTAATCTACAACAACAACAACAACTACTACTACTACTACTACTACTACTACTACTACTACTACTACTACTACTACTACTACTACTACTACTACTACTACTACTACTACTACTACTACTACTACTACTACTACAAATTGTCTTTCCCTGACATTGTTGACCTTTAACCCTATTCCACTCCCAATTTTCATAGTCCTATTCATATCCCATGGGGTGGATTTACACCCCTATTCCAATGATAAGAAAAAATGTGAGTTACCCTATTCTTTTCCATTGGGGTGGTTTTACACCCCTAGTCAAATGGTAGGAAAAAAGCTTTTTACCCTATTCTTATCCAATGGGGTGGTTTTGCACCCCTAAGTTAATATAGGAAAATATGAAAAGAACTATTATTATTATTGCTTTTATTATTATTATTATTATCATTATTATTATTATTATTATTATTATTATTATTATTATTATTATTATTATTATTATTATTCATGCCGCCAGTTTTTACCATAATTAGTGCAAAGAATAGAGATAATGAAATAGAGTTTTGTTTCACAGCTTGTTCTATTTTTATTTTTTACATTTTCCACACCATGGCTCTGACCCAACTTTTTCATTTCTTCCCCTTCCTGTTTGTCACATGTTCCTGTTACAATAATTACAACACAGAGCAGATGCTCCTATCTCCCTGTTCCTAAGGTTGTTCTATTTTGTTTTGAGTATTAATTTGATTCATTCATTACAATAAAATCAAAACGAAGTGAAAATGGCGGCGGATGCAAATAGGAATGTTTTTCGAGCATTTCAAGTGCCCTCAACAACTGATGAAAACAGTTCAGACTTTATTGATCTCCAGCCAGTTCATCTTTCAGATCCATCACTCTTAGAATGAAGTTCCAACCCTGCATCAGGTAAGTCCCTTATTCTGAATCTATTCTTGGTTGTTTTGTTTTGTACGGGTTAACCTCTCTTTCAACTACTATAGGTCACATAAAGATACTGCACTACTTTGACAATTATTTGTGCGAATCAGACTCAGACATGCAGTGTAGCACAAATCTTAGCCAATAAATGTTGACAGACACCAGGCCAGCCAGCCGTATCACGTTTCCTAGAATATGCCACGTCTGGCAGGGAGCTGATAAAATAACTGTGTGTTTGTCTTTCGTTTGAGGAGCTTATCTACTGTACAATTTTTAGCTGGACTCCAAACGCATTTTTTATGTTTAATATCATATGAGATCTTTCTTCAGAAAAGAGAGAAGCTGCTCAATTTTATTGCAAGAGTATAATAGTCTTATATGTTGTACCTCCTCAATAACTTGAAAGGAAAAAAATGTTGTTTTCTTTGTTTTTTTTTCACCTATTTGATATCTCATGTTTCAGATGTCATTGTACAAACCCTGAATGATCTAGAAGAGGATGGTGATGAGGATGATGGAGACGTTTTAGATTATGCCAGCAGCCAAGGTGATGAAGTTGCATCCATTCTAGACGATTCAGATCCCGAAATGCTAGTTGATGAAGTTGAGGACAGAGATGAGGATATTCAAGAAGATGCAACATTGACAACGTTACCAACTGGAGTAGCTCAAACTTTAACTTCAAATGATGGAACAGTATGGTCTGAAGAGCCTGTTGTCCAAAACTTTAGGCAAAGGCAATGTAATGTTTTTAGACAGGTCAAATGTCATAATGTAAGGAATGTTAACATCAAATGTGTTGGTGACCCGCTATCAGTTTTTACTCTTTTTTACGCCACTTGTCATTTCTAGCATTGTTAGATTTACAAATTTGGAGGGGATGAGATGCCAGGGTGACATGTGGGTGAAGACAGACGGTATAGAAATCATGGCTTTGCTTGGATTATATTACCATTTGGGAGCAAGAAATTTTAACCTGGTCAATGTGGCAAGAATATGGAGCGGCAATGCAGCAGACCCTGTGGCCAGAGCAACAATGACAATGAAGCGTTTTCTGAACCTAACAAATGCTCTAAGTCTAAGGTTTGACGACAGGACTACTCGAACAGTCAGAAGGGCCAGGGATGTTTTTGAGCCAATCAAGGACCTTTTTGATACCATCAACAATCAACTTTCTAAGATATATACTCCAGACATGAACCTTACAGTGGATGAGCAATTAATCCCATGGAGGGGGAGAGTCAAGTTTCTTCAATATTTACCCAGCAAACCGGATAAGTATGGATTGAAAATATTCTGGATATGTGATTCTAAGACTGCTTATCCACTGAAAGCAATTTCCTATATTGGAAACTATGGAGAAAGGAGGACAAATTTAGGAAGAGAAACTGTCAAGGAATTAGCTATGCCATATTGCAAAAGTGGTAGAAATATTACTTTTGATAATTTTATCACGGACAAAGAGCTTTTGTTATGGCTCAGAAAGCAAGGATTGACAGGAGTTGGGACAGTTCGTAGAGTCAAACGTTTTCTTCCTGAGAAATTCAAACATGGCAAGGATTTGAAAAAATCAGAATCAAGCTTTGCTTTCACCTCTGAATTGTCTTTAGTCAGACATAAATCAAACCACAAGAAATATTTTTGTTGTTACCCTATTAAATTTTGATTTTGAAACTAATTTCTTCCAGTTGGTTACGAGAAGAAATAAATTTAATTCATGTTTCATGTTTTTTTTAATTAACTGATATGCGTGTAATATATCATACATATCAAAAATTAAAATAAAATAAAAGTTGCCACAGTGTTATATTTCACTTGTTCCAAAGATAAAATTTAATTTCAATAAAATTCACTTGGTTTTTAAAAATAAAACTCATTATGGTCTCAGTTTTACTTATTGTGTTATTGTTTTTCTATTTCATGTGTGTTTTGTATACACATGTATATAATACTATCAAAATAGGTTAATGAAATCCTTGTCTGTTTATTGCTTGTTTATATAGGTATTTGATTTAGTTGCTCATGTTTTCTCTATACATAGGATGGGGTGTAAAACCACCCCCTTGGATTGAAATAGGAATGTTCCATTTTTTTCTCTTTATTGTCATGGGGTGGTTTTACACCCCATCGGATATGAATAGGGTATCTGACATTTTATACCTATATAACTCAAAATATATTATACCGATATAAATGATACTTTGTGGTCACAATTATCATATAACAATTAGCGATTACATAAAATTTCAACTTTCTAGCTCAAAAAATAAAAAAGTTATTGGTGAAAAACATAGGGCTGGGGTGTAAAACCACCCCATGGAGTGGAATAACAGTTATTTACCTGATACAAAATAATTCTTCTCCTTGGTTTTAATCATTATCAGATCTGCTTTGTGATCTTGGCAACTCTTTCTTGCATCACTCCAGGATTTTTTCGAGAGGAAAAGCTTGACACACATATTGTCTTGGGTATGAAGATACCAGCCTTTATCACATTGGGCATATTCTTGGGATATAAAATTTCGAATATTTTTATGCACTTTTGTAACCCACCAATATCAAAACAGTTTTTTATATGTTATCGGAAGGGTTGAGACCCTGACGTTTTTATAACCAGAAATACTCGTTTTTATGTCGATTTATCGGAATTGACGAACAGGCATTAATCTATTTTAATAGGATTCAAGTCCGATGTCACGTCCGCCCGGCAAAGAGCAACTTGGTTCTAAACAAAGGAAATCGGTACTTTTTATTCTTCATGCTGGCTATAACTTTTTCACATGTCATGTGATCAGAATGTATAAAAGTCAAAACAAGATCAGATTTATAATGTTTTTCTCCTCTGGATACACTTCTATGCTCGTCGGAGAAGTATTTCACAAGGCCATGGCCATTGTTCCGATAGTTTAGAACCACTTACTAACTTACTATGAGTCATTAAAAGGGAATTGACGTCACGACTGTTGAAACCTATTATTTTATTACTGTATTGGGGACATTAACATAGATCGAGAAGAACATTTTGAACTATCAACTTTGATCGGTCATGCAGGGCGGCCAAATGTCGATTCCCAAAACTAAAGTCAAATCAAAGACTGATCATTTTGCCATAACATATATACTGAATTATCATTTGAGTCAACGGTGGAAAGAATTACCCATACTTTAAAAGAGGTTTGCAAGTTACTCGTATATCATCCTGTGAAAAAAAAATAAGTGTATAATTCTTAGATTTACCTGTATTTCTGTGCTCGTTTGCGAAATTATATCATTGGCTATTTTGGGCATAGAATTATCATTATTGTTATTATTGGATTTATCATTATTATTGAATCTCTTCTTCTTCTTCCTCCTCCTCTTCTTCTTCTTCTTCTTCTTCTTCTTCTTCTTCTTCTTCTTCTTCTTCTTCTTCTTCTTCTTCTTCTTCTTCTTCTTCTTCTTCTTCTTCTTCTTTTTCTTCTTCTTCTTCTACTTCTTCTTCTTCTTCTTCTTCTTCTTCTTCTTCTTCTTCTTCTTCTTCTTCTTCTTCTTCTTCTTCTTCTTCTTCTTTCTTCTCTTCTTCTTCTTCTTCTTCTTCTTCTTCTTCTTCTTCTTCTTCTTCTTATTTTATTATTATTATTATTATATATTATTATTATTATTATTTATTATTATTATTATTATTATTATTATTATTATTATTATTATTATTATTATATATTATTATTATTATTATTTATTATTATTATTATTATTATTATTATTATTATTATTATTATTATTATTATTATTATTATTATTATTATTATTATTATTATTATTATTATTATATTATTATTATTATTATTATTATTATTATTATATTATTATTATTATTATTATTATTATTATTATTATTTTATTATTATTATTATTATTATTATTTATTATTATTATTTTATTATTATTATTTATTATTATTATTATTATTATATACCCTAGACATCCTCCTGTTACAGGAGACCCACCTTTACTCAGGCGCGCAATCTTCCCGATTCCAGATCCCAGGCTAAACGGTGGTCCAACGCGAGGACACTTCGAGGCTCAAAGGAGGGGTTAGCGTTTACGCTAAAGAGCAATCGAAGGTAAGGGTCATTGAGAGCGTAACGGGCAGCAATGGGGTGAACCGAATTTCTGTGGAAGTAGGTGGACTGTGTTTGCATAATATCTACAAACCACCTAGAGCGACTTGGACTACACCACCGGTACCGGTCGTCAGCCATCCTTCCATTTGTCTGGGAGACTTTAATAGCCACCATCACGAATGGGGCTACCGAGACTGCAACGAGGCAGGAAGACAACTCCGCTCATGGATGGACTGTAATGATCTACACCTAGTGTACGATCCTACAGCCAAGGGTACCTTCCGGGGTACTCGCCATAAGAAGGAGTATACTCCAGACCTCACCCTCGTTACGAAAGGCGCGAACGGTGAACCGCTGCAGGTGAAGCCAACAGTCCTCGGGGACTTTCCGCATAGCCAGCACAGGCCGGTTCTTGTCACAGCTGGGGTGACAATACCGAGGGTGCAGTCTCTCCCACTTTGCAGGTGGAATTTCAGGAAGGCTGACTGGGAGGAATTCAGTTCCTATATCGAGCAGGTTTGCCCTGCCATTCCTCCCAAGTCCGAGAATATAACCAGATTTAGCAGGCTACTGGTTAAGAGCGCTCAACGTTCTATTCCACGGGGCAAACGGAAATTCTACACCCTTGCTGGACAGCAGAGTCGGAAGAGCTGTACCGAGAGTACCAGCAGACCCAGTCCCAGGACGTAGCCGATAGACTACTTCAGTCTCTGGCAGAGGAAAGGAAGCAACGGTGGTAGGAGACCGTGGAAAGTCTCGACTTTACACACTCCAGCCGCCACGCTTGGCGTCTGATAAAGAAATTGGACCCAGATCGGAATAACGCGAAGACTGCACCGGAGTGTGAGGCAGACACAATTGCCAAGAACATTAAGAACCGCAGCAAACGGGTCCCTAATCAGGCTTTTGAGCGCAGTGTCCGCAAGGCGTACCGTACGATTTTAAACTCGCTACCAGCAGAGGAGTCGGACTGGACGGCCCCGTTCAGTCCCCGAGAAGTGGGTGCAGCCATTAGCGATGTGAAGAACGGCAAAGCAGCAGGGATAGATGGTGTATATCCCGATATGGTGACGCATCTGGGCCCCAGGGCATGGGCCTGGCTGGCAGAGGCAATGCCCGACGTCCTTGCAAAAGGAAAGCTTCTACAAGTGTGGAAGTATGCGAAGATAGTTGCCATCCTGAAGCCCGGGAAACCGGCGAAGGAGGCCGACAATTACAGACCCATATCGCTGCTGAGCTGTCTTTACAAATTGTTGGAGCGTGTTCTATTAAACCGATGGGGGCTTCAGGGAAGGGAGGTGCACCACGGAGCAGGTCATTGCCCTTACAGAGCATATTGAGCACGGGTTCGAGAGAAAACAGCAAACAGGTGCTGTCTTTATAGACATATCAGCGGCGTACGATACGGTCTGGTGCGAAGGGTTGATGCTCAAACTTGTAAAAATCAAAAGGTGCAAAAAGACCTTGAAGTTGTTCTCTTCGATCTTAGGGGAAAGGCACTTCCACGTCGCGCTGGGAGACGCCACGAGCAAAGTAAGGAAATTGAAGAATGGGGTCCCTCAGGGGTCGGTACTTGCGCCAATGTTGTTTAACGTTACATTAGCGATATGCCGAACACTTCCTCCCCGAGGCTGGGATACGCGGACGACTGGGCACTCGTTACTCAGAGTAAAGTGTGGACCCGTCTCGAGAGCGTACTCAGCAAGGACGTCACCAGACTCATATCCTACTTCGACAAGCGGTACCTGAAGATGAACACTTCAAAAACCGTGGCTACTGCATTCCACCTATGCAGTGCTTGGCACACCCGCAAACTGAATGTCCTAGTCGGGGACCAGCCACTCCCATATGAGCCGCATCCAAAATATTTAGGGGTGACGTTAGATCGCAGCCTTACCTATCGGGTGCATCTCGAAGGGGTTGCCGGAAGATAGAGAAGCGGAATAGTTTTCTGAGGAAGCTGGCGGGATCGACTTAGGGCGCTAGCCAAGCGCTCCTGAGAACGTCCGTCTTGGCACTATGCTATTCCACCGCGGAGTATTGCGCTCCAGTGTGGGGTAGAAGCAGAAACGTTGAGAAGGTGGATGTAAAACTTCGCAAGTCGATGCACATAGTGTCGGGAACACTGGCAACAACTCCTAGAGAATGGGGCCCGATAATGGCAGTGATCCAGCCCCCCCCCCCCCCCACAACGATGTCGGGAGGGACACGATTACGGGAAACTGGCTGAGTAAGATCAAAGAGAGAGAGAATGGGGATACCCCTCTGATGCGCATAATGGACGGTGCCCCCGTTTCGAGCCGAAATAAGTCCCGGCAACCCTTGTACGCAAAATCCCTGACTACGGACAGAGCTGCACATACCAGATGGAAGTCGATTTGGACGAATTCAATCCCTCGTGGGGGCGGGGACCTACAATCCTCTAAGCTTGGTGAGAAATTGCCAGGCTTTGATACCAGTAAGAGGAGACATTGGGTGGCTGCGAATCGGCTTCTGTCGAGGAGCTGCCTAACGGCAAGTGCGTTAAATCGGTGGGGTCTTACTACCTGTCCAATATGTCCCCGCTGTGGGCAAGAACCCGAGACGGCAGAGCATCTAGTCGAAAGATGTGTTGTGACGATGCTACCCGGCGGGTTCGCGACGGTGCACGAATGCGGACCGGACTTTGCTGATTGGGTCGATCGTCATAACATAGTACTGTGAAACCATAAGAGGCGGCTGCTGCCGTATTGGCCAACTTTAGGCATTTTTAAATCAAAATTCCTTAAAGACTCTAGTGTCTGCTTTTTTTTTACTCGTTTAGACTATCTAATTCCCCAGGTTTCTTACCTGATAAACTGTAGCGGTTTCAAAATCAAGCTGCTAGAATAGTTTTAAGAAGAAATAAGAGAGAACACACGACTCCAATGCTTTTGACCTTACACTGGCTTCCCATTAGGGCCAGGGTGCTCTTTAAGGTTGGAGTCATGTGTTTTAAATGTTTTCACGGAAGCGCCCCTGTTTATCTCGATGATCTTGTCGAACCATACGTTCCGCCCCGTGCATTGAGATCAGGTGATCATCGTCTACTTAAAGTGCCAAAAAAGGGTAAAAAAAAACTCTCTGACAGATCCTTTAGTCATTTTGCACCGACTGTATGGAACAATCTCCCCTTATCTCTTCGTGACGTCCCTACTGAACTCGCTTTCAGGAAACACTTTAAAACTTATTTATTTCGAGAATTCTTAATTTATTAGTTATTTTATTTGAGCAGACGATGATCACAGGATATGTATATATATATATATATATATATATATATATATATATATATATATATATATATATATTACTTTATTTGTAAAATATGTTAAATAGTTGGAAGGCGGAAGGTTTGTGTGTGTGGGTGTGTGTGTGTGTGTGTGTGAGAGAGAGAGAGAGAGAGAGAGAGAGTTAGAGAGCGAGAGAGACTGGGAGCGAGATAGATAGATATATAGAATGTAAAGAATATATAAAATATTTGAATGGATTGAAGGTATTGTTATGCGCCTAGAGCTTTCTTGTATAGAGGAGTGGGCGCAATATAAATAAATTTCATTATTATTATTATTATTATTATTATTATTATTATTATTATTATTATTATTATTAAGGTGGGGACGATATTTGATTAGAATTCAATAAACCCCAACATTTTGGGTGCCTTTACATCCCCCTCACCCCCTTGTATATATTCTATCCAGTATTCTCTATTCTATGGTTTGGTCTATTAAATCTATAAAAGAAAATTCGTTTCGAAGAGTCAAGTCAGTCGTACTGGTTTCCGTACTCGTGTTAAGTCACCCAAAATGTTGGCGTTTATGGAATTAATTATAATCAAATATCATCCTCACCTTACAAGTGAGTCTGGATTTAATTTAGTAAATTAAATAGTTGGCGAAGAAGCACGATGGGGGAAGCAAAGAAAGGCAGTTACACGTGGAAGCAGGTGGAGAAGACAGCTCAAGGAAGAGTCAAAGAGCGAAGCGTCATTGACGGCCTATGATCCGACAAGTGTAAAGGGCAGATTGAATAGCACTTAAATAAATTTATACTCACCTCCACTAATGAATAGAGAGACTGTGATTACCAAAAGTGAGACAAGCAGATCAGAGCGTAACATACTCATCTTGTCAGTGATTTTCAATACTTGTGTTCTATGAAAAATAAATTAATGTTAACATTTCAATGTCATACGTCTCTCTCTCTCTCTCTCTCTCTCTCTCTCTCTCTCTCTCTCTCTCTCTCTCTCTCTCTCTCTCTTTTTTCTCTCTTAATTCTTCAGAGCTATTAGGCCCATGGAGCCGAAGTTTTCCCGGTTTCTATATCGTGAAACGGGCAATAGCAATTGTTTGCTGCCCTTTGAATAGGACACTAATCTATCGCAACGTACTTTGTCATATCTTACAGACCTAGTTACCCACAATAGAGAAGGTAAGTCATAACAAGATAACTGCGTATTCTAGAAAAAACACGTACCAAAAAATGGTAAAAAAACTCGTCCTTCAAATATCCGTCGATTTAAATGACCTTCATCTTGGAAAAATCTCTCAAACTTGTGACCTCGCGAGGTCTTCCTTTAGTCCAAGGTTTGAGAGTTATTGCCAGGGTGAGGGTCATTTAAATTGATCGATAATACGATTCAATAGTCTGATGTCACGCCGCCTGGCAACGGCGGCCATCTTGGTTCTAAACAAAGAAAATCATTACGTTTTATTTTTCATGCTGGCTAGAACTTTTCATATGTCTTGTGATCAGAATGTGTAAAAGTCAAAACATGATCAAATGTATGTGTTTTTTCCCCTCTGGTTACGCTTTATACTTGCCGGAGAAATATTTCATACGGGCGTCCGCCATTGTTCCGATAGTTTAGAGCCAGTGTTACTAAGTTACCATGCGTCATTAGGAAGGAAGTGACGGAACGACTATTGAATCCTATTGGATTCAGTAGTCTGATGTCACGCGCCCGGCAACGGCGGCCATCTTGGTTCTAAACAAAGAAAATCTTTACTTTTTATTCTTCATGCTGGCGAGAACTTTTCATTCCCTTTTCATATGCCTTGTGATCAGAATGTGTAAAAGTCAGAACATGATCAAATTGATGGGGTTTTTTTCCTCTGGATACGCTTTTAAGCTCGCCGGAGAAATATTTCATGCGGCGTCCGCCATTGTTCCGATAGTTTAGAGCCAGTGTTACTAAGTTACCATATGTCATTAGGAAGGAAGTGACGGTACGACTATTGAATCCTATTGAAGGAAAAATGAGTTTTCTGGATATTGTAAAAATACATGTCTTTCTTGATAAGACATTTAATTATAGTCAGATTTTTTTTTATTAATGGCGGTGTTTTTCTGGTTTTTCTCACCTGTCCCTCTATCAAAAGTTGTAAAAATTGGAATCAACCCCTCAATCAATTTGTCTTAAACCTGAATATAGATTTTGGACCGTATTAATGCCATTTCAAAAAAGGTTTCTTCTTTAAGTCCTATAAAAAAACTACTCTAAAATCGCTGTCATAAACTTAGAGATTTTACACTGTTAAATATGTAAACAAATTACGCACCACAAAAGCTGAGATGAATTCATCGTTTTTCAATAAAATGTGATGTTGACACAGTAGTTCCGGCTAGTGATTATGAGTTCACGTCATACTTGTTTCCGAATAAAAACAATTCGCTTTAACTGTTATACACTTAACGCTTAAGTAGTTTGCATTAAATTTTTAATTTATTATTTATGACATATTATCTACATCATGTCGCAATTACCAAAGACTGATATAAAATCTCCAGCTTTAGATAACAATAGTGATTGTATACTCAATATTGTCAAATTAACAATGAATGCTGTTAATATAATTTTGAAAAAAATTGTTATGTATGAAAGTTTCAAGGAGCTTTTAAACAATACGATACAATACGTAATCTCTATCGGTTCCACTCTCGTAAAGCTGAGAAAAGAAGAATTCGTGTCTCTATCGATAATCCATTAAATAGGATGGCGACGGAATTGGAATTTAACAATGAACCATGAGAAAATGGTTATCAAAATACGACAGAGAGAGAGAGAGAGAGAGAGAGAGAGAGAGAGAGAGAGAGAGAGAGAGAGAGAGAGACCATCAGTGTGGAAAGATGTTGTAGGAAAAGGATCGTAGACAACTTTGATATGTATATTCTCCAAAGATGTATGGAACTGAGTGAGCGTAAACTCACAAAATCCCACAAAATATTGGATTTCTGATAATTCGGGCAGAAAAGGTCCATAGGTTATGGGTAGAGTATCATTGTTATTCTTGTAGGTGGTGAAGACACTGGATATTCAAAAGGATGCCATGCCATTTTTTCTCCTCTGCATTAACTGGAAGGTAGAGAATATCATTCTGGGATCAATAAAAAGTGTTTGAAGGACTAGATAAATACTGTTTGATTCCTTCACTCAATGCACCCAGCTTTATTGTATTGGACAACGCTACCATTCGGTGGCCCATGATCACTTCGAGGTTCCAACTTAGGCAAATATACAAGTTGACATGATATCATGGTTTCAGTCAGGCAGCACTACATATTCAGACCATTTAACAAAGGACTAACTATATCCTTAGTAAAAAGAAATGAATCAGAAAAAGTTTTCAAAGCAGACTATCTAATCATTGTTTTGACACGAGGTTGCACGACTTTCCCCATATCATTGTGATCGCAATCCTAAGTAGAGGGAAAGATTGAGAAGAGGAACACCAATTTACTCTCACCGACGAAGCAAAATGAAATCAGATTGGGAAGATTGGGAAAAGGCATGCTCCAACCTTCGCAAACTGGAGAAAAATTACATTTCATTGGATAGAGTGACGCTCGGAATCTTTCCGTAGTCGTTCCATTTCTCTTTTCATCATCCTCGTCATCCGAATGTGGTGATATGTGTTTCTAGTATTTCTTGGTTTTTGTTGTTGTTAAACATGTGCACATATTTGTGGAAACACTGTATCATAAATTGATGAATTTCTACTTTTGACCAGTCTACATTAAATTTATATCATCCTCTTTATCATAAACTCAAGCTTTTTCTCGAAATTTATCAAACAAAATAATGTTGGAAACGCGTAATGTTCACATTCGACTGTATTCATCAGTAATGTGTATTGATAGTTATTAAATGTAGATGTCTGATAGTTAAAAATTGCCGTTCGTTGATTCTTATTCAAATACTGTATGTTTATCATCTAAGTTCTAATTAACCGAGCATTCCATTTTAACGTATTTCTTCAAAATGGATAAGCGGAAAATTCATTATTTTGATCATGTAAATTTTCTATGAGTTCAGTTGCCTGTTATCGATTTTAATATAGCTGTTATAAGCCAAATCCTTTCCTGTAGTTTTAAAATTAATGAGAAAATAGTTTTGATTAAAACAAATTGATTCAGAAGTTCATACAAATTTTTGCAGCTGTGCATTGAGGGACAGCTGAGAAAAACACGCGCTACTTATTGAAAATCTGATTATAGTTGAAATTACTTTACAACATCTAATTCAATACGTCATATGAACACGCCAAATCACAATCTTGTCTCAACAAACTGACGTTTTTTTTTGTTTGAGAATATCAAATTAAGAAATTAAGGGGCTGGCACCAGTGTAAGATAAATACCCGAACAAGTGTGTATGAAAGGTACCAGACAAAGCAAGAAAGAAAAATACAGGAAAAAGACATCCCAAAAAATCAATCGACCTCGACTGGGGATCGAACCTCACTTCAACTGATTTTTTGGATATTTTTTTCAGGTTCTATCCCCAGTCAAGGTCTACTGAGTTTTTGGGATGTTTTTTTTTTGTATTTTTCTTTCTTGCTTTGTCTGACACCTCTCATACACACTTGTTTCGTTCTTCAACTAAAGTTTAGTGACTCCGACAAAATAATTTGGATGCCAAGTTGGTGTTTTCCATAATATATAGGATGAGCGATACGAAGAACATTACGACATTGCTTTAAAAAAATCGTGCGGAAATCCAAAATCAAAGAAAAATAAAATTACGAGCTTTAGGCGTCTTTTTCATTTAATCACATTTGTAAACCATTGTCTTAAAATGGTATAATGTCCGGATGAATCGAACTCAGAAAAAATAATCTAGAACTAAAATAATTAATGCTGTTGGTTTAGCCAAAATACTCGCAGCATCTGCCAGTCGTTTATAATGCACCAACTCAAAAAACTATGTTTAACTTTGAACGACCAGAGTCTGATTGATAGAACATAATAGTGAGAACTACTCATAAATATGTTTTTAAAAAGTTATGCCGTTCCGCCACGACATCATTATACATCGTCGGCTAGGCATTCCACGAAGGAATGTTGATAATTCATCAAACAAGATGTTTGATGTTAACAGGAATCACCCATGTTGTCCAAGTGAACAAATTGGGGTAAATAATCTTGCTCAAGGAAAAGAAAAGAGAGTGCCTGAAGCGGGCTAGAAACTGGGACATTTGGGGAGTGACAGTGCAATGCCTTAACCACTCGGCCACTCCCCCCCCCACCCACTCATAAATATGGCTGGCTGAAAACAATAACAAAGAGATGAGTGGCGTCAATTTCGTTCCTTCAATAAGAAAGATGAACTTTGAGATTTTCGCAAAGTTAGAAATTGTATGTTTTCCACTATAATGGAGAGAAATTAACCCACAGTTTTATAATAATAATTTTGTTTATCAATTCAATTCCTAGACATAATATCGATTTGAGACGGTGGGTCACATATTTCTGATTATAAGACCTTAAATTTAGCTAATTATCTAGCAAGCTGCTGTGGTTTTATGTCGGATTTTTCTTTAATTTCAAATCTTGTCGTTCGTTTGTTTTTGATTTGGTTTGCTTTATTTTAATTTTAGAGTTCAGCTTAGGGATCGTTTTCTCCCTTTGAAGGAAAATTCGGCTTGGATTATTTTTAATGTGTGGCTAAACCAACAGCATCAATTATTTTAGTTCGAGATTATTTTCCTGCAGTTTGCGAAGGTTGGAGCATACCTTTTCCCAATCTTCCCAATCTTATTTCATTTTTCTTCGTCGGTGAGAGTAAATTGGTGTTCCTCTTCTCAATCTTTCCCTCTACTTAGGATTGCGCTCACAATGATATGGGGAAAGTCGTGCAATCTCGTGTCAAAACTCCCTGATTAGACAGTCTGTTTTGAAAACTTTCTCTGATTCATTTCTTTTTACTAAGGATATAGTTAGTCCTTTGTTAAATGGTCGGAATATATGTAGTGCTGCCCGACTGAAACCATGATATCATGTCAACTTGTATATTTGCCTAAGTTGGAACCTCGAAGTGATCATGGGCCACCGAATGGTAGCGTTGTCCAATACAATAAAGCTGGGTGCTTCGAGTGAAGGAATCGAACGGAATTTAGCCAGTCCTTCAAACACTTTGCATTGATCCCAGAATAATATTCTCTACATTTCAGTTAATGCAGAGAAGAAAAAATGGCATGGCATCCTTTTAAATATCAAGTATCTTCACCACCTGCAAGAATAACAATGATACTCTACCAATAACCCATGGGCCTTTTTCTGCCCGAATTATCAGACATCCAATATTTTGTGGGATTTTGTGAGTTTACGCTCACCCAGTTCGAAACATCTTTGGAGAATATACATATCAATGTTGTCTATGATCCTTTTCCTACAACATCTTTCCACACTGATGGTCTCTCTCTCTCTCTCTCTCTCTCTCTCTCTTCACTCTCTCTCTTTCTCTCTCTCCTCTCTCTCTCTCTCTCTCTCCTGCCCGTATATTTGATAACCATTTTCTCATGGTTCAGTGTTAAATTCCAATTCCATAGCCATCCTATTTAATGGCTTATCGATAGAGACACGAATTCTTCTTTTCTCAGCTTTACGAGAGATTTTTCCAAGATGAAGGTCATTTAAATTGATGGATATTTGAAGGACGATTTTTTTAAACCATTTTTTGTACGTGTTTTTTTTTGCTAGAATACGCAGTTTACTGGTTAAAAATAAGATAAGACTTACCTTCTCTATTGTGGCTAGGTAGGCCTGTAAGATATGACAAAAGTACTTTGAGATAGATTAGTGTCCTATTCAAAGGGCAGCAAGCAATTGTTATTGCCCGTTTCAAGATATAGAAACCGGGATAACTCCGGCTCCATAGGCCTAATAGTTCTGAAGAATTAAGAGAGAGAAAGAGAAAAGAAAGAGAGAGAGAGAGAGAGAGAGAGAGAGAGAGAGAGAGAGAGAGAGAGAGAGGAGAGAGACGTATGACATTGAAATGTTAACATTAATTTATTTTTCATAGAACACAAGTATTGAAAATCACTGACAAGATGAGTATGTTACGCTCTGATCTGCTTGTCTCACTTTTGGTAATCACAGTCTCTTTATTCATTAGTGGAGGTGAGTATAAATTTACTTTAGTGCTATTTAATCTGCCCTTTACCCCTGACGGATCATTGGCCGTCAATGACGCTTCGCTATTTGAATATTCCTTGAGCTGGTTTCTCCACCTCCTTCCACGTTTAACTGCCTCTCCTTGCTTCCCCCACTGTGCTTCTTCGCCAACTATTTAATTTACTAAATTAGATGAAAACGCATCTGTAAGGTAAGGATGATACTTGATTATAGTTAATTCCATAAACGCCAACATTTTGGGTGACTTTACACGAGTACGGAAACAAGTACGACTGACTTGACTCTTCGAAACGAATTTTCTTTTATAGATTCAATAGACCAAACCATAGAATAGAGAATACTGGATAGAATATATACAAGGGGGGTGAGGGGGGAGGTAAAGGCACCCAACATGTTGGGGTTTATTGAATTCTAATCAAATATCGTCCCCACTTTACAAGTGAGTCTTCGTTTAATTTAGTAAATTCCATAAACCCTCAACACTTTCGTTGTGACCTGGCAGCACTATAACGGCTTTTGGTGTTCTGTCCTCTACAACCTTTTTTATGACCATGTCAATAAGGATAAAAGGAGGAAAAGGGTAACAAAACATGTCCCATTTCATGAAAAATGCATTGACAGCACAAGATTAGGGTTCTGGAAATAGTTTGGAATTTGACAGTTGTATCTACTTGCAAAGAGGTATATTGATGGTTTGCCAAATTTGAAAGAGATATGTTCACAGTCTGACGGGTCAAGCATGCATTCTGTCCTAATATTAATCTTTCTGCTGTAATAATCAGCATCACTATCTACACCCGGATTATAAAATGCTGAAAGCCATCTATTCATCTTTTTCCATCATAACAAGAGATCCCTTACAGTATCATTACACAAAACAGAATGAGTGCCTCCCATATATCCCAGTTACAGCTGTAGAGTTTTCTAAAAAAAATCTAAGATTACCATCACACACAGTTTTACATAAAGTCCAAACCCCAATAGAAGCTGCCTAACGCTCAATGTTTTTTTCTTCCTCACTCTACATCCCTGTAGTGCGGGACCCACCATTCATGACAGCTCCAAATGGATAAGTAAATGAATCTGTCAGAATGACCCAATTAGGTTTATGTAAATATTAATAGATGTATAGCAGTGAATCCTTCTACTGATTTCTTTTATGGACGCAGGAGATACAGATATAGTTTGCTTGTTAGAATATTGCCTTCTTAGAACATTCATCTTATCTAATTCTGCCTATAAAAATGTGTCCATATCTGACAGCAGGAGAGCATGGAACCGAGGTCCCAATTAGTCTGCTTAACATTCTAACGGTAATAGGGTAATTCCATGATTCGTCCTTGAGAAATTGAATTAAATATCTTTTTTATCCTCTTTATGATAAACTACACACCAGAACCTGAGGTATTTGATTGTGAATTTTTAGATAACAATATCAGTTAATGGATGATACTAGAGATCGTACTGAGTGTATTTCAGGCGTGAAAATTAATTTCTGTAAAATCCCGGAACAAACCAAATTACCAAGGGAATCACATTTTAACAAAGAAGAAAACTGTGCATTAGAGGCACTCATTCCAGAACTCTTACAGCAAGACTTTATTTGTCAGAGAGAACATGAAGATGACAATGATCAAGCGGAATTCATTAACAATATCTTTCTTAGGGAGAAAGAACTTCATCATTCTAGATGTTAGTGAATTAAATCTTCTTCTTCTAGGTTCCATGCCTGGTCCAGGCTTCGGATACTGCATGAATTATCTCTCTCCATTCCTCCCTGTCTCTTGCTTTTTCAAACAGCTCTTGGATTGTTAGGTTGGTGAAGCCCTTCAGTTGGTCTATGAGTGTTTTTCTTTGTCTCCCCCGGGCGCGTTTACCAGGTATTTTTCCACAACTTGCCAGGTATTCATTCTTATCTTTCCTTACTATGTGTCCGAAAAAGGATAGTTGTCGATCCACTATTAAGGGCATTAGTTTCCTTTGTTGGTATGTTTGTTTTAGCACTTCTTCGTTCGTTTTGTGTGCGGTATACGATATTCTCTGCATCCTTCTCAAGCACCACATTTCAAAAGCTTCAATGTTCTTTTGTGTTTCTGCATTTGTAGTCCAGCTTTCGCATCCGTAGAACAAGATTGGCCATTAATTAAATTGAATTAAATACCTTTGTAAAAAAAAACATTTTAAAATGGATAGCCTTAACAATATTCTTGACTTAGTGGAAACTAACTGGTTTTTGGCGTCAAACGATTTGTTGTCAGCATCCCAGGCCGGTCGTGCATGGACTTCAAGTTTAAGTTCATGCACAACTGGAACAATTTGGGCAAGCTGATCTTTAATTGCACCAAGTTCATTATGTCACGAGAGTCTTTTGACTTTACCCGAAGTTGTTGTTATTGCTGAAAAGGGGGGGGGGGTATTGGTCAGGTTATCCATAATTATCTAGATTCAATAGAAAACAGAACATACACATTTATAACTAAAACATGCTTTCTAATCTTAACATATAAGGGTACACATTGTACCGGTCATCATTAAAAAAAATAATGAAAGATGGGTATGTTGGCTTGAAAATATTCATCACGAATGATGAACTAATAAAGAGGTTCCCAAAAAGTGGTAAATTCATCACAAATAATGAATTTTATAAAATAATGAGTAGTTTCCCATCACGACTATTGAGAAAATTAGAATATATGACTCATCACGAATAATGAGTTCTGTTTATATCACCATTCATCACGAATAATCAATGGTATAGCGTCTGCTCCCCCTCCACCACGGATAGTGAGGTTGACATTGTAAAAAGCAGAGTAAGAAGTAGAATTCGTCACGAACAACAATTTCAATCGTTGGCAATATGAAAAAGAATTCATCACGAATGTAATATAGTATTTAAGGTGGAGATTAAATTGTTAAATTTAAGAAAATTTATGTACTTATTCTCCACAGCACAGGAGCGTTTTACATAGTTTGTCAGCTCCTGCACTCACACAATCGCCCTGCTAATGAGAATGAAATTATATAGAGGTTTGCAACACCTATGATTTCCCCGTTACATATTACATTTCAAAATGTAAAATGGCAACGCATATATGATTGTATAAATAAGACGAAAAAATAGAAAAGAGAGGCAGCGACTGGTTCGGGTGCCGGTCGGTTTGCACTTCCGCACAAGTGTGGGCAAAAATCCTATGCGACTGACGCAGGGATCGGGTCACAGAGACACAGACGAGTCCCATCACCGGCAGAAAACGCCACGTGTATGTGACCTCACGCTTTGTACCGGTGACGGACAATGTGTACCTAAATGTAAAGCTCAGTTCAGTACATGAAATGTATTGATTCTTTGCGTTTATGTAAAATACTCACAGCATTCGCCATCCGGATATAACATATCAACTACAAAATGATGTGTAATCTGGAGCGTTTTAGTCTGATTGATTATATAATTTGGTGAGTACTATTCACCAAAATGGCTGTCTAAAACCAATAACAAAAAGCTGAGCGACGTTATTTTTATACCTTCAATAACAGACCTGCCTAGTACAATAAATAATTCCTAGAAATACGAATTTTTGACTCCCGCTACAGTACTGCATCCCCTCTTTGATTCAATAAATCTTATTGAAAAGGCAAGTTTGGTTCCTCAGAACACGTATTCAGGACTTAGGAGCATTTTTGGGTGATGCTGACATCACATTTTTTATTTATAGGCTATTTAAAGTGGATTTTTCTTTTTTTCAATTCAAAACTACGAATTTTGAGATTTCACGTAGGCAGCTGCAGCTCTGCAATAGAATTTTTTTTATTGAAGGATAATTCAAAAAGTCCACATTCTTAAACCTTTTGTTTGTTTGTTTTATTTTTGTTTTTAAAGTTGTGTATTTGAATAATTTTACAAATTTGAAAAACGGATGATTACCAATTTATACATTTCCTTTGAAGTCAGGAGACAATTAATAGCTTTAAAAAAATCTTATTATAACGATGGTTTAAAGTGCATGTTGGTTTTCTATGCCTAAAAATAGCGTTCAAAGAGGAAGAGAAGTATGCTTATTTTAATGATGATAATAATAGTAGTTATAATAATAATAATAATAATAATAATAATAATAATAATAATAATAATAATAATAATAATAATAATAATAATAATGATAATAATAATGATGATGATGATAATAATAATAATAATAATAATAATAATAATAATAATAATAATAATAATAATAATAATATAATAATAATAATAATAATAATAATAATAATAATAATAATAATAATAATAATAATAATAATATTAAATCCAATAATAATAATGATAAGAAGAAGAAGAAGAAGTAGAAGAAGGAGGAGGAGAAGAGGAAGAAAAAGAAGAAGAAGAAGAAGAAGAAGAAGAAGAAGAAGAAGAAGAAGAAGAAGAAGAAGAAGAAGAAGAAGAAGAAGAAGAAGAAGAAGAAGAAGAAGAAGAAGAAGAAGAAGAAGAAGAAGAAGAAGAAGAAGAAAATAAATTTAAAAATAAAAATATATCCAATAATAATATTAATGATAACAATATGTCCAAAATGGCCAATGATATATTTTTGGAAACGAACACAGAATTAAAGGCAAATCTAAGAATTATACAGTTATTTTTTTTTTCACAGAATGATTTACGAGTAACTTGCAAACATATTTTATAGTAAGGGTAATTCTTTCAACCGTTGACTCAAATGATTATTCAGAAAATATATTATGACAAAATGATCAGTCTTTGATTAGACCTTAGTTTTGGAAATCGACATTTGGCCGCCCTGCATGACCGAGCAATTTCGATAGTTCAAAACAATTGGATTCAGTAGTCGGATGTCGCGCCGCCCGCAACGGCGGCCATCTTGGTTCTAAACAAAGAAAATAATTACTTTTTATTCTTCATGCTGGCTAGAACTTTTCATATGCTTTGTGATCAGAATGTGTAAAAGTCAAAACGTGATCAAGTTTATATTTTTTTCTCCTCTGAATACGCTTTTATGCTCGCCGGGGAAATATTTCATACGGGCGTCCGCCATTGTTCCGATAGTTTAGAGCCAGTGTTACTAGGTTACCATGTGTCATTAGGAAGGAAGTGACGTTACGACTGTTGAAGAGTATTCTTCCTGATCTATGTTTATTTCCCCAATACAGTATTATAATAATAGGTTTAAACAGTCGTGACGTCACTTCCCTCGTATGACGCATAGTAACTTAATATATACTATCGATCGGAACTATGGCAGACGCCCTTATGAAATACTTCTCCGACGAGCATAAAAGTGTATCCACAGGAGAAAAAAAACACATTATAAATCTGATCATGTTTCGACTTATATATATATATATATATATATATATATATATATATATATATATATATATATATATATATATATATTCTGATCACATGACTTGTGAAAAAGGTTTAGCCAGCATGAAGAATAAATAGTACCGATTTTCTTTGTTTAGAACCAAGCTGCTCGTTGCTAGGCGGACGTGACATCAGACTTGAATCCTATTAAAATAGATTAATGCCTGTTCGTAAATTCCGATATATCGCCATGAAGACGAGTATTTCTTGCTATAAAAACTTCACCATCTCAACCCTTCCGATAACATAATATAAATAACTGTTTTGATATTTTTGGGCTACAAAAGTGCATATTATTTTTTTTGTAACCAAAGGAAATGCTCAATGTGCTGAAGGCTGGCATCATTATACCGAAGACGGTATGTGTGTCAAGATTTTCTACTCGAGGGAAACTTGGAGTGAGGCTAGAGAGACTTGCCGAGATAACAATGGAGATCTGATAATGATCAAAACCAAGAAAAAATATGCTTTTGTAAGAGGTAAATAACGTTGAAAGGTCATTAATATCAGGGGAAGACAAAATTGTAGTAGTAAGTAGTAGTAGTAGTAGTAGTAGTAGTAGTAGTAGTAGTAGTAGTAGTAGTAGTAATAGTAGTAGTAGTAATAATAGTACTAGTAGTAGTAGTAGTAGTAGTAGTAGTAGTAATAGTAGTAGTAGTAGTAGTAGTAGTAGTAGTAGTAGTAGTAGTAGTAGTAGTAGTAGGAGTAGGAGGAGCAGCAGTAGTAGTAGTAGTAGTAGTAGTAGTAGTAGGAGCAGTAGTAGTAGTAGTAGTTGTTGTTGTTGTTGTTGTTGTAGTAGTAGTAATAGTAGTAGTGAAAGTAGTAGTAGTAGTGAAAGTAGTAGTAGTAGTAGTAGTAGTAGTAGTAGTAGTAGTAGTAGTAGTAGTAGTAGTAGTAGCAGCAGTAGTAGTAGTAGTAGTAGTAGTAGTAGTAGTAGTAGTAGTAGTAGTAGTAGTAGTAGTAGTAGTAGTAGTATAGTAGATTATGTTTTATTGGGGATATAAGGTTAAGTAAAATACTCACTATTTTTAACACCAATAACACCAATCTATAATGAATTTAATTTTTTTTTGTCTTATTGAGAGACTTTAGTGAGATCTAATCACTCAATTGGAAATCTATACTAAAAACAGTTACAAAGAGCAGTGTGACGCCCAGCTTAATTCATTCCGTATCATATTTTTTCTCTAGAATTAATCCACGAGACGTTCAAACATTACTTCTATTTATGGATTGGAGCTATTTATGAGAATGGAAGTTACCTACACATTGATGGGACTAAAGTTGTAAGTATCCAGATCTGTTCCATAGGTGAGGCAAATCGAGGGTGAAAAAAAAAGCGAGCATCACGGAAATCGACAAGCTAGTGAACGCTTTTCGTAACACGAAGCGCCATCTAATCTCGCTTTTTGTCTAACTTTGCCTCATCAACGGAACACACTTCTGCCGTGATATGAGAAAAAGACGCATAACGGGAAAACCTACTTTTTCAGGAAACGCAAAAAACTGTTTTACTTAATAACTTTGTAACTATTGGCTCGAATCTAAAAGAATCTATAGGTAATTAAAGATAATTTTTTTTTGTTATTTTATTCATGGAACTTGAAAACCAAAATATTTGTATCAACTGTGTAATTCACCAAAAGACCTTTTGCCAAATCCATGATTGAAAATTGATTGACACATGTCTTTGACAGATAGACGCAAAAATATTATGCGTCCATCGCACTTTCGGATGTGTATCCAGTGTGTGACAAACGGACGCATATTGTTTTTGCGTCTGTTTGTCATAGACATGGGCTAATTTAGCGGTAATGTGAATATTGATATACAGTGTCATGTGAGGACGCATATCGCCCAATGTTAAGTTATAATAAGCAAAAACATCTTAATCACGGGTCCCTAGAATAATCAGAAGAAACCAATCAAAAACATCTAGGATATCAAGCTGAACATGCTTTATTATTTCAGAACAATCGCACCAGTCATGTAAATTTTCATAATATTTTCATTTGCAGTGATTTGATTAGCATTATTTGTATAACTAGTACTAACTCTCTTTCTCTCCCTCTTTCGTTATAGTTTACTAACATGGAGTTTGCTTTTGTAATCATTGCTAATATTATCACATACATATTATACATTCCATCTCTTCTCTTTAGATAATGAATTAAATCATTACTTTGATGTTAAAATTGCATGTTCGTACACATTGTTTGGAAGAGCAACGTTTCCAACTAGTCAGTGAATGATGAAAGGACATTCACTTGTAGGATTTACAAAGATTTTTACTCGTGGAGCTGGTTGGTAGGTCTATCCAGTACTTTCCTCTATTGGGGGAAGGGGGGGGGGCGTCAAACCCACAAGTTGTTTCACGATCTCATCCTTCTTGTAAATCCTACACCCTGGGTTTTGTACGAAACTTTGGCGTACAAACATATCCGCGTTTCAGAATGTCACATTCGTTGAAGGTATCTTCTTCAAAGCTATTTTGAAGAAGAGTGTCTTTGGTGACACTCGCCTGAATTCAGCACAAACAATCTTAGTCTTAGCTAGGTAGGGACGATTGTCAGCTTTGCTCAACAGATAACTACTGACTCCAGAATCCCAGTTGGCAAAGTCATTAAACCTCAACGGCATTGTCTGGCAGCCTGCTTCTACGACACATTGATCAATTCATTGAGATCAAAGATTTTGCCGTCTTTCTGCCTCAGAACTCTTTGGATTCCGGCATGGGTGGAGTCAGCTGCCATAAAAGTATGACCAGGCTCGAAATAGTTGATTGTGATGGTGCTTGCTTTTGTAGTAGTCTAATCATTTACAAGATGAAGTAACATAGTATAAAGGGTACAATTTATATTTTGGGCGCTACAGTTATCCAGTGAGAGTGTCACAGATTCGGCATCACGCTTATATATTAGGTAAGAAGCTGATGCAAGGTCTTCATCTTTTCGTCCTAAAATTGATTCATTCCATATCACGGCAATGTCCTTTTCACTTTTTTGCAGCCCACTGGTGCAAATGTCTCATTGAATAAGACCAATCTGCTTGTGAAAATGATTCTGTTAAACTGATTCATTCTCGGCAGCAAAATTACTTTTTGCAGATCAGCGGCAAACACTGAATGGGCTGTGTTGGCGTTTTCGTTCTTATCTGCATCCCGTTGATACCTCTTTCTAGCATTTCTGTATCGTGTCCGATGGATGATTTTTTCGGCACACGGTTCACACCTTTCTTCACAGTTGCATAGTTGTTTGTGCAAGAAGAAGGACTTGCATTTTTCACATTCTTCTTGACCAAGTACAGCTTGTGAGATGTTAAGTTCTTTAAATGCAGAATAGTAGAGTTTCTTTGATATGGCTTTTCCAGTGACTGCGCAAAAGTTTTCGTGCATATCATTGATGATCAGATCAGATGGTAAATATCTCCTGAAAGGCGCGTGCTCAAGTCTATAATGAAAAATGTTTGCTTTATATTTCTCTATGTGTTAATGGATAATGCTGTGGTCAATCTTGTGCAAGGGACTATGACGTCCACGATTGTCAACAAGGGGTACTTCTATGACATTGTTTTCGTTAACACCGACATCCTTGAAAGCGCTCCTTATCAGTTTGCCATTATTAGCTTTGAATCCGAGAGTAGTAAGGAAGAACTTTTTGCACACGGGATGGAAGACTCCATCTTCCTGTTTCATTGTATATTTGCATGTACATGACTAGGCACTTTTCTCCTTGGAAAGAATGCCTTCGCCCTGATCTCTGCATTCTGTTTTACTTACCCAAGTCCGTACAAACTTGCGCTGGTCCTTCCAATCCTCTCCCCAAAACATATGTTAAGCCCCCGTCGCTGGTACTCCAAGAATCTGTCACGGCATTTTTTGGAGCAGGTCGGCGAACAACCTTCCAAGACCGAATGCTTTTCTCTCATTCGCAAAGGCCTGTGTATTTCCTAGTCTGCTTTTTGTATCGGCGTCTTGTGCTTTCTCTTTTTTGAGTGAGTAGACACTGTCTCTATTTCTAGATCTGGTGTAGTTATTGTTTCTTGTTTCACTCTGCTAGCATGGTCTCTATAATCGATGACACACCTGGAACATGCTCTCCTTCAGATATTTCTCCTAAACCGGTAAAGGATGCCGACGTGGCAGTTTCGGACAAATACTCTTCCTCTTCAGCAAATGGAACTCTAGGGTCAGTAGTTTCGGTGATATATTTAGAAGCAAGTTTCAAATACATTTCAAATTCTGAGTCACTATCTAAACTTTGTTTCTCAATTGTAAATTCAACACAAAATCCATATCGTTTGCATCTACTTCTTTAATCTCAACAGCCAATTTACGTGCTTCTACTGCAGATTTTCATATCGGTGTTGAGGTAAACCTATCCAGCTCGTCTCCTCCGTTTTTCTTGTTGTCCGTGGTTTCTTTAAATCTTTTCCTCTCTGCTTTTATGACACTCATACATCATGTAATTCCTCCTTATAGAGGTTTCACTGTTGATCTGAGCTAGCTGTTTCAATGAAATGTCAATATCTGAATCACTGGAGTCTGATTGTCATGATTTATTTAATCTGGGTTGGCTGAGGTGGAGGTACCTGTGGTTCTTTTAGGGGTTAGATCATATCTGATGAAAGAGATATAAATATGGATTTTCAAAAATTGAACGGGAGTGGACTTATTCATTAAAATAATCTTTATCATAAAGTAACGTTGTTATGATATGATATTGAGTTACAGTTGCTTGCCTTTCCCAAAAGAATATTGAAACAGGTTATTGAGGGCTAATTGGATGCATAGCTAGAGACTTATTTTCTCAGTAGTTAAGGTTTTCACTTTGATTCCGACACAGTCCTAGGTTGGTTTTCAGGCCCGATTGTTTTTTTTTTTTTTTCCCACTGTCCTGATCCCAAGCAAGGGGGTGCGCAGTTTGTTCAAATTTCAATGGAAATGTGGGGGTGCGCACTTCAGTAGAAAGCCGGGGGAGATGGGGGAGGGGGTGTGTGTTCATTTTCACCAAAGAAGGGGGTTTGACCGAAGAATTCAACCACAGCAAATTACAAGGACAGTATTTTGTCTATTTAAGAATGAATTTTAAGTTTAATAAGATCAAAAGGAGGGAGGGGAGGTTCGCGAAAATTCCGAAAATTAATGGATGGGGGGGTGGGCGTCTATTTGATACACTATACTACTACTACTACTACTACTACTACTACTACTACTACTACTACTACTACTACTACTACTACTACTACTACTACTACTACTACTATTACTACTACTACTACTACTACTACTACTACTGATACTACTACTACTACTACTACTACTACTACTACTACTACTACTACTACTACTACTACTACTACTACTACTAATGTACATACAAATGCTTTGACTGCTACTACTAATACGACTACTACCTATTCTACAACTTATACTTTCATATTGATGATTAATATTAATAATTGTCATCATAATGATAATCATAAATATAGTACATGTAATAACAATAACAGTAGTGCTATTAGCATGTAAATCAACATTTGTTTAAGTTAAATATCACAAACACAGATAAACCGTCCATAGCAAATAATTATTAAACATCTGCACTAATATATGACAAGTAATTATATAAATACATAAAATCTTTGATCACTTGAATAGGAAAAAGATAAAACTCACCCGAGGAAATGAAGAATTCACACCAAAACAGCAAGTTACTCGTACGTCTTTGATGATTGACTATTTGATGAAAATTGGAGAACAATGATGTTCTTTTCACCGTCACCAGTCGTAATACAAACGGACGCATATCCTACCTTAATTTTTGGATAGTGTCTTGGCAGAAAGTCGCATATCCGAAATGCGTCTTTTTGTGAAAGACAAATTAAGTCATTCGGTGGACGAATAAGAGAAAAAGACGCATATTACAAAATGCGACCTTCTGTCATATCCACATTCAATATGCGTCGATCTGTCATTCCTCGAAACGAATTTAAACCAAATTAGGTCAAGTCGCATATTTTCAAAATGAAACAGCTTTTTTATTTTCAACGATTGAGCTACCAAACCCAGATAGAAAAATGCGCCTTTCTCTCAAGTATGTGAATCCCAGAAAATGTCAATTTGACCTAGATACCGATATGCGTCTTTCTTCCCTATCACGGCAGACTTCTGATCTTCAAAGGATTGTGTTCGATTTTGACCACTGTGGTCTGACAGTCAATAATAGAATCAATGTTGAAATTGATACTTAGTCGCTAAAAACTGTAGACTGTAAAAAAGGAATGAATAAAATTTAATATAACATTTTAAAAAAAATCAAACACGGAACGTTTTGGGCACAAAACCCTTTTACGACCAACAACAAAAAGCAAAACAATAGAAACATAAATAGATTACTTAAAGACCCGATAGACGACAAAGATATATTTTACAGTGAATGACGTAATCGGTTGGATGGTAAAAAGGTTTGAACTGAGATATTGCCAAGTTAAGTTATTATTAATATAATTATTATAATTATTGTTTGATATAGCGCCAGTATCCACAGACTGTGCTCAGAAGTTCTTTACACCAGGATTTCACATTTTCATGTCTTTTTCGAAGTTCACATAGAATCACGATAAGCAGAATGAAAAATGTTTGTTTTTAGATGCCGTTTGAAGACTGGTAGACTTTCACATTGTCGGGTTTTAGGTGGTAAAGTATTCCATACTATTGGAGCCGAAAATACAAAACCACGCTCAGAAGGTCAATATTTATCCAAAATGAGTTCCTGTCATAAATGATCAAATCAACCTTTTTTGTACATCTTCGGGAAATATCAAAGCTTAATTTCACTTCTAAATATTTTTTTACAGCTTTTACTTTTGAAAAAGTATGAAATTTGAGAAAAGTTGCGGATACCTTTCCCACACACATGACCATAACTTAATGAAAAATCATCCGATTTACTTCAAATAAAGATTAAAATGATCTGGTGAGCATATTCTTTTAGGTAATGTGCGGCTATGTGGTTTAGTGGTATGACACTCGCTTTCGGATCGGAAGGTCCTGGGTTCGAGCCTCGCTCGACGCATAGTTGAGTCCTTGGAAAAGACTCTTTACT
>NC_088371.1:19971250-19973750 GCF_034508935.2 Berghia stephanieae
AGATGGATAGATTGATAAATACCAAGATAGATTGTTAGATAGATATATAGATAGATCGATGGATAGATAGATAGACGTATAGATGTATAGATGGATAGATAGATAGATACCAAGATAGATAGATGGAAGGATAGGTGGATAGATAGATAAATACCATATATATATATATATATATATATATATATATATATATATATATATATAATATATATATATATACTAATAAAAAGCCCCCAATTTCGCGGGGAAAGAACTATTTCCATTTGATATTGTACCCACCACCATTTAATGAGGACAGATTGGTAAACAACGTTGGTGTGTAACTTGGTACATCCTCTGTTGATTTTGTACTGTGTAGCCCAACATGAAGTGTAAGCCACTATAGCCTCTGACCCGTGACACAGCAACATACAGTTGTCCGTGTGTGAAAACAGGTTGTGGTGAGAAAATCAACTGCAAAATAAACCGGAAGTAGCAGCCGTGAGCAGAGTTGAAAGACAATCCTAGGATCGAGAACTTACCTTACAGTACAGTACTCTGGTGATCATATTTTGATTGTTGATTGGTAAAATTGAGAGTTTGCCCATAATTCAAAACTAAGTAATATACACTGATCTATAATGACATGAAAGAAAATGGGTGTTTTGACCACTTTAATCCTGAGGTAAAATGCAAATCTGAAGCAGACGCGAACAGTATCAAGTATTCCTTCATAATATGTTTACTTTTGGTTTGTTCGGGCTAGAAGCTCGACAGATACAATTGACAGTTTGCCGATAATGTTTAACCAAATATTTCTTAGGGCACTAATTATCAAATCGATGGCATAAAAACGACAGTAATATTAGCAAAAATATTAGTTGATGTTGTTAATCGGTGAAACTTTAAAAAAATTTCTGTAAATCCGAATACCTTAATGTAATCTAGTGAATAACATCATTATGAATGCCACGATTTGCTGAAATAAGCCAATCGGACAGCTCGTTGCTCAGAAATATCTGTACTTGATGTTTATGCTGGACAGATAGAGTTGAGGGTGTGGCCATAAGTTAAACTTGGGTATTATCCACCCGAAACCATCACATTGAAAGCATCGAAGGGGCAATAATAATACTTGATGTCATGAATATATGAAAACTGTTGAAAACTTAGTGTAGATCTGAAATCATTAAAGTAATTAAGTGAATACATTATTTCGAATGCAACGATTTGTGTAAAAACGCCAAACTGACATCTTTTTACAGTGTCGAAATTGGTTGTTTTTGAGTGTTAGTGTCGTCGGTACATATTTAATAATATCTGTTTGATTCAACGAACTTTCAATCAGACTTTAAATTATAAAAGGAAATCAAGTTATCTGTAAAAAATACATTTCTAATTTTCAAATCTTTCAGTAGAGTTGTGCGCCGCATAATTTTTTTTATTGACTCAAATGGCCCAATGTCCTCCATAAGGCTATATTCTTTAAAGAAAGGATAATATATATATATATATATATATATATATATATATATATATATATATATATATATATATAAAACAACATTTCAAAACAAAAAGAAAATTGAATCATTCCATTAAACAATTTAAATTGATATTAAACGAATCCATTCTCCATTACCTTTCAAGGATACAACACACGCAAAAACATTCTCCATTACCTTTCCAGGATACAACACACGCAAATCAACAACTGCTCTCACTGGCATCTATAATTAAAAAGATGGTAGGAAAAGTGTTTGGTACTAAAAATTCTTAAGGACTTGATGTGACATCATACAAATGTGGCTATCCCCCCCTCCCTCCCTCCACCCCCCCACCCACCCCCTCCCTCCCTCCATTTTTCCAGGATCACTGCCATTCGTCCATCCAACCACTGACGACTCGTAACATCGCTTGATGTTTGTGACCTTACGAGATACCATACAGCTGAGCAAAATTACCCACCCAGAAAACAAAAAATAAAAATTGAATGGAGTGGTCACTTTTAATTTAATAAGAAATGAAGTGAATAGATACTAGATAGTGCCAGAAGACAATAGACGGTAAAAAACTTTACAAAAGCATAACATATTCTCATTGCTTTTATATTTGAGTGTACAAATTTAATCTAATAAACAATCTTTAATCTTCAATGGCCTGTAGTTGTAAAAGGCCCCACGGGCCCATCACTGCAGATGTTTAGTTACATCCAATCAAAACAGAGAACAGTCACCACAGATTAGTTTGACAAGCAAATGCATTCAAAGCTGCTTTGAAAGTTTCTAAGCATTCAACGTTCGTTATGTCCGGTGGCAAGACATTCCAGTCAACAAAATAATTAACAGCTTCAAAAAAAAATAAAAGAACAAAATAACAAACATTTAAAAACAAATAAAACATACATTAAAAAAAATACAAATAAAATTGAGCTTCCATATAGCGCAATATCAACTGAACGTGCTCAAAGCCCTCCTAAAACGGCTCCCTGGCCAACAGCAACATTTAACATTCAAAACGG
>NC_088371.1:19979790-19999055 GCF_034508935.2 Berghia stephanieae
GCCTATACCATGGGAATTAATCAATTTATATTCAGGAAGAAGTATCATTATTATCATCATCATCATCATCATCATCATCATCATCATCATCATCATTGAGTCATATCCTTCAAGATTATCAAAATGGCTTTCATTTGTTACTTTATCTTATAGAGTTCCTCATATATCATTATGGACCCTTCTTTGTTTTTTTTATTGGAATTAATGTTTTTCTTCTCTATTATATATTCTTCATAAAACCTCTCAGCTTTATTGACCTATCAAGTATAATCTAGAGACTAGAGAGCGGTGATTTAGAAAATAGGACCATATTTTGCTTTTGAGCGTTTCTTAATTTGAAAAGCAGTATCTACTGTAGTTTGTAAAGATTTTTAAAAACTTTTTTCTAATGACAGTGTCTAATACACGTTAAAAC
Organism: Berghia stephanieae; assembly: GCF_034508935.2. Lineage (NCBI taxonomy): Eukaryota > Metazoa > Mollusca > Gastropoda > Nudibranchia > Aeolidiidae > Berghia > Berghia stephanieae. The sequence continues at coordinate 19,980,206 of NC_088371.1, forward strand.
CAATGCATATATATCCTTATGTAATTTTTGGCAGTGATCTCTCCATTTTAATTGGCTCCTGTTTCTTTATAAAAATGCCCTGTGAGCTTGTTATACACTTGAAAGAAACATTTACACAGGGAAGTCAAGAAGAATATAGCAAAATAAACCTGCTGCCTTGGTTATGAATAAGAAATTTAAAAAGAAATAGGCAATGATCTCTTTATCTTGTCTATCATTTAACTTTCTAATTATTTTTTAAAGTTTATTATATCCTTTTCTATATTTATAATTTAATTTATCAACAAGATAAGAGTACTGATGAATCCATTTATGTAGCTGATTTGTAATGGCAGTAGACTTTGATAGATGGGACCATGTGATGTTGCAGAACATATTTTAAAAAATTGTATTGCATTGTTTCATCTATCAGCAACATCATATTAAATAATGCAGTGGCTTAATCACAAACTTTCTGCACTTCATATGCAAGACAGTGTTGCTTTTGTGCTACAGTTCTCGAAATATTCACAAAGTTTCTGTATTTTGTAAATAAGACCATTGCGCTTTTGTCTTAACTTGTTAGTCGCAAATTCTGCCTTTGTATTCCATTTCTCGAATAAAATTCTTTTCTATTTATTCTATTTATTTGCAAAGTTTCTGCACTTTATAAACAAGACCATGATGCTTATGTCTGGACAGGTTAATCGCAAATTCTTCCTTTGTGTTCCATTTCTCGAATCAAATTATATTAAATTCTATTAAATAATCATTTTAATGGCAAACTTTCTGCACTTGATAATTATAAGCAAGACCATAGTGCTAACGTCTACATAGTTTAATCGCATGTTCTGCCTAAGAAGTACATTTCTTGAATCAGAACCTTTCTTAACCAAAGCTTTTGCTGAGGCTCTTACATCTCATCTCATGTAGTTCCATATCTGAAGCAGACGTCGGAGGTCATCTTCCGCCAAGCTGATCTATCTCTTGCCAATTCTATTAAAGCAGCGCCACCTTTCTCAGCTTCATCTGTCCAAGTTCTTATCCCTTTCAAATACGTTATTCTTTGTCTTCCTCTTATTCTTTTTCCATTCATCTTTCCAGTCAAGGCGAGTATTTCCAAACCAGGGTGGCGGATAATGTGTCCTAAAAATTCCATTTGGCGTTTGATGATTTTTGTTATCAGTGATCTTTTTCTGTTTGCCATTTCTAAAATTTCTTCATTTCTTTTCCTTTCCATCCACAGATTTTAAAAAATGGAACTACACAGTTTCAGTAATAATTATCAATTTTTTACTTTTTTTTCCTTTATCTTTCACAGGATGAGAATACAAGCATACCTTTAATGGAGAAACATCGTATCTCTATTTTTAAAATAATTTCAGTGTGAACAACATGAATATGAATGAAATGACAATAAATGTGATATAAATTTATAATCTGTTTTTAATTTATTTGGATTTCACAAGTTGTGTTATGGCACTCAGATACAGCAGGACCGGTGAGACTGAGAACCAATCCTCACATTAGCACTAGAGGTCTTGTATATGCAAGATGTGATTTCCATTGATACAGTTTAAAGACTGTCCTGTTTTTATTCATTCTGGTGCACGGTGTGGGTTTGTTTTTTTGTTTCTTGTTTTAAAAAAGATTCTTTGGGATTTTTTCTTTCAATCTAAGTCTAAGACTTGATTGAATTCTGACTCAATGCAAATCAACTTTGTTCCAACTCCTCAACTTCAAATTACAATGAACTTGTGCGCCCTTCCTTCTCTGTTAACCTACAGGTTATTGGATATGTAAGTGTAATACATATACGTCTACCACAATGATAGACTAGCAATTTATCTAAATATCTTGCAATCGTCTTTTGTAATAACTTTCCATTCTGGGTTACACATAAAAGTTAGCAGTGCCGGGTTACAAAAGTACTTTGATGTTAAAAAGATCAGCATCCTAACATTCTAATCTTTGTCATCTTACTTATATGTTGGAAGGTGTAAGACTTATTCATTTTGCAAGTCATCATCGTCATAGCTTGTCGCACCAACACCGAACCCACTCCACAGCATCTGGGGAACAGACTCTTGGGTCATGGTCAGTGCAGCTGAGCCCATCCTGGCATTCTCTAAGAATGTCTGCTCTGGGCATCCACATATACACGAGCTACTCTCAGCCAGTCCCCACTTTTTCATGCTTCCAGATGTTCTCACAAGTTTTGCCCGTGCGCTGTTCAGTGTTACCAATTCATTCCTGGGGAGCTCAGTTCCGTAGGACAGTTCTTCTCTCGGATCTCCAAAAGCTTCATTTGCATGATTGTTCCACTCTCTCCATGTGGAACGCCTGTATACAGCTGCATGGTCAGAGTTGGTGCTTTCTTCCACCGTGAAGCTCTACTTGTCACTGGGCTGTGGTCATGGAGGGGGTGCCTTGGGTCCATTTTCTGTTTATATTTCTGGGCTTTGGAAGCAATGGCTCTTTGAACGTGGGGAGGTGCAATGCCAGTCAGCCGATGGAGGACTGGAACTGCAGTCGGTTTCAAGTTACTCTAATGATCGGGCAGGTGTTATTTTGACATGGCAGGATCTTGCCCAGACTGGTGAGACCTATTCGGCTGATGAATAGCAGAGGGCTAGTATGGTTGTCCTGACTGTTTTCGGATCTGCTCCCCATGTAAGTTTTTGCCTCTTTTATTAGGAAGTTGTTTCTTGTGGCCACCTTTGCTTTTGTTTTCTTTGTGTTCTGAAAAAAGGACATTGTGCAGTCTACGGTAACACCGAGGTACATGGGGAATGTGGTTTTCTCCAATATGTTCCCATTGCAGATGTTCAGTTTCCTGTTTTCTTTAGGCTTGGAGGTTCTTTAAATGGAAAGCACACACTTGAGTTTTTCCTGGGTTGGCATTTAGTGAGTTCTTTAAATGTGGGCTCAGAGAGTGGCTCCAGGACATCCGTTAGTCTCTCCTCAATGGTCTTGAAATCAGAGGCCTGGGACGCAAGACACAGATCATCAGCATATAGAAACCCCCGGATGTTCTCAAACTGAGGTTGGTCGTTGGTATAAACGTTGAAAATGATAGGTGCAAGTACCGATCCTTGAGGGAGTCCGTTCATTTGTGTTCTGCTTTTCTTTCCATCCATTTCCACAAAAAAAGTGATGGCTTGACATAAGGCATTTTATTATTGCAAATAATTTTGTGTTACGAGTTACCCTTGCAACCTTTAGGAGCAGTTTCCTGTGATTTACTGTGTCATAGGCAGCTGCCAGGTCCACGAATACAGTTCATGTAATATGTTTGTTCTCGTAGACATGACCGTTCCTACCTCAATGGCGATAGGTCTGTATTGTGATTTTGGTATGGGGTTGACGACAGTTTTTGACATGTCTGGAAGACACAAATGCAAGGCCTGGGTTGTAGCCTGTTCTCCAGAGAGCGCTTGAAAAGGATTATTCATGCGTCATAGAAGAGTGTCAGATTATATTGGTCAGCCCATTCCTCAACAGTATCTCCATCTTCGTTGTTCTCATTGTATCCCCATTTGGTGCTGTGGCTATTAAAAAGTCGCCTATCACAATCATTGGTTTCTCACTAGTGGTGGATGTAACTGGCCACTTGAATGGCGTTGGTCGAGGTTTATTGACAGATATCACATTGAAGTGTCTGCTTTCAATTCTGAGAATTTCCTCTTCACTTATTGTCATGTCCTGATTGTCACTATTGATTTGTCTTTGACGTAGTGAACGTTGCCGTGAATGTTGCGTTCGTGTTGTATGACAAAATGCATGCCCGGGATGTTTAGTGCCACGGTCTTGTGCGTCTCTTGTAGACAGAGTTGTGTCAGCCGCAGTGCAGCGACGCAATTTGAGCTAGGGCGAGGTTACTTGCTCAAGGCCACACAGACCAGTGGCGGGTGATCGAACTCTGTATCTTTCGGAAGCAAAAACCGTACCGCTGAGCCACGCTGCCCTTGATTTGTTTTAAATTATATTAAATTGACTGTAAGCTTCAATTTTATTACAAGAACAGATCAAAAGAACGTTTCGGGTTTCCCCTTTATCAACAAAACAGGATGAATGAAACACTACAGATGAATGAGATGTGGAAGTGGCGTTGTACAACATGACAATGAACAAAATACCTTTTAAAAGCGTGCGAGAGTTTGCTTGTGTCTCCGACGGCTCGAGCTCGGCTGCCAGATGGCCACGCGGGTGGCCAAATATAAAATTTTATTTCTTGTTTTAAATTTTATTCATTTAATTTTTGTCACAGTGAATTAAATCCTAGTCTATTCAATTTTTTGTTTGTTAAAATTCAATTTGTTTAAGGGGGTCAGTCTTAGTGGTGAAAGCTTTTCTATTTAGCCACTTTTGAAGTCGAATTTGGTCAGGTGAAAGTTTGGCCATCTGGTACTGGTAGCCTTGGAGTGCAAATTGGGTTAATGTTTTGTGATAATACGTAAAAGAAATGTAGTCAGTTGTTGGATGGGTGACATTGACCTCAATTTTCTCGGTTTGACATTGTGTCCTTGCGTCAGAAACTTTACACTTATTAGGTCATTCAATTCAGCTGTGGATTATGAGTACCTTGGTATTCGAACGGACACTTGTTGTAACAGTGCTGTTACAAAGAAAGACGTATAACAGGTTACTTGTACTCTATGTGATTGAAATATAATATTGAAAATGCTCCTTTCCACGTTAATGTTCAATGCGCTTCAAAATATTTCATGTATTCCCTTAGTAACAAGAATCCATATGTCATTTTCTATTGTCCAAGTCGGCTGTTGCGGGTCCATTTGTTGTGTTAAATCATACGACATCCCCTAGTGACTATACCCAGGTCTTAAAACATGGGAATTTGAATGACCGGCTTTGAGAGTGAATAAATTATCGCATGGAGAAGGCATGGAAATGCGCTGTAGATGCGCGTCATCTTTACAAAGGCTGCCTAGCCGACAACAACGCATACCATGTAGGACAAACCATGACGGATGCTAGGCGATTTAACTTTTTATTTTTAACGGAGACAGCGCTCTTAACAGCCAGGTACTCATTTTCACCTGAGTACAGTGACAAAACGTGAATAAAGAGCATTTTTCAACGACTCAACTGTGCTTCGCGCCTAGCGAGACTCGATCCTTGGACCTTTCGGTCTCGAAGGCGAGTGTCATACCACTAGTCCACATAGCCTCACAAAATATAAATTTTACGTTCTTATAGAGGGAATGAAATTGATGTCACTCAGCTCTTTGCTATTGTTTTTAGACGGCCATTTTAATGATTAATTCTCCCTAAATTCTATCAATCAGACTTTAAAATTTTAAGGTGACACATTTGTGTGTAAGTCAATTATAGCCGGCGGGCAGATGTTGTGAGTAATGTACCTAAATGCATAGCATCAATAAAGATCACAAATATTTTTCCTCAAATTCTTTTCTATACAAAACAAGTGTGAGTATGACAATATCAGCTCTTAACTAATGTGACGATATTCCTTTGGTTGTCGAGGTAGAGGCTTGAGATATACATTCTATTTACACCTGGGTGCGGTGATAGCATTTGGGTAAAAACCTTTCTACGTGGACTCCGTTTTGCGCCACCCAGAATGGGATTCGAACCAGGGGCCTACCGATAGGAATGTCGAAAGTGAGTGTAATACCCTGAGAGAGAGAGAGAGAGAGAGAGAGAGAGGAGAGAGAGAGAGAGAGAGAGAGAGAGAGGGTGGGGGGGGGGGGGGGACCAAAACAAAAAGAAGGCCAAAGGATGTGGTTTAAAAATTGAGTGACCCTGACACTAGAGAGATAACACAATGTGTTTTATTGAGGTAAATTTCTGATTTTATTCATTTCTTGCTGGAGGCCGTGACGAGGTAAGACATTAGAATAGAAGATAAAGTATTTATTGAATTTCTATTAAAATTATGTGAGGTTTTTTTTGTTTTGTTTTGTTGTTGTGTGCCTGTTAGGTAGGTAGACCTCAGAACATAAGATTTTTACCAATTCGCGTCAAAATGATATAATTTCGTGGGCAAAATTCAAGTTTAAGGCATTGTTCCAAAAGCTGAGTTAAAATATTCTTTAAGGAAATTGAATTTAGTTTCTGAAACTTACAACAAATTTAAGTTCTTGATTGTTATCATTGGCTGAACACTGAAATTCGTTTATCCTATTAATTCGGACATGATACCTGGTAGATAGACACACACGCGCACACACACACACGCGCGCGCGCGCACACACACACACACACACACATACACACACACGCGCGCGACTCATATCTATGATATAGATTATTATTAATAAAACATTAGTTTCATTTTGGATGCTTCACAATCTTGTCCCATTGTGGTCTTAAATTACCCGTGAAGGTTGGAAATTCATTAGAAAAAGGTTTGTGGTAAATATAATCGAGTAAAATAGACATTTTCACGTCATTTTGGCCGTGTTATTTAACCGTCCACTCTTAGGCTCCTTCCGCACTAGGACAACACTATCCCAGGACGAACTTGTCCTGTCTCACTGGAGAAAACTTCTATTCAAAAGGGGTACCGCACTAGGACAGGACTGTCCTAGGACATACCTCGATTATAGCTTGCGCAAATGCATTATCAAAATAATAATAATAATAATAATAATAATAATAATAATAATAATAATAATAATAATAATAATAATAATAATAATAATAATAATAATAATAATAATAATAATAATAATAATAATAATAATAATAATAATAATAAATCTTAACTGTCCTAAAAAAAAGTGGCAATTTGTCATTTGGTTACACATTTATAACAATACAATATTGATATAGACACACTCACACAGATGCACACTAGCAACATCGTAGTCATCGAAAAAAATAAACCCAAAAAACCGGCATCAACAACAACAACATCATCATCATCACCATCTTCATCGTCATCATCAAAACAACCTTCCTAATATTTTCGTTACAACCCTTCACTTTCACCATTCCCTTATAACACCATCACCATCTTCATCATACTCCATATTATTATTTCCTGTAATAAGCTATGAGAGGGAAAGCCTGTGGTCCTCCTATCTCTCTCTCTCTCTCTCTCTCTCTCTCTCTCTCTCTCTCTCTCTCTCTCTCTCTTTTCTCTCTCTCTCTCTCAATAAAGAGGAAATGGAGGTTGCATATTTCTGTGCTTTACTACGTACAAAAAAGACAAATGGAAAGAAAGAGGAAATAATATTGGGTGCATCCTATAATGACCCAAAGATTGCTCAAGGGTCAAATCCATAGACTATGGTGATCTCCGATCTTATCCTAAAATGTTTTTCTTGGAATCACCTCACTATACCCAGTTGCAAATGAGATAGAGATAGATAGAGAGAGAGGAGAGAGAGAGAGAGAGAGAGAGAGAGAGAGAGAGAGAGGAGGAGGAGGAGGACCACAGGCTTTCCCTCTCATAGCTTGTTACAGGAAATAATATAATATGGAGTATGATGAAGATGGTGATGGTGTTATAGGGGAATGGTGAAAGTTGAGGATTGTAACGAAAATATTAGGAAGGTTCTTGTGGTGATGATGATGAATATGGTGATGGTGATGATAAGATAAGATATATATATATATATATATATATATATATATATATATATATATATATATATATATATATATATATGAGCCAAGGTCAAAAGGTGCCAATTTTTTTTCTCAAAATAAAAGTGACATAATAGTCCATTCATGTTTCTATATGTGTAGCAAAAACCCTGTACTTCATGAATCAAAGGCCCTTTAGATAACTTTAAGGTCTAACGCAGCATAATATCGTCAACAATACCTATAGGTTGCTGGTGTCACCCGTGACCGGTGACACCAAAATGAGACAAAAAACTCAATAACCAAATGATTTTTGTTGAGTATCAAACTTTATTTAGTAAGTATAGACAAAAAGACACAATCAACAACAATCATAGTACAATAATAATACCAACTATTGGAGAAAATGTTCCTTTTTGGTGTCATCGGTCACAAGTAACATAGAATGCAAATATATTATTTCATAAAAATGTTTGTGCATTAACAACAACAACAATATTGCATATGCTTATTACCAGCAATGTTCAGAAACTTTTGGAATAAAATGTTGGGAAATAATGTGACCAAATCATATCTTATTTAGCGACATTGTGTCACTTGTGACATTAGACCGATGACACCATTACTTATGTCACAAGCAATACCAAATTGCAATTTCGACAATAAATCATTAATTTCAGTCAAACCAGTGTAATAACCACAGTTAAATATGGAATTTAATAATATTTCAGAAACCAAAGACTTCAAAAATAGAAATATACATGGAAATTAGAGCATCTGAATGTGACTTGTGACATAAGACCGGTGACACCATTACTTATGTCACAAGCAACACCAAATCACACTTTCGTCCATAATACATCATTATTTTCAGTCAAAAAAGCACAATAACCTACTCTAAAATGAAATTCGATAATATTTTAAGAGACTAAATACTTGCAAATTGGAAATATGCTTAGATATTAGTAATACGATTGTTGCTATTACTTTGGTCAAAATCGGCACTAGAATGCAATTTTGCCTCAATAAATCAAGAATAGCAACTGAACACATATAATATAGCCTGTTAAAATGTAATTCAATGACATTTCAAGCTTTGAAGAACATGAAAACAGAAATACATTAGAAACTTCAAACTTAAGTGTCACCTGTGACATTTTAACCAATGACACCAATGGTCACAAAAAGTACCAGAAGTCAAACAAACACTAGATAAATATCAGCCATGGTAATGAATTCATGTAACCATACCGTAACATCCGCCCTACTGCTCAAATCTGCTAGTTTGTAGTAATTTAGTGTGTTAATAGTAAATCAAATCAAATTTCTTGACAACCCTTCTTTTATCTGGATTCGTCAAAAGCTTGAGTTTTGTCTTTTTCTTGATTGATACAACCCTGAAACATAAAAAAAAATTAGAATTACAAGGAAATAATTAATTGTGTCAAAATCAGTCTTATGTGAGATGTCATAATATCATATTTGTAAATAGAATAACAGCTGAAAACATAATTTTTTGGTGGCACTTTGTAATATCCAATATCAAGTGTTGCTTGTGACAATGTAAAATAGCGATGACACCAAAGTTCAACTTACCTTTTCTGCCTGGAGCCACGCTGGAAAGGCAAATATGAAAGTGCTGCACTTCAAAGACTGGTAAGAAGGGTGGATCAAAATTGCGAATCGCCATTTAACGAAACAAACTTCCACGTGTTCACGCATGCCGTGTTGCTTGTGACAAATGATACCAAAACCAATAAACCTCAATATCGGCAAAACGGTATACATTTACTCTAAGATTTGAATTCAGATAGTAAATCTATCCTTTTTTCTCATAATAAAAAAATTTATAAACATTAAATATGAGCTTTAAAGTTTCGTGTCGAGTCTTAGTATTGTGCTGTGTTTGATGACACCAAAGGTCACAAGCAACACCAACTTTTTAAGAACTCTATATGAAACTTAATCAGATATGTAATATACTGCAATTGCGTTTAAAAGTAAATTTTGACCTCATACTATTAGTCAAATTTAAATCACGTGAGCTAAAACATCACATTTAATTTCTACATGATTTCTAAAAAGGTGATGCGTTGACCTCGTTTTAAGCACATGCCAAACAGCATTCAAATTTGACTTTCAAGTTGTTTATTTCATATTCTGTTGAACAGAGTATGTTGAGCTATCTAATTTTATCTCTTCTTCATATTTTCAATTGATTACAAGCATTAACCCAATGAAAACAGCCCATAATTAAGTAAAAATCAAATTTTCTTAACACTGGTATCAGGCGGGCACCTTTTGACCTTGGCTCATATATATATATATATATATATATATATATATATATATATATATATATGTATATATACATATATATATATATATATAATATATATATATATATATATATATATATATATATATATATATATATATATATATTGAATCGTGTTTGATACAAATATGGTACGAAAAGTGCTCGACATGTGGCAATGGAGCGAATTATTATTTTAATATTTACCACAATGTTTGAGACAGTCTACATTAATGTTGACTGTCGCAAACATTGTGGTAAATATTAAAATTATATATATATATATATATATATATATATATATATATATATATATATATATATATATATATATATGCAAATGCACAAAAATGTAAAAATATAAGACCAAGAATTATGATGATGATAATGTTGTTTTTGATGCCTTTTTTTCTTCTTCCGATGACTACGATGTTACTAGTGTGCATCTGTGTGAGTGTGTCTATGTCAATATTGCATTGTTATAAATGTGTAACCAAATGACAAATTGCTACTTTTTTAGGACAGTAAAGATATATTATTATTAATATTTTGATAATGCATTTGCGCAAGCGATACGCGAGATGTGTCCTAGGACAGTCCTGTCCTAATGCGATACCCCTTTTGAATAGAAGTTTTCTCTAGTGGGACAGGACACATTCGTCCTGGGACAGTTTTGTCTTAGTGCGGAAGGAGCCTTAATAGAATATCAAACGTCAATCTGACCAAAAAAAAAATAACGAGATGAAAAGATTGATCTAGCCGGCAACCTGATCCATTTGATATTCCATCGAGGAGACCAAAATTAATATAATGTTTAACTATGCTATTTGAGTTCTATGAAATGATTATAGTAGCCAAGATCTCTTATGGTGTTTTTACTAAATAATTACGAAGAAATTATAATCTTTTGGACTATTGTTCCCTTAGAACATAAAAATTTAGATCTTGGTCCATTCACTAAAATATTTCTAGCCGGATCAAAAGTATTCATGAATATGTTTGATTCGGGATGCAAGTTGCCGATTCCTACGATTCGCTGCTCGTATTCGGTTGATCCGAGATCAGCGACATCAGATGGAATGCATTTGACGTCACTCGGGTCTTTGTTATTATTTCAAGTATAAAATGAGTACTTTGCCGTTTCCAACGTTGACTCGATTGAAAATAAAATGTAGTACACATCGCTTAACACGCGTCTAGTCTCGTCCTTTACGTTATGTTGCTGTTTGGCTTGGTAGGGCGCTTTGAGCACGTTTAGTTGATTGCACAGGAATGCCTACCATCCCGAAATTTCCGGATTTGTCCCGGAAATTTGGAAAAAATAATGGCTGTTCCGGAAAATACGGAAGTTCACTTTTTGACTAGGAAATTAGAAAAAAAAATCGACCATTATACTACCACCACATAATCATTGCTACAACCACTACAACAACTACCACCAAATCATCATCCCTACTACCACTACTACAACTACCACCACAGCATTAAATAATAATAATAATAATGGTATAGATTTATAGTGCGCCAAACATCCCTTCATCAGGAGGGCTCTGGGCGCATAACAAAGATTAACTTAATAATGAAGCCCTAACACAGTACACGAACAACGCTAATTATACACATAATCAAAAGAAAGCCTGTCGGAATAAGAATGTCTTCAATCGACGCTTGAATTCCTCTAGTGAAGACGAAGAACGTATCTCTAGTGGTAGTAAATTCCACAACCTTGGACCAGAATGCTGAAAGGCGCGTTCACCAGCCTTCACTCGACAGCAGGGTGTTTTCAATTTGAGGTCGTTCGTTGATCGAAGCGATCGCTGTGGGTTATACCGTTCCACGAGGTTTGAGAGATATGCTGGTGACGAGCCCTCCAGGCATTTGAAAACGATAGTTGAAGATTTATATTTATCATCCCTACTATCAATACTACAACTACCACCACATCATCAACCCCACTATCACGTCTACAGCAACTATAGCCACATCATCATCTCTACCACCAATACTACAACAACTTCCACCGCATCATCATCCCTACCACAATAAATACTACAACTACCATCACATCATCATTCCTACCATCATTACTACAACAACTCATCATCCCGACCACCACATTATTACAACTCATCATCCCTACCACCACTACTACAACAACTATCACTACTACTACAACTACGGCTACAACATCATCTCCCCTACCACCACTACCACAACCTTCACCACCACCACACCATCACCCCACCACCACTACTACAACCACCCCGCCACCAGATTATCAGCCATCAACAAACCATATAGTTCTGAAATTGGAAAGGCAATCTCTCTCACAATGGTTGGAGAAAAATATCCTTTTTGTGGTCAGTTAATCTGACCAGTGGTCGTTTTATCTTGATGAGTTATCCAGGTAAAATATTAAAACAGTGAGTGAGGATACCCCTTTTGTTGCAAGCAGATTGGTAACTACAGCACATACTTATAATAACCTCTGGCACCATTGTAACCATATAATTCTCTTGATATTAGATGTTTGACTGTCTTTTAAGACATTACTATTGCGCAATGTATTGTTTCTAAAATTGGAGGTTTTATCCGTAAAATGTCCCTGAAATTTGAAATGGTAGGCCTGTCTATTTTCCGAACCACCGATACTGCCACCGATACTGCCACATCATTCCTACCACCACTACCACAACCGTCATCATTCCTACCACCACTACCACAACCACCACTACCATTACATCATCATCCCTACCACCACTACAGCATATGATATGGCGTTGCACTGTCATGTAAGCTCAAGTCTTTGTACTTGTGTTATATCAAAATATAAATTAGGTGTTCATCATAACCTCATAATTGCTTTAGGAAAGACTGCAATTCAATTCATTGTGTGTTTGGGTTAGTCCTGCTACACATTTCAATCTGGGCAGACGTGTTGACATTTGCTTGTCAACAAACAACATCGTTACACGTCTTATATCGATTGTTTCAGATGAATATATATAATATGTCCCAGTGTTGTCGGCGAATGTTGGTTAGTGATAAAAAAAAGGCTTACATTGACCGCATTGTGTCTTTTGTTAAGTCGCTTTACACGCAATACCCGACTTGACTCAGATGTATACGAGTCCTAGCAATAAAAAGGAAATCTAATAGGGGAGGGCAACCGGTTCACCAAAAGGTCATCGATGCTTTAGGTTTTGAGAAGTCAGGTCATCGACGACTGAGAACTTCCCGACCTCCACTTAGTTCTCGATGCTTTTCTCGTCTCGAGAATCTTGGTCGTCGATGCTTCTCGTATTGAGTCCCGAGTCCCGAGTCTCGAGACTATACTGCGCGAGCGACGCACGCGTTACTAACAATGTGTACTATCTGCATTGTTCACCCCTCTCTCGTCGGCGATGATTCCAGCGAAGCTCGAGACTTTTTTGCGTCTCGATGCTTTTTTGAGTCTCGAGACTCAAAAAAGTCTCGAGCATCGCTCTAGTCATCGGTGCTTTCATTCAATACCTAGTCATTGGTATTGGGTATTGACGTTATATCATATTTTAAACAGCTAACAAAACACAAATGTCGTAAATAGATCAAAATGGTTATAGGTATCAATGTTTTATTATTATACAAAGTGAATTTATTTAATGTATTTTAAGTTTTAATACAAAAAAGCCATCCAAAGCTCAGTTGAAGTGCTACTTCTCGGGAATTCCCGACTTTTCCTTGGTCATCGAGTTCGGGAAGTTTTGAGTGTTGGTGGCCGATGACTTGAGGTATCATCGAGACTTCCGCTCGACACTAAAAGCTAACAGCTATCTTGTAAGGTATGACATGAAAATTGGCTCAATTTGCCCTGATGAGGGAATACATGAAGCATGGAGCAACCCATTCACCACGATTTGTGTGTGTGTGTGTGTGTGTGTGTTTGTTTGTATGTGTGTGTGCTTTGTGTATGTTTATTATCAACCCTTTATATGTAGTATATTATTGTTGCTTTTGTCACAATTCCTTCCTTAATTCATCCAATTCTTTCTACTTGCCTTTCACTTATCAAAAGAGCAGTCACAGCAATAGATTAGAACTGGTCAGGATGGAAAAAAATCAAAATCAAAACGCAATTCAAACGGGGGATATTGTATGATAAGTAGAGTAATGGATAACGTCAATGGGCCTTTCTAAATGTGCAGTTTTTGTTATTTCATCAGCACTTTTGGTAAATATCAGAGGTGTAGTACACTGGCAAAACAGATTATCTGCATTTTGATAGGTCTGTAATTTGAACTGAGCAAATAAAAAAGACGTTTTTCCTGGTGCCAGGCATACGTAAGATTCACATTATTATGTAAACAACTTCATCGGCCCAACCCACCGTTCAATAAGAAATCTTAACGTATTCAGTGGTTAAAGATTGTAAGTCTTCCATATGACATCGTGTCGACTATTTGGTGTTTCACTAATCGTCGTCATCGTCATAATCATCTTCCTCATCATCTGAGGTTTTATTCGTAAAATGTCCCTGAATTTGAAACTGAGGGTAGGCACGCCTGTAGGCTATCTAGTTCATGTTCAAGAGTTTATTTCAGGCCCCGACCAATAGCCATAATATCTCTCTGAACAACAATTGTGTCAGCTGACTATATAATATGTCCCAGTGTCATTGGCGAATGTTGGTTAGTGATAAAAAGGCTTACATTTACCGCAACACTATGGTCCGGCATTGTGTTCTTTGATAAGCCGCTTTACATGCAATGCCCTACTCGACAACTTGGAACGGATACATACTCACAATCACATTCGTATACACACAAGCAAAACACACACACACACAAACACACACACGCACACACACAAACACACACACGCACACACACATACACAAATATATGTATAGATAGTATGCAGATGACGTCACTCAGGCCTTTGTTATTGTTTTTGCCATCCGCGTTTGTGAGTTGTTCTCACTAAACTGTATTAACCAGACTATAAAAGTTCATGGTTACACAGAGTTTATGTGTTGGTCCGTTATACTTCCGGATGGCAATGTTGTGAACTCCTTGGCCAAGCGCATTCTATCTATACCTTTTTCAATTACATATAGATCGAACGAAGTTGACATCACTCAGATCTTTCTTATTGTTTTTTTGCAATCCATGTTTATGACTAATTCTCACTAAACTGTATAACCGGACTACAAACATTCAAGGTTACACATAGTTGTGTGTGTTGGTCTATTATATTTCCGGATGGCAATGTGATTATCCTATCCAAGTGCACAGTATCTAGAAAAGGTCGGATTTTTAAAAACATAATAATATTAATAATAAATAGTATTTCTATAACTCATAACCATGACGATGTCATGCTCTAGGCGCATTACATTTGCATTATTACATTAAATCACACATTTGTATCAATAATCTTATAACAATCATATACAATCAATGAGAGCGATCTATATTCATGTTTTCTTCCAACCAGATCATCAATCATTGATTTATTGCTGTCCAACAATTGGATATTTCTTAACAAATGTAAGCACGCTGCTTTGTGTACAAAAGTTATAAACATACTAATGTGTCAAGCTGAATAAAATGATCAATCGTGACGTTAGATATTTAAAAAGCTGCGAACACTTTTCACTATGCGGGTCACTTTGAGCACATTTTGCAATGTGACCAATGACCTCGAGCACATGGAAAGTTAATATAGATAATCGCCATTGACATATAAAAATAAAACCAAAGTAGTTCAATAAAATAAAAGGCCCGATGAAAGATATTTCTCATAAAAAAAGGAAGAGAGTGCGCAAGTAATTTTTGTTTTATTACCAATCTTGCAGCACTGTTTTTCATTATCTTGAGTTTTGATAAAATCACAGGTTATGTCAAAAGCAGAGAATTGCAAGTCGAGACAGAAATTCAGTGTTGTTACACGTATTTTAGTTACACCAAGAGTTAGGTAATGACGGATAAATGAAATTCTTTCCAGTTTGTAATTCAAGGATTTACACTTACATTATTTTTACAACACTGATACATTTTTATTTCATGTCCATTTATTCAGATCAACAGTGGACTGTTTGATTTTACGCATATTTTCTATGAAATTTCCATCAAATATAACTCAGTTTTCTTGTTATTTAATTTCAGTTTGTTTAATATCATCAAATATTTTATTGTCGATATACACCTATCTGTTTTAGTCACAAGATTTGATAAAATATCTGAATTGAACATATGGATATCGTTGGCGTAAACGTGAAATCACATGCCATGCTCTATGAAAATTTGCGACAAGGGATGAGTGTATATAGTAAATAAAACAAGACCAACCACCAGTCCATGTCATTCTATCCACTCTACAAATGGACATAACCCAAGTCTTCATTTTCAATGTTAAATATTACCCAGACCTAATACCGTTTTGAGATGACATCATTTTTTATCCAATTTAAAACGTGTTGAATTCTTGATAACATCTGTCATATAATATATATATATATATATATATATATATATATATATATATACATATATATATATATATATATATATATATATATATATATATATATAATATATATATATATATATATTATATATATATATATATATATATATATATATATATATCGTTTCGAAAAACATACTATTTCCAAGAGTTAACAAATCACAATGTACCCAGTTTAAATTTGGAATTTTCTAATTTTTCTTCTTTTAATTTTCAGTTTATCTTTCAAAAATGAAACTCCTTCTAGTTGTAGCCATCGTCATGTTGCCATCTGTCCTCGGGACGAAGACATGTTGTCTGCCCGACACGTTTACAGCGAATATGACTGATTTTAATGACAATCCGGTGGTGATTGTCGCTGATTTTACCTTGAAAAAAGTCTACCAACAAACTCAGACAACCAAGGACCTATACGATTTAGATACAAGGACCACTTATTATTATGATACAGATACTGAGAATTGCCACTCTGAACCAAGTCGTGCACATGCATATCTTCATCAATGCCTCCCGAATGGTGCAATTGTAATGCCATACAAGGTAATGACGATTAAATAGTGACCCATCGTCCAAAAACGGTATTATTTCGTATTGTTTTTAAGGCGGAAGATAGGATTTATAGTCAAAACGACGAAATCTGGGATGAGTTTGTGTGTCTGAATCTACGAGAATGCATTTGTAGTCAAACTGATTGTATTTGGGATGAGATTGTGTGTTTGAATCTACGAGGGATGAATTTGTGTGTCTGAATCTACGAGAATGCATTTTCTAGTTTATGACGGATCCTTGTTTTACGCAGCCCCCAAACACCGACAGAACTCCTTTCTGGGTTGTTCATCCGTGCAATGGAACACTGGAGAACGGATATGATGATTCCATAGAAAGCACAAATCATAATACTTCATATTTAATTTGTCAACAATTTTACTTAAAAAATCCTTTTGATAATCCGTTCCATCCCGACATAACACCAGATACAGACGGTGTGTCAAATAGAAAAAAATGGGGGGAGGAGGGGGGCGTCTTTGATGTTCACAATCAAAAAGTTGGTGGGTCTGTACCCACGATTTTACTGATTGTGGTTACCCAGTTACAAAAATATCTAGTGGGTGGGCAGGGGAGGGGGGGGGGGGTCGGAAATATCTTGACGTCACCTAGGTTCGATCCCTGTCCCTTTGCGTGTGAAGTAAGAGCTCTGCCAACTGAGCTATTGGAACCCCCGAATTGAATAAGTCAATCCGAAATTTAATGTTATGAGTCAGGTTCTCCCCGATTTATTTACCGTTCTGACGATTGTTGTCACATTTTGTATACTTACTTTAGTCTTTTGTGTCACATAATATTGTAAACTTATCATAAACGTGTACTTTAGTCTTTTGTGTCACATTTTGTACACTACCATATAGGTGCACTTTAGTCTTTGTGTCACAATTTGTACACTTACCATATACTTGTGTATTTTCTTTTGCTTTCTTAAATTGATTTTTTGTGTCCCACGGCGTCAAAATGCTATTGTGTTTATACGTTGAACAATGAAAATGAATGTATAGTCAGCGATATTATTATAAGAGTCCGAGTTATTTTACACATTTGTTTTATTGACAAAACTGACTGTAGTTTCTTTACTTTTAGGAAGTTTCAGGTTTAAAATTAAATCTCAAAACTTTAAATTCTCTCAGGGCGATTAGTATTAGGTCAATGGAGCTCGAGTTTATCCCGTTTTCTTTAGCATGAAACGCAAAATAGCAATTGCTTGCTACCGTTTGGTTCTGACGCTAGTCTAAATTGCAAAGTACTTTCCGCCAAATCTAACAGATTCAGCGACTCAATAACTGGCGGGAGGGCAGAGGGTCCCAAAATAACTTCGATTTCGAGCGGGATCAATCCAGGTCCGTTTGTGTGTGAATCGAATGCTCTTCTAACTTGATATTTTGATTTGTCTTTCTGAAGACAAAATAAATGTGTTTTGTTAAAGTGGTGAAATCTAAAACGACGGCACACTTCTCGTCATTCTTCTTTGTAATTAACATGGTTGCATCTGTTTTATCCCAACATTTTATTACAGCTTAGAGTCGATATGTCAAAAATGGACAATATATATATATATATATATATATATATATATATATATATATATATATATATATATATCAGGGGCGGTTGCTGGCTGTTTATTTAAGGCGGCATGGATCGAAAACACATTCTCTCACCCTACCCAGTGTAAAATGAGTACCTGGCCGGAAACAGTGTTGTCTATGTTGGAGGAAAATGTTATCTCGCCCAGCAGACATCATTCCTCATCTTTCATGTTGCTATTGGCTTAGGAGCCCTTTTTAAGTGTCATGAGCATAGTCAGTGGATATTGCGCAATATCAATGTTCTAGTGTATTCATTGTTTTTAGAATGTGTGTATATTATTGTGTGTAAAGGGGTGGGGGAGCATTTTTGGTTTGGATTTTAAAAAGGTGT
>NC_088371.1:19999155-20007760 GCF_034508935.2 Berghia stephanieae
GGCCCTTGGCCAATCGACAAAATTCAATTCACATAAATTATTTACAACAATCAGAAATTAATTATATCAATAATAGTAATAGAATGCAATGAAGGCAATATCATAATAATAATAATAATAATAATAATAATAATAATAATAATAATAATAATAATAATAATAATAATAATAATAATAATAATAATAACAGTAGCGGCAATAAGTAACAATTAATATAGTAACAAAAGTAATAATAGACTATAGTTCATAGTCATAACAATGACTTTCTTTGTCATTGAGGGAGTGAGAAAACATCACCGGCTGGCAGAACAAACAGCCGACATCAATCAAACGTCCTCCAGACCGGTTGAGCATCGGCTTCATTAATTCCTTACAGACTTCCCCCCAACTGCCTGAACGATGCTGATGCCCAGACAACTTAATCCTGATTTATATTTTGTGGGAATGAAATATGACATGTATATGCCGGAAATATTTCAATAACAAACACACTGTTCAGATAGAAAATATTTGAGTCTTGCCTTTGTTAATTGACACAGGTAAGTTAGGAAAATAAATGCTAGTAAAAACGATCAGCAAGTTCGTGAACACTGCTTCTCAACTCGAACATATGTTTTCATCAAATCTACACACATCATGTTGTGAGCTGAATTTTAATGATCTCAGTTGTCATTGAAAGGAAACCCAAGAATTTTAGAATAAAGAAAAATATTGAACCTGGAAGTCAAAAGGGTTTGTAGCACAGCAGACATTATCAAAGTATAATTTTAGTACCGACAAATTAAAAAGAAAATGTGCTTTTCTTTAAATGCTCCCAATCATCATATACTGTTTAGGTTGCAAGATTAATAAAAATGTTATCTACTCTGATTCTCGTTAAGTTTCCAGCTGGTCTGTGAAAAAAAGCCTTAAGCATCATAGAAATACAAAGAAACAGTTTTAGTATATAGATGGGTTGTAACAAAAAAACCATTTTAACACTTACAATACAAGCAATTTAAGTCTATTACAGACAAAAAAACCCCAATAAAATAAACATGAACATTTTTATGGCTGGTTTCACTGATATCACTCACACATTGGGGTTTCAGATTCTAAGATGTCCACCCTATCAAATTTGGATTTGTGCTTGTTATGTAAATGGTAGCGTATTTTGCGACGCAGCACTGCCAAAACAGAAAAAAATGCAATAACACAAATGCAGCACCATGGAGGGGGTGGAAGTTTTCTTTTAAAAGGAATGGGTAAATTAAAATTGATCCCACAAATATCAAAGGAGAAGAATGACAAAAAAATGACTCACCATTGCACGTAACACGTTGGTTTGCAAGTGTATAGCATTCGGGTTGAACCTGGGTCCCAGACTGGCAACGAGGTTCAGTCTGTGATAGTTGTGGATGAGGCTCTGACTGAGTTGGGGAATGAGCACTAGGTTCCAGAGACAATGATGTACTCAGCATTGGGTACCTCACAGAGTACGTAGAGGAATCAGACTCGGAGTCAGCAACAAAATCGGGACCCTGTATATTTTGTGGAAAAGATGACAGATCAATCAATTTATTCATGTTGACAATAAACATGAAGAGCCATTGTTTAATAATCCAACTAAACAATTAGCTGGTTAATAATGCAAGTATAATAAAAAAGAGTTGAGAAAGGCAGACATATTGTCTAAGTATTTAATATGTTCAACTGTGCTTGGATAAATATAGATACACCAACCAGGGTTTCAGTAAACTGTTTTTAACCAACTCTTTAAATCCTACACCAGGACCAACAACTACAAAACAATTTTTTTATATCACTACGATTCTGGACATATAAACGGTTGTCATTGCAACAATATGAACTTCCTAACCTTGCAACTGCAATATAGTTAACAAAAAAAGTTGATAAACATTACGATGCAAGAGAATTTGGACAAAATGCGAGATCAAAAGTATAATCCCAACAGAAGCTATTTTAATTTTTCCTGGAAACGCATCATTTTCACATTTTGTCAAATAAAAAACAAACGACTTCAAATGTGAATGGCTCATCAATGAATATCACTTCAAAATATAACGAGGAAGGTTTAAAATAGTGTTATTGTTGGCGAAGTCCACTGCAAAGAAAAATTTTTAACAACAAAAAACTAGGAGATCTCACTGGTGTAAAACAGTGTTGTCCTTGTCCTGAAATATTGTATTGCGCCTAACAGACTGCAGGTCTCATCTTTTGTGGCAAATGTGTTTTGTCCACCACAAAATATGGTGATGTGAAGCATTTTGAGCATGGTGCCAACTGTGGATAAACGCTATACAAATGTTATGATTTTATTTTAATGTACATACTTACCACAAATGAATCATGTGATATGGAACTTTGTTCTGCATCACTTTCAGGCTCTGAGTTGGAGTCTATATAGAAAATAAAACAACCAAAAAAAGCTGAAGACTATCATGTGCAAGTTTTTCTCTAAACTCTTAAACAAAAAATCATGCCATCTTGTGCTGTAAAAGGATTTTTTAAAAATTATTTACCTTATGACTATTGTCCTTTGGAAAAAAAAGAAAATTAAGTCCGAAACCTTCTGGCTATTTTCTTTTAAATTTCAAGAACGTCAGAGTTGGCAAGGGAGGACGGAAATATAATTCCAGAAACCAATCTGTCTATAATCATATCCATATGATAGTTTTTCGTTCAAGATTCAGGTACAGTCCACTTAGGATAATCGCAATACCTTGGGATCATCGAAAATGTTGGGATTAACCGAAATTCAGTTTCCTGTCCACTATTTCAACATTTTACAATTTATTGTCAACTCAAACCAGTAAATAATATTCTTAGTCCACCACATACAGAGCAATTTGATTGAAACAAAAACCATATGGCAGCCCCGTGTAGATTTGTCAACCAAAAGCAGCTATGAAGCAAGCCGATATCTTATTCAGATTGGAAGAAGTTTCAATCTTTTTTCTCAACAATTCAACATTTGTCAGAGTTAAAGAGATTAGCCTTAATGAGAGACAATAAGCTCTCACCAAACTCATTGGTCACAATGCACAGTTGTTAATCCTAAAACAAAGGATATCGCTCAGTCTCTCTTTATAACTGTCATTTATAACCTGTTGTCAAGATTATGACCAGCCCCGCCCCTCTTCTATTTAATGGCCACCGATGACGTCACAAACCCATACTGCAGAGCCCCGCCCTCTTTCGACTCTAACAGAGTGGTGACACACTACTGTAGCATTAAATCCTGCTCACTCTCGATTCTTCAACCTGTCACGATTTCATCCATGATGAAATTTAATCATGATATACTGTTTGATTTCTTGAATTTACCACTTTTTAAAAAACCGAAGTTTGTTGCAATTAACCAGTGACTTTTATATAGAATTATTTCCATTGCTTAGGAAATATTGTGATTAACCGAAAGTTGCGATTAAATGAGTTGCAATTATCCGGAGTGGACTGTAATAGTATTACACATCATGACTCAAAAAAAAAAAAAAAAAAAAGCAAACTATGTGTACCTAAATGTTATTCATTTCCTCATCAAATTACATTCTTACCATTAACATCATAGATCACATCAAAAGGGTTGTCTGGATTGACAGCAAGACATTTTTCAGGATTTTTAAAGCTCAAATCTCTCTGATCTGAAGTTACAAAAGAAATAGCATATTCTCAACATTAAACTATGATTTTGTGATGGCTGTGATATGGCATACTGTATGCATAAAGCAAGATGCAAAGACAGGTTTAAGTTTAAATTATTTTATATTCTTTTCAAAAATCCATTCTAGTTTTGCCAAAATAAAATAAACACGAGAAGTGTTGAGTTGGATAGCGCTAAAACTAAAAGTAGTAGTGGTAGTAGTAGTAGTATTAGTAGTAAACGACAGATCTTACTCACTAGTGTGAATCTACAGTCTACAGAAGTTCCCGAATTATCTGACTCCACTTCCAAATGACTGACTGACAAGTGACAATCATCAATCGGTGTGTGATGTCTACCCTATTGAAAATCTTAAATCATCTGTGATATAATAAGAATGGCCAATAACTTACCATTATAATTATCTCGGTGTCTCTTCAATGATGCCTCCAGCATCAATTTACCCCACGATGCCATAGACGTCTAGTTTGGAACTCAGCAAGTGACGAAAAAATACTTGCGGCTATAGAGAGGACGTCCGTCGGCCACTCTCTTTGTAAGTCAGTAGTCAGTGGTTATCAGATATCCTTGGTTCTTGAAAAATATAGAAACACAGCGGTTCATTTAAAAAGACTCTTTTGTAGATCAAGATATAATGTTAGGTATTGCACTTTAAAATCTCTTCAGACATAGAACGGGTCAACTTGACGTCTAGACCAAATCATTTCGAAGATCGATATGGCAACAGCAACGCCTGGAATGGAGGATTTAAATGCGGCATCTGACGATTCTACTGCTATGACAGAAGATGCTCCATTTCACGACGTCGAGATGGCTTCAACTGGCATCAGGCATCAACATGCTACTCAATAATGGGTTTGATGAAGCGTTTGACTAAGAATTAAAGCTGATAACTGATAACCACCTACTACCGACTTGCAGAGTGAGTGAGTGCCGAGTGCCTCTTTATGCGCGAAATTGACTAAACATACGTTTCACGAAAAAAAGAGTTACTATGTTTGCTTGTCTCTTGTCACCAAGATAAGAATCCGGACCAAGATTCGATAAATCTGTTTCTAAAAATAGATTATAATTCGTATATCTTGTTCATTCCTCAGTTCATCAACTTTCACACAATTTTATATTAGGTTTTCATTACTATAAAAATCCATATAATGCTCTCGAATTTTAGAGAAAATTTCGGAAAGATATATTGCCTCACTATTGAAATATATCGATGAAAACACTGGTACCCCTATTGTACTTTTTTCAGGCGGTCACCTTATTGACCAACGTGAAACTTTAGGCATAACTCTTCTTACTGTGGTGTTTAACAAATAACTTCAATACTATGATTTACAATTATATATCCTTGACGGTTGGGTTGACAACCTTAAACTAAAAATAGAAAAGTGAATGTGCTAGAGGTCAAATCAATAGGGGGACCGGATTTTGGTCTCCCTATTGGTAAAGTACTGTAAAATGAACTAATAGGGGTACCAAAAGTCTCCCTATCCGGTATTAATACATATATATATATATATATATATATATATATATATATATATATATGTTCTTTCCTGATTACATTTTCCAATCAGCGGTGGGTTTTTTTTTCAAAAATCATTTTGCAACCCTGATATATATATATTTTGTATATGCAAAATGATTTTTGAAAAAAAACAAACCCACCGCTGATTGGAAAATGTATTCAGGAAAGAACAGGAGAAAAAAAAAAACAAAAAAAACCCACTGTCAATAAGAAGCATTTCAATATGCATACGTGTGCTCTGCTGAGAATGCTGCTTGAATGAGCGACTTAAAATCAATGATAACATCAAAAAGGGCCGATAAATGTAATCCCCAATCTCAGCACTTTGATAATGATAACTAAGATAAGAGAATGAAAATACATTCACAAATCATGACCGTGAGTGGGGTATATAAAGGGTCTATAAAGGACAAATGAGCTTTTTAACCACATGTTTCAAGGCAGTCAAATCTACATATCTTCAATAATTGTTTAAAACTTGACTGGAAACTCATTTCATAAAAGAACAAAGTCTGATATTCTCAGACACAAAAAAAAACTTTAATTCATTTTGTCAAAGAGGCTTGGCAACTGGGTTTTATTTTAGTTACAGAATTCCTGGTAACTAAATAGTTTTAATAAAAATCTTTATCAGCCTCAAATAAACAGGGAGAATTTCTTGCTACCTTGGACTGGATTCTGGGTAGTTACAAAGTGCTCTCTGTCGGAACTAGCATGCTGGACTGGAAAACTCAGAGGATTCGAGGGTAGAATGAATTGAATCAGAACAGATTCAAACACAGCCAATTGTGAAAGTAAGAGTGCGTATATGCGAGTCGAAGGTTCCACCAATCAAATCGAGCTACTGGGACTCCCAACCTGATCTTTAATTGATATCGTTTGTGTCATGATGCACTATAACATTCGCTGAGATCCCGTAAGTCTTGAAGAGTTTCTGCATAGTCGTCAGGGTCCAGCCCCGCCTCCATGAAATGTTGATGTTTAGTGATCGTCATACGCTTGGCACTTTCACACAGTGTGTCCACGTAACTGTGGATGTCTGTACCAGATTGGAGGGATGTCATCATTGGTACGCTCTCAACACCTACGAAGAGAAAGTGAGAGGGAAAGAGCGAGAGAGAGTGTGAGAGAAAAAAAATTTGAGAATACAAATGTGAAAAGAGGTGTCAACTCCACACAGAGAGATAGAGAGGGATAGATAGATAGATAGATAGATAGATAGAGAGAGAGAGAGAGAGAGAGAGAGAGAGAGAAAGAGAGAGGGAAATAGAGAGAGAGAGGGAGAGATAGAGAGAGAGAAAGAGAGAGGGAAATAGAGAGAGAGAGGGAGAGATAGAGAGAGAGGGAGGGAAGAAGAGAGAAAAAGGAAAAGAGGTGGCTTGTGGGGAAAGTAGATATTTAAATTTGAGGAAAAAGTGTGAAATCTATAATAACATTGACTGATGGCGGCATGGATGATGATATAGTCATGATTTTATTGTTGATGATGCCCTAATTAACTATAATCATCAAGATCAGGGCTAAAGTTGATGGTGCTGACAGTGAATCTATTTTATTGGTAGCCAAAAACTAAATTAAGCTTTTATATAGGGCAAAATCCACTAAATGTGCTCAAAGCGCTTTACAATGGGACGCTGGCCAACAGCAACAATTAACATTTAGGATGATGTTAGGCGATGTTACAATTTTTTCGGACAGAGACAACGCTGTTAATGGCCAGGTACTCATTTTACACCCCGAGTATGGTGAGAGAATGTGAGTGAAGAGCCTTTCCACGGACTCAACTATGCGCTGATTGAGGCTCAAACCCAGGACCTTCCGATCCGAAAGCAAGTGTCATACCACAAGACCACATAGCCAGTAGTTGTCATGATGATAATGATGATGATGATGATGCTCTAGATGATTGTCATGATGATGATGATGATGATGATGATGATGCTCTAGATGATTGTCATGATGATGATGATGATGATGTTCTAGAATAGGTTGCAGCAATGATGATAATGTGGTGCTGTTATAGTATATTATTGGATGTACTTTCCAGAGTAAAAGATAAACTCATGAGATTGTTTGATGTTATATTTTCTAAAATAGATGTTAAAATAAATTTAAAAAAACATTTAAAAACCAAAAAAAAATTCAATTTTTATGAGATCTTAAAAGGATCATTTAACTTACCAGAAAAAGGTGATCGTTCGACAGAACTGACCAACCCATCCTGCCCAATGCTGGGTTTGAATATGTGAGGGAAAGATGTGTCCAGTTGAACGGCATCCCTCATTACACATCCCGCACTGCAAATCAGATTTTTTAAAACAGTTGTTGTTAGTAGTAGTAGTAGTAGTAGTAGTAGTAGTAGTAGTAGTAGTAGTAGTAGTAGTAGTAGTAATAATATCAATAATAATAATAATAATAATAATAATAATAATAATAATAATAATAATAATAATAATAATAAGGGTGGAAAGTACTTTGTGATTAATAAAATATTACAACAAACAAGAAAAAAAAACAAAAAAACACCCACAAATTTAAAAAACAAAATGAAGAAGAAAAAAAAAGACAACTCGGGGAGGACGAAAGTAAAATATTAGAATTTTACATCCCTTTAAAAAAAAGAGTATGAAGATATTTTGTTTCAGAATTCAAATTTTGCTCACCCAAAGACATCTAGCTCTCTGAGAAAGTCAAATTATAGAATGAAAAAATTCTTTCAGCATTTGTTGAATTAACGAAGGCATGTGTATTTTTTTTGTCATGTCAATGTCAATAAATGACACCAGTCTAATCGGGATGAAACAAATTTGATGTCACTCAGCTAATTATTTTTGTTTTTAGACAGCCATTTTAATTATTAGTACTCATTAAATTCTATCAATCAGATTATAAATGTTTAAGGTTACAGTTTTGTGTGTCGTTACGTTATATCTGACTGGTGGATGTTGTGAGTATCTTACCTAAGTGCATAGCATCAATAAAATGCATGGTTGTGCCTTACTACAGGTGTATTTTGTCTACCTAGATTTCTAGTTCTTGGTGAATGTGAGAAATTTGTGGGAGTACAAGCGAGATACAAGTTGTAGACGACACTGAAAGGAACGAGTGAGAATGAAACGGTTTTCACCACCAGGCTTGCTACATTAATTTGGCAAAAAATGCCAAACATATCACAAATAAATGCCAACATTTTCTAAGCATCACTTATTCTGCTAAAACTAAAATGCACACATACAATTTGAATCATAATTTTCGTATCCTGTTGCCATAAGTCAGTTTAGGCACTTCTAGATTTAAGTAAATAAAGTAAAATGCTAGTCCCAAAACTTATTGGAGACACAGTGATAAGTAACAGCAGTAGTAGAGGAAAGAAGGGGAGGGGGGAGGGGGGGGGGGGAGGGAGGGATTGG
>NC_088371.1:20007860-20018095 GCF_034508935.2 Berghia stephanieae
GAATGATAATGGTGAGAGATTTGCAAATTTCTGTGCATTCAACAGTTTGGTGATTGGAGGATCAGTGTTCCCCCATAAAGGATCCACAAAGCAACTTGGGTCTCACCAGATGGTGTGACAGAGAATCAGATTGATCATTTTTGTATCTCTCGTAGATTCAGACGTTCATTGGAAGATGTGACAGTGCGGAGAGGGGCAGATGTTGGATCAGACCACCACCTGCTATTGGCAAAGCTTAAGCTCCGACTCAGAAAACACGGGGCCAGATCACATACAAGAAGAAAATTCGAGGTGAATGCACTTGATGGGAAAAGAATGAGGAATTCAAACTACAATTGAGTAATAGATTCCAACCTCTTACTGAGCTCGAGGAGGACATAGATGTAGAGTCACATTGGGCAAAGATCAAGGAAGTTTACATAACAACTTGCCACGAGGTATTGGGGGTAAAGAAATCGGAACATAAAGAATGGATAAGTCCAACCACCTTGGACCTTATTGAAAAGAGGAGAACAAGGAAGGAACAAGTGAATGCAAGCCGAACAAGGGCTTCAAGACTGGATGCACAAGAGCAGTATCGAGCCATAGCTAAGGAAGTCAAAAGATCTGTGAAGAAAGACAAGGAAGCATTCATGAACAGACTTGCAGAGAAAGCAGAAGCAGCAGCGACTGGAGGACACATGAGGATCCTTTATCAAACTACCAAGACACTTGCTGGAAAATATGGGAAACCAGAGGTACCAGTCAAAAACAAAGATGGGAAAACTATTTTTGGAAAAGAGGCTCAATCTGAACGATGGAGGGAACATTTCAACTGCCTTCTGAACAGACCACCACCAGACAACCAGCCAGAAATTTTGCCTGCAAGGAATGAGCTACCAATTAGCTGTGATCCACCATCGATAGCAGAGATTGTGGGTGCCATTAACAAGATGAAAAGGGGGAAAGCTGCTGGACCAGACCAGATTCCACCGGAGGCTCTAAAAGTTGATGCGGAAAGAAATGCTGAGGCCCTGCACCCACTATTTGAGAGAATCTGGAATGACGGGATATTCCCAAAGGATTGGAAGGAAGGACATCTTATCAAGCTTCCAAAGAAAGGGGACCTCAGTAATTGTAATAATTATCGAGGCATCACTCTTCTTTCTATCCCAGGAAAGGTTTTCAACCGTATTATTTTAGAGAGAATTAAGAATGCAACAGATGCTAAACTGCGGGACGAACAGGCAGGTTTTCGGAAAAACCGTTCAACCACCGACCAGATTGCCTCTCTGCGAGTCATAGTGGAACAGTCTATAGAATGGAACTCTCCTCTTATTGTCAACTTTCTGGATTACGAGAAGGCTTTCGACAGTATTGACAGAGCAACATTGTGGAAAATTCTGGCACATTATGGACTCCCGGAAAAGATAGTAAACCTCATTAAGGAAATGTATGAAGGATCAAGTTGCAGGGTTGTACATGAAGATCAGCTGACTGACAGCTTTGAAATTAAGACTGGTGTCAAGCAGGGATGCTTGCTCTCTCCATTCCTGTTCATCCTTGCCATTGATTGGCTAATGAAGGAAACCTCCAAAGGGAGAAGAAATGGGATACAGTGGACCCCCTGGACACAGTTGGATGATCTGGATTTTGCAGATGATCTGGCTCTTTTGTCCCACACCCAGGATCAGATGCAAGCAAAAACCACAATTATAAACAGCCTCTCGGAATCAATTGGTCTAAGAATACACCCTGTAAAGTCAAAGGTCTTGAGGATAGGTACGCGTCAAAGGGAGCAGATCAAAGTAAAAGATCAGGAACTCGAAGATATAGACACTTTCTGCTATCTCGGAAGTATAATTGACAAGGATGGAGGCACGGAAGCAGAGGTGAAAGCACGAATAGGAAAGGCACAGGCTGCATTCACATCTTTGAACAGAGTTTGGAGAACTAAAGATATCTCCCTTCAACTAAAGCTAAGACTTTTCAACTCAAACGTGAAGTCTGTCCTACTGTATGGATGTGAAACTTGGAACGCATCACAGGCATGTATAAGGAGGGTACAGATTTTTGTAAACAGGTGCATGCGTAAGCTACTCAGAATAAAATGGATGGATAGAATAAAAAATGAAGAAGTATGGAAAAGAACACAGCAGAAACCAGTAGGAGAGGATATAGGAAGAAGACGATGGAGGTGGATTGGACACACGCTTAGAAAGAATGACTCAACTATAACAAAGAAAGTATTGGACTGGAACCCTCAGGGCAGAAGATCAAGGGGAAGGCCACGAGGAACATGGAGAAGAATTAAAGAAGCTGATATACAGAGAAGTGGTAAGACCTGGAATGAGATAAAAAAGTTGGCTCAGGATAGAGAAGGATGGAAACTGTTTGTCTGTGGCCTATACCCTGACCCAGGGTGAAAAAGGCAATGATGATGATGAATGATTACTGATTATTTATTGTCATCTATTGATTGAATCCATTTTGATTATTAACACCTTTATTGAATTATTTTTTTTAAAATGTATCCGTCTAGACCCCTAGAGAGAGGTCTTGTCGAATCATCAATAGTGCCCTCGGTCTACAGGCTTGCACTCGATACAACTCACTTCATCTACCTCTCTCCATGGCATCAACTCTGTGGCGGAGCATTGGGCCTCCAGTCACATTCCCATATCTACACTATCAAGTAATGATTGAATAATCTCTCTCTCTCCCTCTCTCCTTTTCTCTCTCTCTCTCTCACTCTCTCTCTCTCTCTCTCTCTCTTTCTCCTCTTTCTCTCTCTCTCTCTCTCTCTCTCTCTCTCTCTCTCTCTCTCTCTCTCTCTCTCTCTATCTCTGTTTCTCCCTCTCTCTCTCCCTCTATCTATCTCTGTTTCTCCCTCTCTCTCTCTTTCTCTCTCCTCTCTCTCTCTCTCTCTCTCTCATATCTCTCTCTCTCCCTCTCTCACTCTCTCCTCTCTCTCTCCATCTATCTCTATCTCTCTCCTTCTCTCTCTCTCTCTCTCTCTCTCTCTCTCTCTCTCTCTCTCCTTCTCTCTCTCTGTTTCTCCCTCTATCTCTCTTCTCTCTGTTTTCCCTCTATCTCTCTCCTGTCTATCTCTCATCTCTCTCTCTCTCTCTCTCTCTCTCTCTCTCTCTCTCTCTCTCTCTCTCTCTATCTCTCTCTTGTTATCTCTGTGGAGGTCAGATTATTATGATTTTAAAAAAAGTAATATTGAAAGCTTCTTGACCGTGAAAATTTGAAAAATGTGTAATCCATTTGAAGAGGAAAGACTTAATCCGCCCTCCCGGTCTTTATAAGAAAAGCTTCTTGGCTTTTTTTTTTCAACAATGGTTATCCATGACCCTTAACAATTTTGTAAAAATATTGCTATTATTTTATCCCTATCCAAAGGAGAAAAAAAATAGGCTAAAAGAAGATAGGATGATCTGAGGACAAAAAATAAACATAAGTATGCATATTAATTTTGCATGGGTGCTAAATTACTGGCATTTTTAAAAACCTAGTATGACATCTTTCCAATATGTCCGTTTACATATTCTCTCTTTTATAAACGTTGTTTCATTCACATTGGTAAGTATAATTTTTAAATTTTGATTGTGATTATTGTGCAGTCTTTTTGTATGAGCTATACGGTAGAGTCACGCTCTCCCCGGCCAGGCGGAGTTGTCGTACGAGTAAGGCTGCGGGTTTGAACCCCCATCGCTGCCACGAACATTTTTATTCTCTATTGTCTTCTGGCACTTTCCTTCTCACTTCATTTCTTGTTGTTATCAACATAAGTGCCTCTTCCACTCACTTTTCTGAATTACATATACAAGGTTGCCAATTTTCCGTATATTTACAGAATTCCGTACGTTATAAGCCCTCAGTATGTTGTCCAATCACCTGCTAAACGAAAAAAGAATAAAAATAGTAAGGACATAATGTCTTTAATGTCTTTTTAGTGAAGTTCTGCAATCAGGAAGGGGTTGGTCAATGTGTTCGAAATAAAAGTTCAGTAAATTTTTGCCTCCTGAATTGGCAACCCTGCATGATATAGATAGAACGAAGATGACGTCACTCAAGCCTTTGTTATTGTATTTTGCCATCTGCGTTTGTGAGTGATTCTCACTAAACTGTATCAGCCAAACTATAAATGTTCAAGGTTACACACAGTTTTGTGTGTTGGTCCGTTATACTTCCGGATGGCAATGTTATGACCTTCTTAGCCAAGCGCATACTATCTATAGTGAGTTGTTAGAATTTTTTTTTGCAAAGAAAAAAAAAAAGAAAACAAATTGAGAATTCATTTATTAATAATCATGGATTCATCCACACGCTAAAACATCTTGTTTCCATTCCATTCCAGGCGAGTCTAGACTACCACACCAGCGCTATCCTTGCCACAGCTTTGGACACGTTTACAATGCCATACAGAAAGGTGGAAAATCCTTTCAAGATATGTGATATCGCATCTGCTTTCGGTTGCTTTGGAAGAAAGGTCAGTTTAAGTGAAGTAGTAGTTTTTCATGCAATTAATTTTTGAATTAAATTTTTATTTTTTTATATAAAGATAAAAATCTTGACTCCATTTCAGTTCTGGATAATATATTTGGTTATAACGTTTTTTAAAATCATAATTGAAATAGATAATTGATGTAATATTTCTTTAAAGAATGACTGTTAAACTATTGCTGTGAGAACGAGTTTCCTTCAATTTCATGTCATGTCTCTTTTAAAATTCAATAATAATGATAATAATAATAATAATAATAATAATAATACTAATAATAATAATAATAATAATAATAATAATAATAATAATAATAATAATAATAATAGTAATAATATTAATAATAATAATAATAATAATAATAATAATAATAATAATAATAATAATAATAATAATAATAATAATAATAATAATTTAATAATAATAATAATAATAATAATAATAATAATAATAATAATAATAATAATAATAATAATAATAATAAATAAAAATGATAATAATAATGGGTCCTGGGTTCGAGTCTTTGGAAAATGCTCTTTACTCACATTCTCTCACCGTACTCAGGTGTAAAATGTGCACCTGACCGTTAACAGCGTTGTCTGTGTTGCTGTTGGCCAGAGACCCCTTGTAAAGCGCTTTGAGCACATTTAGTGGATATTGTTATATAAAAGCTCTTTTTAAAAAATAAATGCCCATTAATCCTAGGTGACCGCTTTGAATGCCAGTGTCCCTCTACCCATCTCCCATCACACATCCTTTGCCGACTACCTCTTGGCCCTCGAAAGTCGTGACCCTTGGACATCCTTGACCCCCCATGTGAAATGTGTCAACTCCCCAACCTTTCAGTCATGTGTTGTGAGGGGCTTGCCTACCAATCATATGACCAGGTTTGTAGTTGATATTTTAAAAAAATAATTTTTTCTTCATCAGTCCCAGATTTTCCTTAACTTTCTTCTCCTTACCAACTATAGGAAAATTGTCATATTTGGTACGAAACAACCAACATTTTTCTCATTCTTATTTGTTTTGTACATCACAAATTATTAAAATTTTAAACATTTTTTGTTATAGTTATAAAAATTTTAACACTGTGTTGTGTAGCTCGTTTTGCGGAATAAATTATGTTATAGCATAGACTTACTACTTTTGTATTTCCGTGAAAAATTTTGTTTGTTTGTGTTGGTTGGTTTTTAAGTAAGTAGTCGTTCAGAGCTATTAGGTCCATGAAGCCGGAGTTATCCCGGTTTCTATAGCGTGAAACAGACAATAGCAATTGCTTGCTATCGTTTGGATAGGAGACTAGTCTATTTCAAATTACTTTCTGCCAAGTCAAATAGACTCAGCTACCCATTCACTGCTGGGTGGACAGGGGGGTCAGAAAAATAAATCTCAACTGCACTCTGGATCGATCTTGGTCCCTTTGTGTGTAAAGCAAGTGCTCTACCAACTGAACTACTGGGACTCCCGGTTGGGTTTTAAATTCCCGGAAAAATCTTTAAAATGGGCGGTAAGAAGAGAATTAAAATAAATATTACAAATCTATTTCATTTTGGACAATGCCAGAAAATGTCACATTATAATGCCATCAGGCTTAGTGTCAATAAAAGACTTGGGAATAAGGCCATGTCTCAATAAAAAAAAAACTATGAACACTTGTTGAACAATGTAGGAATATCGCTCACCACCAAATATGAAAACAAAATCAGTGCTGTTCAAAACAAAGAGGTTAGAGTCTTTGTTTTTCTGATGAGAAACAGGAAGCTTTGCTTGGCAGCATTCTTGAAATGGTTGATCTGACGGTGGTTGATGGAATTAAAAAAAAAAATTTACCTTGATTAAAATTTGCAGTTTAGAGGGATTAATTTTGATATTCGATTCATTGGGATGAGACCACCCAATTCCTATATAACTACATTTTTAAATCTAATAAATCAATCTTGATAACTATTACTAATGAAGCAAAAGCTAAAGATGCTATTTTAGCAGATTTTTAGATAATACACATTTTTAGCTTTTACAGAAAGGCTGGCTATTTTTTCATTAAAAATTTTTTTGTTTTAAAGAAAGGCAGGCTTCTAATAGTTCTCTTAGAAATCGCAAAAGAAATTTACATGCAA
Organism: Berghia stephanieae; assembly: GCF_034508935.2. NCBI lineage: Eukaryota > Metazoa > Mollusca > Gastropoda > Nudibranchia > Aeolidiidae > Berghia > Berghia stephanieae. The sequence continues at coordinate 20,014,464 of NC_088371.1, forward strand.
AAAGCTTACATAATTGTGCGGCTATGTGGTCTTGTGGTATGACACTCGATTTTGGATCGGAAGGTCCTGGGTACGAGCCTCGCTCGGCGCATAGTTGAGTCCTTGGAGAAGACTCTTTACTCACATTCTCTCACCGTACTCAGGTGTAAAGTGAGTACCTGGCCGTTGACAGCGATGTCTCAGTCGGAAAAAATTGTAATATCGCCTAACAGGCGTCATATTCCGTCCTACGTGTTAAATGTTGCTGTTGACCAGGGACCCCTTGTAAAGCGCTTTGAGCACGTTAGTGGATATTGCGCTATATAAAAGCTCATTTTAAATTATTATTATTTTTTATTTTTTCAAAGTACTTTACAAGGGTTCCCTATCCAACAGCAACAAGTAACATATATGATGAGACATCAGACCTGTAAGGCATTGTTACAGTCTTTTGGTGGGATAGAGACAACCCTGTTATAGGCAGGTACTCATTTTACACCTGAGTAACACGAGAGAATGTGAGTATAGAGTCTTTTCCAAGGTCTTAACTTTGCGCAGAGCAGGAATTAAACCTGGGGCCTACAGGTCTAGTGGCAAGTGTCATACAGTGATACCAAAACTCCGGTTTCACCTGAAAAAAATTCGGACTGAAGCAAAAAATTCTGGGTTACGGGTAACTTCCATCAAATTCCGATGAGGTTAAATTGTTCCAAGGATACCCCCCCCCCCCCCCCCTTTCCAGTCACTACTACTACAACCACCATCACCACATCATCAATACCACTACTAATACAACCACCACCACCACATCATCTTCATTACCACTACTACTACAACCACCACCACCGCATCATCATCACTACAGTGGGCAGGGAGGTCTATACTTTGTCTTCTATCCCCCTATGTCTGTTTTCCAACATGCTTTCTGTCTTTGTCTTTGAATGAGATTACTTGGTTTTGTCCTGGCCCTGGCCGGATACCCTGGCTGGGAGGGAAACAGTCAAATGTATAGTTAGTTTTGGGAGATGATATTTTTTTTCCTTGTAAATCATCTCTCTGTTATGCACTGTATTATGTATTATATATATTTTATTTGTAAACATTTGAGTGTATTCCTCTTAGTGGGGACCTGTGCCTGTGTCTGGATGAGACTTTTAGGTGATCTCAGACTAAGTACTTTGATAGTGTGCTCTTGGAGTCTACATCTGTTCCCTATTTGAACCAATTCCCCTTTGTCTTCACCTTTTCTTGGGTGCTTTAATTGTAATTCTAGAACTTTTTACTATCCCATTTTCTTCCTTTTTACTGGCGCTGATATGACCTTAATGTGTTGCAAGCGCCGTAAAACCCTTAAAAACATAAAACAAACATCATCACTACCACTACTACTACAACCACCAGCATCACCACTGCTTCTAATTCAACCACAACCACCACCACATCATTTTCATTACCACTACTACTATAACCACCACCACCACATCATCATCACTACTACTACAACCATCATTATCACTACCATTACCACCACATCATCATCACTACTACTACAACCATCATCATCACTGCCATACCACCACATCATCACTACTACTACAACCATCATTATCACTACCATTACCACCACATCATCATCACTACTACTACTACAACCATCATTATCACTACCATTACCACCACATCATCACTACCATTACCACCACATCATCATCACTACCACTACTATCAGGGTTCCCGCGGCCTCCTACAATTCAAGGACTTCTTGACAACTTGATTTTGATACTGCTGAGAGAAGCTCCTAGAAAACTCATTGAAATTCATTTTAGGAGAAAACTTGAAAATTCCTTTTCCTCCCCTCCTCCTCCTCCTCCTCATCATCATCATTATCATTATCATCACCATTAGTACTACCACCATTACAACAACCACTTCATCGTCACTACCACCACGACTACAACCTCATCACCATCCCTACTATAACTACTACAACCACCATCACATCACCATCTCCACACCACTGCTACAACAACCACGATCACATCACCATCCGATACTACTACTACTACTACTACTACTACTACTACATACTACTACTACTACTACTACTACTACTACTACTACTACTACTTCTACTACTACTACTACTATACTACTACTACTACTACTACTACTACTACTACTACTACTACTACTACTACTACTACTACTACTACTACTACTACTACTACTACTACTACTACTACTACTACTACTACTACTACTACTACTACTACTACTACTACTACTACTACTACTACTAACTACTACTACTATACTACTACTACTACTACTACTACTACTACTACTACTACTACTACTACTACTACTACTACTACTACTACTACTACTACTACTACTACTACTATACTACTACTACTACTACTACTACTACTACTACTACTACTACTACTACTACTACTACTACTACTACTACTACTACTACTACTACTACTACTACTACTACTACTACTACTACTACTACTACTACTACTACTACTACTACTACTACTACTAACTACTACTACTACTACTACTACTACATCATCATCTATCATACCTACACTACTACTACTAACAACCACACACATCACCATCCTACCACCACAACTTACAAAACTAACACATCACCATCCCTACCACCACATACAACACAACACATCCATTCCTACCACAACTACAACCACAACATCATCAATTCCACCACATACATATCACCACCTGCCATACTATTACACCACCACAATGCCACCCCTACAAACCACCAATACTACTGCAACCAGTGTTGCAAGCGCTGAAAAAAACCTTCAAACAAATTTAGCTCAAATCTCTCTCTCTCTCTCTCTCTCTCTCCTCTCTCTCTCTCTCTCTCTCTCTCTCTCTCTCTCTCTCTCTCTCTCTCTCTCTCTCTCTCTCTCTCTCTCTCTCTCTCTCTCTCTCTCTCTCTCTCTCTCTCTCTCTCTCTCTCTCTCTCTCTCTCTCTCTCTCTTTTTTTTTTTTTTTTTCTTTCACAAAAACACACACATACACACCCACCCACGCAAATCAATAATTACGCTCTTTGGATTAATTTTCATGTTCGCCTTCGCCAATAATAGCTCATCACAATTACTTTGACCTCAAACTTTAGCCTCGTTAATTTTTAATGTCCTGTTTCTCTACTTATCACTACATGCACTTTGAGCACTCCCTCTCTCAAACACACACACACACACACACTACAACCACCACCACCACCACATCTTCACTACCACGACTACTTCAACCACCACCACTACATCATTATCATTACCACTACTACTACAACTACCCACACCACATCATCACTACTACTACAACCACTGCCACTACTACAACCACAACCACCACCACCACCACCACCACATCATCATCACTACCACAACTACTACAACAGCCATTATCATATCGTCATCATCACTACTGTTACTACTACTACTACTACTACTACTACTACTACTACTACTACTACTAGTACTACTACTACTACTACTACTACTACTACTACTACTACAACCAACACCACATCCTCACTACCACCATTACTACAATCACTACCATAAGGTTTTGGAGCTTTACTTCATTTGAAATAAGGAAAC
>NC_088371.1:20018195-20020695 GCF_034508935.2 Berghia stephanieae
GGCTCTTTACTCACATTCTCTCACCGTAGTGAGGTGTAAAATGAGTACCTGGCCGATAACAACGTTGTCTCTGTCCGAAAAAAAATGTAATAACGCTAACAGGCGTCAAGTCCCGTTCTGATGTTAAATGTTTTTGTTGGCCAGAGAACCCTTGTAACAGCATTGAGCACGTTTAGTGGATATTGCGCTATATAAAAGCGCAATTTTTATTATTATTATTATTATTATTATTATTAGTTTATTATTATTATTTTTATTATTATTTTATTATTTTTAAATTTATTATTAATATTATTATCATTGTTATTTTTATCATTATTATTTTTATTTATATTATATATTATTATTTATTATTATTATATTATTATTATTATTATTATTATTATTATTATCATTATCATTATTATTATTATCATTATTATTTTATTATAATTATTATTATTATTATTATTATTATTATTATTATTATTATTATTTTTATTATTAATTATTATTATTATCATTATTATTATTGTTATTATTATCATTATTATTATTATCATTATTATTATTATTATTATTATTATTATTATTATTATTATTATTATTATTGTTATTATTATTATTATTATTGTTATTATTATCATTATTATTATTATTATTATTATTATTATTATTATTATTATTATTATTATTATTATTATTATTATATTATTATTTTAAAATCATTATTCCTTTCCATAAGCTCTTATGACAGTTTTCTTTTCGTTCTTTTCTGAAATATTTTTTTTCTCAATTCAATAATTTAAAACCAAAATTACAAGACTGTTGTTGTCATAGACTTAAGAAACTCTATCCATTTTCACCAATAAACCCTACAAAATCAAATCAAGTTTGTTGTTTCCGATTATTAATTCTATGTTAAACAATAATACCGTTTTAAGACAATGGGTCACATATTTTGTTAAAGTTAAGTTACTCACCCAATTAATGCGTTTTTTTCTCACAAATATATTGTTTCGGTGTAGTGTTAAACTCAGCATGCCATCCTTCGTGAGATGTCATTATACCTCCGAAATTTATCGAAGTCTTTCCTTTAAATTGGCCAAAGTCTTGCTGAGAAAAAAAATAAATTAAAATACGCACCCTCTATTTGGAACGCCTTACCACAGAGCATTCGTGAAAAAGCATTATTGGCTATTTTTAAACGTTCGCTTAAACATATCGGTTTCGATTTTAGTAGATGGTTTTATGAGAAGCAAAATAGGCGTCTGGTTTATGTTATATGTGTATGTGTGTGTTTGTGTATGTGCTTGTGTGTGCGAATGAGTATGTTTCAGCCAAAGTAATTTATAACTTAGCGCGTAGAGTCTGGTGTCTCGCTCGGAGTTACAGCGCTATATAAGTTTTCAGGATTATTATCATTATGAAAAGATAAGCAAGCCGGCTGGCTCGCTGGAGAATGTCTGTTGGGGACAACGATGGCTCTGTGCCAATGATCACCCTAAGTAAGACACTTCTATAAGTAATGTGCGGCTATGTGGTCTAGTGGTATGACACTCGCTTTTGGATCGGAAGGTTCTAGGTTCGAGCCTCGCTCGGCGCATAGTTGAGTCCTTGGAGAAGGCTCTTTACTCACATTCTCTCACCTAACTCAGGTGTAAAATGAGTACCTGGCCGTAAACAGCGTTGTCTCTGTCCCAAAAATTTGTAATATCGCCTGACAGGCCTCATGTCTCGTCCTACATGTTATATGTTGCTGTTGGCCAGGGACCCCTTGTAAAGCGCTTTGAGCACGTTTTGTGGATATTGCGCTATATAAAAAGTCAATTTTTTTGTAAATGACGCGTTAAATATATGTCAGTGCAAATCAGTCGGAAGGTGAAAATTTTGAATTTGCATTTTTTTTCATTTTCTGAAAGATATGCTCACCAGAGCATTTTAATCGTCACTTGAAGTAAATCGGGTAATTTTTCATGAAGTTATGGTCATTTTATGAGAAAGGTATACAGCAACTTTTCTCAAATTAAACTTGGAAATGTCTCAGTTCAAACTTTTACAACATCCGACTAATTATGTCATGCACTGTAAAATATTTCTCCGTCATCTATCGGGCCTTTAAGTAATCTATTTATGTTTATATTGATTGTTTTCTTTGTTGGCCTTAAAAGGGGTTTGAACCCAAACCGTTCGTGGTTGATGTCTTGTTCTTTCTTAAAAAGTGTTAAATTCAATTCTATTCATTACTTTTTTACAGTCTACAGTTTTTAGCGTCTAAGCATCAGTTTCAACATAATTTCTATGATTGTTAAACAACAATGGTCAAAATCGAACACAGTAATTTGAAGATCAGAAGTGTGTTCCGTTGATGAGGCAAAGTTAGACAAAAAGCGAGATTGGATGCGCTTCGCTTTACAAAAAGCGTTCTCTAGCTTGTCGGCCGCCGTGGCGCTCGCTTTTTGTTCACCCTCGATTTGCCTCACCTATGGAACAGATCTGGATACTTACAACTTTAGTCCCA
>NC_088371.1:20023195-20025695 GCF_034508935.2 Berghia stephanieae
TTCTTCTTCTTCTTCTTCTTCTTCTTCTTCTTCTTCTTCTTCTTCTTCTTCTTCTTCTTCTTCTTCTGCTTCTTCTTCTTTTTCATCATATTCTTCTTCTTCTTCTTCTTCTTCTTCTTCTTCTTCTTCTTATTATTATTATTATTATTATTATTATTATTATTATTATTATTATTATTATTATTATTATTATTATTATTATTATTATTATTATTATTATTATTATTATTATTACGTGCGGCTATGGCCTCTTGTTGTATAACACTCGCTTTCGGATCGGAAGGTCCTGGGTTCGAGCATCGCTCGACACATGGCCGAGTCCTCGGAAAAGGCTCTTTACTCACATTCTCTCACCGTAGTGAGGTGTAAAATGAGTACCTGGCCGATAACAACGTTGTCTCTGTCCGAAAAAAAATGTAATAACGCCTAACAGGCGTCAAGTCCCGTTCTTGATGTTAAATGTTTTTGTTGGCCAGAGAACCCTTGTAAACAGCATTGAGCACGTTTAGTGGATATTGCGCTATATAAAAGCGCAATTTTATTATTATTATTATTATTATTATTATTATTATTATTATTATTATTATTATTATTATTATTATTAATATTATTAATATTATTATCATTGTTATTTTTATCATTATTATTTTTATTATTATTATTATTATTATATATTATTATTATTATTATTATTATTATTATTATTATTATTATTATTATCATTATCATTATTATTATTATTATTATCATTTAAAAACCATTCTTCCTTCCCATGAGCTCTTACGACAGTTTTCTTTTCGTTCTTTTCTGAAATATTCTTATCTCAATTCAATAAAACCAAAATTACACGAGTGTTGTTGTCATCGACTTAAGAAACTATATCCATTTTCACCAATAAACCCTACAAAATCTAAGTTTTTTGTTTCCGACTAAAAATCCTATGTTGAACAATATAATAACTTCACATATTTTGTTAAGTTTAAAATTACTCACCAAAAGGCCTCTTGTGCGTTTGTTGTTTCTCACACATATATGATGTCTCTCCCCAGTCTTTCCTAACACGCCATCCTTTGTAGGTTGTCATTATACGCCCCTCTCGTTTAGATTTAGGCCCTGTGAATTGGCCAAAGTCTTGCTGAGAAAAAAAAATAATTAAAATACGTACTTTCTATTTGAAAGGCCTTACCACAGAGCATTCGTGAAAAGCATCGTTGGCTATTTTTAAACGTTGGCTTAAAATATATCTGTTTCGATTTTAGTAGATGATTTTATGAGAAACAAGATAGGCGTCTGGTTTATGTTGTATGTGTTTGTGTGTGTGCTTGGGTGTGCGAATGAGTATGTTTCTGCCAAAGTAATTTGTAACTTACAGTCTGGTGTCTCGTATATATCTGTATATATATATATATATATATATATATATATATATATATATATATATATATATTTCCCATTGATTGAATTACGGATTAATCCATGTGGATAGTGGTGATGTTAAGGGTTTTAATTGAAATCCCTCACGACCCCACTACTCATTGAATATTAAAATATTGCAATCTAGTCAAAGATTTGCTCCGGTATTTTCACAGATCGGTTATGAACAAAACCTTCAGTGTTTAATCGCACATCATGAATCGGGGTAATGACAGCCCACATCCTGTGAGGGACCAAGCCGAACGGCTTACCACACAACAGATCACAGACTACTGACCAGGATGGCTACTGTCTGTTATAACGGAAAACCTTTCACGCCAAGCAGTTAAGGCAACTCAAAAGAAAAATGAATTGTTTTGTGATACGGGATGAAGATTAATACCAATAGAATACAATTAATGAATTAAAACCATCACTATTATTCTTTGGTAAATTATGTGTTAACTTGTTATTATATGAGGCAATTCTGTTGATTTATATAAGAATACCTTTCTTTAACGGGGAATAATACGTACCTTCTGAACCTACCTATCCCTATACAACGTGCCAATACTCTACCACTACACTATTACATACTCCTTTAAACCTAAAACCTTCTCTTACTATCAGCAAATTGTCAGGAGTTTTTTACCCGACAATAAAAGGGAATAAAAGCGACACCCGACTCTAGCCTATGGGGAAAACTATTTGACTCCTATCTATACGTATCTCCTTTCTTGCCAGCCTCCTACATAGACGTGACACTCACCACTGGAACAGATCTGGATACTTACAACTTTAGTCCCATCAATGTGTAGGTAACTTTCATTCTCATAATAAGCTCCAATCCATACATAGAAGTTAAAGAAAAACGTCTAGAGTAAAAAAAATGTTACGGAATGAATTAAGCTGGCGTCACACTGCTCTTTGTAACTGTTTTTATTATAGACTTCCAATTGGGTCATTAGATCTCACTAAAGTCTCTCAATAAGACAAAAAAAATTAAATTCATTATAGATTTGTTTTATCTCACGGGCAAAAATGGTGGGTATTTTACTTACACTTATATCACCAATAAAACATAATC
>NC_088371.1:20028195-20040695 GCF_034508935.2 Berghia stephanieae
GGAGGGGTTAGCGTTTACGCTAAAGAGCCATCGAAGGTAAGGGTCATTGAGAGCGTAACGGGCAGCAATGGGGTGAACCGAATTTCTGTGGAAGTAGGTGGACTGTGTTTGCATAATATCTACAAACCACCAAGAGCGACTTGGACTACACCACCGGTACCGGTCGTCAGCCATCCTTCCATTTGTCTGGGAGACTTTAATAGCCACCATCACGAATGGGGCTACCGAGACTGCAACGAGGCAGGAAGACAACTCCGCTCATGGATGGACTGTTGTGATCTACACCTAGTGTACGATCCTACAGCCAAGGGTACCTTCCGGGGTACTCGCCATAGAAGGAGTATACTCCAGACCTCACCCTCGTTACGAAAGGCGCGAACGGTGAACGCTGCAGGTGAAGCGAACAGTCCTCGGGGACTTTCCGCATAGCCAGCACAGGCCGGTTCTTGTCACAGCTGGGTTGACAATACCGAGGGTGCAGTCTCTCCCACTTTGCAGGTGGAATTTCAGGAAGGCTGACTGGGAGGAATTCAGTTCCTATATCGAGCAGGTTTGCCCTGCCATTCCTCCCAAGTCCGAGAATATAACCAGATTTAGCAGGCTACTGGTTAAGAGCGCTCAACGTTCTATTCCACGGGGCAAACGGAAATTCTACACCCCTTGCTGGACAGCAGAGTCGGAAGAGCTGTACCGAGAGTACCAGCAGACCCAGTCCCAGGACGTAGCCGATAGACTACTTCAGTCTCTGGCAGAGGAAAGGAAGCAACGGTGGTAGGTGACCGTGGAAAGTCTCGACTTTACACACTCCAGCCGCCACGCTTGGCGTCTGATAAAGAAATTGGACCCAGATCGGAATTACGCGAAGGCTGCATCGGAGTGTGAGGCAGACACAATTGCCAAGAACATTAAGCACCGCAGCAAACGGGTCCCTAATCAGGCTTTTGAGCGCAGTGTCCGCAAGGCGTACCGTACGATTTTGGACTCGTTACCAGCGGAGGAGTCGGACTGGAAGGCCCCGTTCAGTCCCCAAGAAGTGGGTGCAGCCATTAGCGATGTGAAGAACGGCAAAGCAGCAGGGATAGATGGTGTATATCCCGATATGGTGACGCATCTGGGACCCAGGGCATGGGCCTGGCTGGCAGAGGCAATGTCCGACGTCCTTGAAAAAGGAAAGCTTCCACAAGTGTGGAAGTATGTGAAGATAGTTGCCATCCTGAAGCCCGGGAAACCGGCGAAGGAGGCCGACAGTTACAGACCCATATCGCTGCTGAGCTGTCTTTACAAATTGTTGGAGCGTGTTCTATTAAACCGATGGGGCTTCAGGGAAGGGAGGTGCACCACGGAGCAGGTCATTGCCCTTACAGAGCATATTGAGCAAGGGTTCGAGAGAAAACAGCAAACAGGTGCTGTCTTTATAGACCTATCAGCGGCGTACGATACGGTCTGGTGCGAAGGGTTGATGCTCAAACTTGCAAAAATCAAAAGGTGCAAAAAGACCTTGAAGTTGTTCTCTTCGATCTTAGGGGAAAGGCACTTCCACGTCGCGCTGGGAGACGCCACGAGCAAAGTAAGGAAATTGAAGAATGGGGTCCCTCAGGGGTCGGTACTTGTGCCAATGTTGTTTAACGTTACATTAGCGATATGCCGAACACTTCCTCCCTGAGGCTGGGATACGCGGACGACTGGGCACTCGTTACTCAGAGTAAAGTGTGGACCCGTCTCGAGAGCGTACTGAGCGAGGACGTCACCAGACTCATATCCTACTTCGACAAGTGCTACCTGAAGATGAACACTTCAAAAACCGTGGCCACTGCATTCCACCTATGCAGTGCTTGGCACACCCGCTAACTGAATGTCCTAGTCGGGGACCAGCCACTCCCATATGAGCCGCATCAAAAATATTTAGGGGTGACGTTAGATCGCAGCCTTACCTATCGGGTGCATCTCGAAGGGGTTGCCCGGAAGATAGAGAAGCGGAATAGTTTTCTGAGGAAGCTGGCGGGATCGACTTAGGGCGCTAGCCAAGCGCTCATGAGAACGTCCGCCTTGGCACTATGCTATTCCATCGCGGAGTATTGCGCTCCAGTGTGGGGTAGAAGCAGAAACGTTGAGAAGGTGGATGTAAAACTTCGCAAGTCGATGCACATAGTGTCATGAACACTGGCAACAACTCCTAGAGAATAGGGCCCGATAATGGCAGTGATCCAGCCCCCCCTACTCCCACAACGATGTCGGGAGGGAGACGATTACGGGAAACTGGCTGAGTAAGATTAAAGAGAGAGGGAATGGGGATACCCCTCTGATGCGCATAATGGACGGTGCCCCCGTTTCGAGCCGAAATAAGTCCCGGCAACCCTTGTACGCAAAATTCCTGACTACGGACAGAGCTGCACATACCAGATAGAAGTCGATTTGGACGAATTCAATCCCTCGTGGGGGCGGGGACCTACAATCCTCTAAGCTTGGTGAGAAATTGCCAGGCTTTGATACCAGTAAGAGGAGACATTGGGTGGCTGCGAATCGGCTTCGGTCGAGGAGCTGCCTAACGACAAGTGCGTTAAATCGGTGGGGTCTTACTACCTGTCCAATATGTCCCCGCTGTGGGCAAGAACCCGAGACGGCAGAGCATCTAGTCGAAAGGTGTGTTGTGACGATGCTACCCGGCGGGTTCGCGACGGTGCACGAATGCGGACCGGACTTTGCTGATTGGGTCGATCGTCATAACATAGTAGTGTGAAACCATAAGAGGCGGCTGCTGCCGTATTGGCCAACTTTAGGCATTTTAAAATCAAAATTCATTAAATCCTCTAGTGTCTGCTTTTGTTTTTACTCGTTTAGACTATCTAATTCCCCAGGTTTCTTACCTGATAAACTGTAGCGGTTTCAAAATCAAGCTGCTAGAATAGTTTTAAGAAGAAATAAGAGAGAACACACGACTCCAATGCTTTTGACCTTACACTGGCTTCCCATTAGGGCCAGGGTGCTCTTTAAGGTTGGAGTCATGTGTTTTAAATGTTTTCACGGAAGCGCCCCTGTTTATCTCGATGATCTTGTCGAACCATACGTTCCGCCCCGTGCATTGAGATCAGGTGATCATCGTCTACTTAAAGTGCCAAAAAAGGGTAAAAAAAACTCTCTGACAGATCCTTTAGTCATTTTGCACCGACTGTATGGAACAATCTCCCCTTATCTCTTCGTGACGTCCCTACTGAACTCGCTTTCAGGAAACACTTAAAAACTTATTTATTTCGAGAATTCTTAATTTATTAGTTATTTTATTTGAGCAGACGATGATATATTACTTTATTTCTAAAATATGTTAAATAGTTGGATGGTGGAAGGTTTGTGTGTGTGTGTGTGTGTGTGTGTGTGTGTGTGTGTGTGTGAGAGAGAGAGAGTTAGAGGACGAGAGAGACTGGGAGTGAGATAGATAGATATATAGAATGTAAAGAATATATAGAATATATTTGAATGGATTGAAGGTATTGTTATGCACCTAGAGCTTTCTTGTATAGAGGAGTGGGCGAAATATAAATAAATTTCATTATTATTATTATTATTATTATTATTATTATTATTATTATTATTATTATTATTATTATTATTATTATTATTATTATTATTAAGGTGGGGACGATATTTGATAAGAATTCAATAAACCCCAACATTTTGGGTGCCTTTACATCCCCCCCCACCCCCCTTGCATATATTCTATCCAGTATTCTCTATTCTATGGTTTGGTCGATTGAATCAAAAAAGAAAATTCGTTTCGAAGAATCAAGTCAGTCGTACTGGTTTCCGTACTCGTGTAAACTCACCCAAAATGTTGGCGTATATGGAATTAATTATAATCAAATATCATCCTCACCTTACAAGTGATTCTGGATTTAATTTAGTAAATTAAATAGTTGGCGAAGAAGCACGATGGGGGAAGCAAAGAAAGGCAATTACACGTGGAAGCAGGCGGAGAAGACAGCTCAAGGAAGAGTCAAAGAGCGAAGCGTCATTGACGGCCTATGATCCGACAGGGGTAAAGGGCAGATTGAATAGCACTAAAGTAAATTTATACTCACCTCCACTAATGAATAGAGAGACTGTGATTACCAAAAGTGGGACAAGCAGATCAGAGCGTAACATACTCATCTTGTGAGTGATTTTCAATACTTGTGTTCTATGAAAAATAAATTAATGTTAACATTTCAATGTCATAAGTCTCTCTCTCTCTCTCTCTCTCTCTCTCTCTCTCTCTCTCTTTCTCTCTCTCTCTCTCTCTTTCTCTTTTCTCTCTTAATTCTTCAGAGCTATTAGGCCCATGGAGCCGAAGTTTTCCCGGTTTCTATATCGTGAAACGGGCAATAGCAATTGTTTGCTGCCCTTTGAATAGGACACTAATCTATCGCAACGTACTTTGTCATATCTTACAGACCTAGTTACCCACAATAGAGAAGGTAAGTCATAACAAGATAACTGCGTATTCTAGAAAAAACACGTACCAAAAAATGGTCAAAAAACTCGTCCTTCAAATATCCGTCGATTTAAATGACCTTCATCTTGGAAAAATCTCTCAAACTTGTGACCTCGCGGTGTCTTCCTTTAGTCCAAGGTTTGAGAGTTATTGCCAAGGTGAGGGTCATTTAAATTGATCGATAATTGAAGGAAGAATGAGTTTTCTGGATATTGTAAAAATACATGTCTTTCTTGATAAGACACTTAATTATAGTCCGATTTTTTTTATTAATGGCGGTGTTTTTCTGGTTTTTCTTGCCTGTCCCTCTATCAAAAGTTGTAAAAATTGGAACCAACCCCTCAATCAATTTGTCTTAGCTGAATATAGATTTTGGACCGTATTAATGCCATATCAAAAAAGGTTTCTTCTTTAAGTCCTATAAAAAAAACTACTCTAAAATCGCTGTCATAAACTTAGAGATTTTACACTGTTAAATATGTAAACAAATTACGCACCACAAAAGCTGAGATGAATTCATCGTTTTTCAATAAAATGTGATGTTGACACAGTAGTTCCGGCTAGTGATTATGAGTTCACGTCATACTTGTTTCCGAATAAAAACAATTCGCTTTAACTGTTATACACTTAACACTTAAGTAGTTTGCATTAAATTTTTAATTTATTATTTATGACATATTATCTACATCATGTCGCAATTACCAAAGACTGATATGAAATCTCCAGCTTTAGATAACAATAGTGATTGTATACTCAATATTGTCAATTTAACAATGGATGCTGTTAATATAATTTTGAAAAAAAATTGTTATGTATGAAAGTTTCAAGGAGCTTTTAAACAATACGATACAATACGTAATCTCTATCGGTTCCACTCTCGTAAAGCTGAGAAAAGAAGAATTCGTGTCTCTATCGATAATCCATTAAATAGGATGGCGACGGAATTGGAATTTAACAATGAACCATGAGAAAATGTTTTCAAAATACGACAGAGAGAGAGAGAGAGAGAGATAGAGAGAGAGAGAGAGAGAGAGAGAGAGAGAGAGAGAGACCATCAGTGTGGAACGATGTTGTAGGAAAAGGATCGTAGACAACTTTGATATGTATATCATCCAAAGATGTATGGAACTGGGTGAGCGTAAACTCACAAAATCCGACAAAATATTGGATTTCTGATAATTCGGGCAGAAAAGGGCCCATAGGTTATGGGTAGAGTATCATTGTTATTCTTGCAGGTGGTGAAGATACTTGATATTTAAAAGGATGCCATGCCATATTTTCTTCTCTGCATTAACTGGAAGGTAGAGAATATCATTCTGGGATCAATAAAAAGTGTTTGAAGGACTAGCTAAATACTGTTTGATTCCTTCACTCGATGCACCCAGCTTTATTGTATTGGACAACGCTACCATTCGGTGGCCCATGATCACTTCGAGGTTCCAACTTAGGCAAATATACAAGTTGACATGATATCATGGTTTCAGTCAGGCAGCACTACATATTCAGACCATTTAACAAAGGGCTAACTATATCCTTAGTAAAAATAATTGAAACAGAAAAAGTTTTCAAAGCAGACTGTCTAATCATTGTTTTGACACGAGGTTGCACGACTTTCCCCATATCATTGTGATCGCAACCCTAAGTAGAAGGAAAGATTGAGAAGAGGAACACCAATTTACTCTCACCGACGAAGCAAAATGAAATAAGATTGGGAAGATTGGGAAAAGGCATGCTCCAACCTTCGCAAACTGGAGAAAAATTACATTTCATTGGATAGAGTGACGCTCGGAATCTTTCCGTAGTCGTTCCATTTCTCTTTTTCATCATCCTCGTCATCCGATTTGGTGATATGTGTTTCTAGTATTTCTTGGTTTTTGTTGTTGTTAAACATGTGCACATATTTGTGGAAACACTGTATCATAAATTGATAAATTTCTACTTTTGACCAGTCTACATTAAATTTATATCATCCTCTTTATCATAAACACAAGCTTTTTCTCGAAATTTATCAAACAAAATAATGTTGGAAACGCGTAATGTTCACATTCGACTGTATTCATCAGTAAAGTGTATTTATAGTTCTTAAATGTAGATGTCTGATAGTTAAAAATTGCCGTTCGTTAATTCTTATTCAAATACTGTATGTTTATCATCTAAGTTCCAATTAACCGAGCATTCCATTTTAACGTATTTCTTCAAAATGGATGAGCGGAAAATTCATTATTTTGATCATGTAAATTTTCTATGAGTTCAGTTGCCTGTTATCGATTTTAATATAGCTGTTATAAGACAAATCCATTCCTGTAGTTTTAAAATTAATGAGAAAATAGTTTTGATTAAAACAAATTGATTCAGAAGTTCATACAAATTTTTGCAGCTGTGTATTGAGGGACAGCTGAGAAAAACACGCGCTACTTATTGAAAATCTGATAATAGTTAAAATTACTTTACAACATCTAATTCAATACGTCATATGAACACGCCAAATCACAATCTTGTCTCAACAAACTGACGTTTTTTTTGTGTTGAGAATATCAAATTAAGAAATTAAGGGGCTGGCACCAGTGTAAGATAAATACCCGAACAAGTGTGTATGAAAGGTACCAGAAAAAGCAAGAAAGAAAAATACAGGAAAAAGACATCCCAAAAAAATCAATCGACCTCGACTGGGGATCGAACCTCAGTTCAACTGATTTTTTGGATATTTTTTTCAGGTTCTATCCCCAGTCAAGGTCTACTGAGTTTTTGGGATGTTTTTTTTTTGTATTTTTCTTTCTTGCTTTGTCTGACACCTCTCATACACACTTGTTTCGTTCTTCAACTAACGTTTAGTGACTCCGACGAAATAATTTGGATGCCAAGCTGGTGTTTTCCATAATATATAAGATGAGTGATACGAAGAACATTACGACATTGCTTTAAAAAAATCGTGCGGAAATCCAAAATCAAAGAAAAATAAAATTACGAGCTTTAGGCGTCTTTTTCATTTAATCACATATGTAAACCATTGTATTAAAATGGTATAATGTCCGGATGAATCGAACTCAGAAAAAAAAATCTAGAACTAAAATAATTAATGCTGTTGGTTTAGCCAAAATACTCGCAGCATCTGCCAGTCGTTTATAATGCACCAACTCACAAAACTATGTTTAACTTTGAACGACCAGAGTCTGATTGATAGAACATAATAGTGAGAACTACTCATAAATATGTTTTTAAAAAGTTATGCCGTTCCGCCACGACATCATTATACATCGTCGGCTAGGCATTCCACGAAGGAATATTGATAATTCATCAAACAAGATGTTTGATGTTAACAGGAATCACCCATGTTGTCCAAGTGAACAAATTGGGGGTTAATAATCTTGCTCAAGGAAAAGAAAAGAGAGTGCCTGAAGCGGGGCTAGAAACTGGGACATTTGGGGAGTGACAGTGCAATGCCTTAACCACTCGGCCACTCCCCCCCCCCACCCACTCATAAATATGGCTTAGCTGAAAACAATAACAAAGAGATGAGTGGCGTCAATTTCGTTCCTTCAATAAGAAAGATGAACTTTGAGATTTTCGCAAAGTTAGAATTGTATGTTTTCCACTATAATGGAGAGAAATTAACCTACAGTTTTATAATAATAATTTTGTTTATCAATTCAATTCCTAGACATAATATCGATTTGAGACGGTGGGTCACATATTTCTGATTATAAGACCTTAAATTTAGCTAATTATCTAGCAAGCTGCTGTGGTTTTATGTCGGATTTTTCTTTAATTTCATCTCTTTTGTCGTTCGTTTGTTTTTGATTTGGTTTGCTTAATCTTGATTTTAGAGTTCAGCTTAGGGATCGTTTTCTCCCTTTGAAGGAAAATTCGGCTTGGATTATTTTTAATGTGTGGCTAAACCAACAGCATCAATTATTTTAGTTCGAGATTATTTTCCTGCAGTTTGCGAAGGTTGGAGCATACCTTTTCCCAATCTTCCCAATCTTATTTCATTTTTCTTCGTCGGTGAGAGTAAATTGGTGTTCCTCTTCTAAATCTTTCCCTCTACTTAGGATTGCGCTCGCAATGATATGGGGAAAGTCGTGCAATCTCGTGTCAAAACTCCCTGATTAGACAGTCTGTCTTGAAAACTTTCTCTGATTCATTTCTTTTTACTAAGGATATAGTTAGCCCTTTGTTAAATGGTCGGAATATGTAGTGCTGCCTGACTGAAACCATGATATCATGTCAACTTGTATATTTGACTAAGTTGGAACCTTGAAGTGATCATGGGCCACCGAATGGTAGCGTTGTCCAATACAATAAAGCTGGGTGCTTCGAGTGAAGGGATCGAACAGAATTTAGCCAGTCCTTCAAACACTTTGCATTGATCCCAGAATAATATTCTCTACATTTCAGTTAATGCAGAGAAGAAAAAATGGCATGGCATCCGTTTAAATATCAAGTATCTTCACCACCTGCAAGAATAACAATGATACTCTACCCATAACCTATGGGCCCTTTTCTGCCGAATTATCAGAAATCCAATATTTTGTCGGATTTTGTGAGTTTACGCTCACCCAGTTCCATACATCTTTGGATGATAAACATATCAAAGTTGTCTACGATCCTTTTCCTACAACATCGTTCCACACTGATGGTCTCTCTCTCTCTCTCTCTCTCTCTCTCTCTCTCTCTCTCTCTCTTTCACTCTCTCTCTTTCTCTCTCTCTCTCTCTCTCTCTCTCTCTCTCTCTCTCTCTTTCTCTCTCTCTCTCTCTGTGTCGTATTTTGATAACCATTTTCTCATGGTTCAGTGTTAAATTCCAATTCCATAGCCATCCTATTTAATGGCTTATCGATAGAGACACGAATTCTTCTTTTCTCAGCTTTACGAGAGATTTTTCCAAGATGAAGGTCATTTAAATTGATGGATATTTGACGGACGATTTTTCTAACCATTTTTTTTGTACGTGTTTTTTTGCTAGAATACGCAGTTTACTGGTTAAAGGTAAGATATGACTTACCTTCTCTATTGTGGCTAGGTAGGCCTGTAAGATATGACAAAAGTACTTTGAGATAGATTAGTGTCCTATTCAAAGGGCAGCAAGCAATTGCTATTGGCCGTTTCAAGATATAGAAACCGGGATAACTCCGGCTCCATAGGCCTAATAGTTCTGAAGAATTAAGAGAGAGAAAGAAAAAAAAAAAAAAAAAAAAGAGAGAGAGAGAGAGAGAGAGAGAGAGAGAGAGAGAGAGAGAGAGAGAGAGAGAGAGAGAGAGAGAGACTTATGACATTGAAATGTTAACATTAATTTATTTTTCATAGAACACAAGTATTGAAAATCACTCACAAGATGAGTATGTTACGCTCTGATCTGCTTGTCTCACTTTTGGTAATCACAGTGTCGCTCTTCATTAGTGGAGGTGAGTATAAATTTACTTTAGTGCTATTTAATCTGCCCTTTACCCCTGACGGATCATTGGCCGTCAATGACGCTTCGCTATTTGAATATTCCTTGAGCTGGTTTCTCCACCTCCTTCCACGTGTAACTGCCTCTCCCCACTGTGCTTCTTCGCCAACTATTTAATTTACTAAATTAGATGAAAACGCATTTGTAAGGTGAGGATGATACTTGATTATAGTTAATTCCATAAACGCCAACATTTTGGGTGACTTTACACGAGTACGGAAACAAGTACGACTGACTTGACTCTTCGAAACGAATTTTCTTTTATAGATTCAATAGACCAAACCATAGAATAGAGAATACTGAATAGAATATATACAAGGGGGGTGAGGGGGGGATGTAAAGGCACCCAACATGTTGGGGTTTATTGAATTCTAATTAAATATCGTCCCCACTTTACAAGTGAGTCTTCGTTTAATTTAGTAAATTCCATAAACCATCAACACTTTCGTTGTGACCTGGCAGCACTATAACGGCTTTTGGTGTTCTGTCCTCTACAACCTTTTTTATGACCATGTCAATAAGGATAAAAGGAGGAAAAGGGTAACAAAACATGTCCCATTTCATGAAAAATGCATTGACAGCACACGATTAGGGTTCTGGAAATGATTGGAATTTGACAGTTGTATCTACTTGCAAAGAGGTATATTGATGGTTTGCCAAATTTGAAAGAGATATGTTCACAGTCTGACGGGTCAAGCATGCATTCTGTCCTAATATTAATCTTTCTGCTGTAATAATCAGCATCACTATCTACACCCGGATTATAAAATGCTGAAAGCCATCTATTCCTTTTTTTCCATCATAACAAGAGATCCCTTACAGTATCATTACACAAAACAGAATGAGTGCCTCCCACATATCCCAGTTACAGCTGTAGAGTTTTCTAAAAAAAATCTAAGATGACCATCACACACAGTTTTACACAAAGTCCAAACCCCAATAGAAGCTGCCTAACGCTCAATGTTTTTTCTTCCTCACTCTACATCCCTGTAGTGTGGGACCCACCATTCATGACAGCTCCAAATGGATAATTAAATGAATCTGTCAGAATGACCCAATTAGGTTTAGGTAAATATTAATAGATGTATAGCAGTGAATCCTTCTACTGATTTCTTTTATGGACGCAGGAGATACAGATATAGTTTGCTTGTTAGAAGATTGCCTTCTTAGAACATTCATCTTATCTAATTCTGCCTATAAAAATGTGTCCATATCTGACAGCAGGAGAGCATGGAACCGAGGTCCCAATTAGTCTTCTTAACATTAAAACGATAATATGGGACTTCCATGATTCGTCCTTGAGCAATTCAAGCAAGTTATCTTTTTTATCCTCTTTAAGATAAACTACACACCAGAACCTGAGGTATTTGATTGTGAATTTTTAGATAACAATATCAGTGAATGGATGATACGAGAGATCGTACTGAGTGTATTTGAGGTGTGAAAATTAATTTCTGTAAAATCCCGGAACAAACCAAATTACCAAGGGAATCACATTTTAACAAAGAAGAAAACTGTGCCTTAGAGGCACTCATTCCAGAACTCTTACAGCAAGACTTTATTTGTCAGAGAGAACATGAAGATGACAATGATCAAGCGGAATTCATTAACAACATCTTTCTTAGGTAGAAAGAACTTCATCATTCTAGATGTTAGTGAATTAAATACCTTTGTAAAAACCCCATTTTAAAATGGATAGCCTTAACAATATTCTTGACTTAGTGGAAACTAACTGCTTTTTGGCGTCAATCGATTTGTTGTCAGCATCCCAGGCCGGTTGTGCTTGGACTTCAAGTTTAAGTTCATGGACAACTGGAACGATTTGGGCAAGCTGATCTTTACTTGCACCAAGTTCATTATGTCACGAGAGTCTTTTGACTTTACCCGAAGTTGTTGTTATTGCTGAAAGGGGGGGGGGGTATTGGCCAGGTTATCCATAATTATCTAGATTCAATGGAAAACAGAACATGCACATTAATAACTAAAACATGCTTTCTAATCTTAACATACAAGGGTACACATTGTACCGGTCATCATTTAAAAAAATAATGAAAGATGGGTATGTTGGCTTGAAAATATTCATCACGAATGATGAACTAATAAAGAAGTTCCCAAAAAGTGTACAATTCATCACAAATAATGAATTTTATAAAATAATGAGTAGTTTCCCATCACGACTAATGAGAAAATTAGAATATATGACTCATCACGAATAATGAGTTCTGCTTATATCACCATTCATCACGAATAATAATTGGTATAGCGTCTGCTCCCCCTCCACCACGAATAGTGAGGTTGACCTTGTAAAAAGCAGAGTAAGAAGTAGAATTCGTCACGAACAACAAATTCAATCGTTGGCAATATGAAAAAGAATTCATCACGAATGTAATATGGTATTTAAGGTGGAGATTAAATTTTTAAATTTAAGAAAACTTATGTACTTATTCTCCACAGCACAGGAGCGTTTTACATAGTTTGTCAGTTCCTGCACTCACACAATCGCCCTGCTAATTAGAATGAAATTATATAGAGGTTTGCAACACCTATGATTTCCCCGTTACATATTACATTTCAAAATGTACAATG
>NC_088371.1:20050695-20063195 GCF_034508935.2 Berghia stephanieae
AAAATTTCTGTAAATCCGAATACCTTAATGTAATCTAGTGAATAACATCATTATGAATGCCACGATTTGCTGAAATAAGCCAATCGGACAGCTCGTTGCTCAGAAATATCTGTACTTGATGTTTATGCTGGACAGATAGAGTTGAGGGTGTGGCCATAAGTTAAACCTGGGTATTATTCACCTGAAACCATCACACTGAAAGCATCGAAGGGGCAATAATAATACTTGATGTCATGAATACATGAAAACTGTTGAAAACTTAGTGTAGATCTGAAATCATTAAAGTAATAGGATTCCACAGTCTGACGTCACGTCCGCCTAGCAACGAACCGGCTGGCTCTAAACAAAAAAATCCGTGCTTGGTCCGGGAAAGGAATAATTGGAAAATCGCTCAAAAAAACAATTTTTATCTTAATTATGGTCCAGTGTTTTGTACCAGATTGTCTGCACCAGTCAGAGAGTCACTCCTGCAAGTTTTACAGATTTCAAAATGGAGAGGCAGACAAAAAAAAATTGAGGAAAAAGTGTATCACTTTAGTCAGGTAAGCACGCACTCCTCGTCGAACATTTGATAGAGTTCGTAGTCTAGATCTAGGTCAAGTTCTAGCTTACGTAGACCTATATTTTATGATTAAAGTGTACCATTGCACGAAATTATAAATAAAAATACATTCCAAACTAGGTTTTTATTGAAGTTAAAGCAAAAATGATATCTCAATCTACACGTTTTGATGCGGAGGCTGATAGATAAACTATAAACTTAAAACTGAATGAGAGTTCAGTTCTACTGATAAGTGATAATTTTTTTAAAAGGACAAAAATAGAAGAAAGAGAAGAAAATATTTGTTAAAATCTTACTTTAAACTCGATACCTGTATGGCAAAACGGAAATAAATAAATAAAATAACGGAACCCCCCCCCCCCTCACGCAGATATCTCTCTCTCTCTCTCTCTCACACACACACACACACACACACACACACAGTTTCTCTGATTCTCTGCCATGCCTCCCCTCCCCGACAGCCGAGGTGGCAACTCTGTGTGAACAAAGCAAGATGGCGGCAGGGACCTCTCTCCTTTACCAATGCCCGATTGTTGACACTCCAACGTTTTCATCACCGCACTGGCCAGTACAGTACTGACTGAAATAAATAGAAAACGCCAGTCTTGCCCCACTCAACCCCAAGATCAACTTTAAATGTGTAAATTGAAGAATTCATATTTTTATATACCTAGTCAAAATCATCAAAAGAAGTAATGAGGAAGGGCGACATTTTGCTGAATGTGCGATTTCGTAAAAGACAGGCGAGAGACCCACCAGTAAACTAGTCTCTTGCACACTTTTGATTTATCATGCATTGAGCTGGTGTCAAACAAGATAGTCTAAAACAAAGTACTTATCAAATTAAATACTATCAATATGCCCAACGGAATTTTTTTTTTTTAATCTTTTCTTTTCAGGAGAAAGGACAAAAGATCCAACATCATCATCAAGAGTGTGTTCTTGTCACTTCAGAGATGGTGACAAAGCCAACCTCCCTGAATTGTTTGACAGAAATAAAAATAAATTATTTCCATCAGAGCCAGAAAGAAAGAAAAGAAAAGTGACACAAGGAATTCCCACCCCATCTCAATTGGCACCAACATCAAGAAGACCACCACCACGACCACCACCACCACCACCACCACCACCACCATCATCATCATGATCATCATGAACATCACCATCAGCATAATCATCATCATCATCATCATCATCATCATCATCATCATCATCATCATCATCATCATCATCATCATCAGCTCAACTCTCTTCATCATCATCACAAAGTCACACCTTTAAAAAAACCAGATTCCTCATCATCATTATTTTCCTCCTCAGCATCATCCTCATCATCATTATCTTCTCCCTCATCATCTCAACTCTCGTCACCATCTTCACAGGATTCCATCTTAAAAAAAAAAACAGATTGTAGAACAAGTGAGGATATTTTAAATAGAACAATAAATTTAATTCAAGAACAAGAAATTACAGACAAACATAAGGGAATAGCTAGCTTAAAAAAACAACTTAGTTCAATGCACTTACACTGTTTCAAGCCTTACAGAAAAAGTTCTTCGAATGGAGACAGATGTACATTCTTTTAAAATATTTATATTATTATTCAATAAGTTGAGTGCTTTAGAGGTAACATTATTTATTATAGTGGATGGGAAGTTCAGGAAGAGACAGTTGCATCAAAAGACAAAATGTTCATTACACTTATGAAACTTAGACAGAACTACACTAACCTTCATATTTCACAATTGTTTAGCGTTAGTGAAAGTACTATAACAAATATTATACAAACTTTTATTCATGTTTTACATAAGGCATAAGCTTCTCTTTGAAAATGTTATGAAGGTTACATGCCCTTCTAGACATAAAAATAAACTATCAGCTCCATCATCATTTTTAAGATTTCTAAATTGCAGAATGATCATTGATTGCACAGATGACCAAATTGCTATTCCTAAAGAAATGGATAAACAACGGTTAACTTGTTCTTCTTATAGGTCCATGAATTCTGTTAAAGCTCTTGTTGGTGTGAGTCCAAATGGTGTGATAAATTTTATTTCTAAACTTTATCCAGGGTCTGTCTCGGATAAGGTCATTGTACAAAATTGTGGATTACTAAAACTTTTAATTTTAAGCCCTGGAGATTTAATTTTAGCAGATAAAGGTTTCCTGATTCAAGATATTTTACCTCAAGGAGTAACTGTAAATATCCCTCCCTTTTTACATAATAAATTTACTGAAAATGAGATTTTATTAACAAAAGAAATTGCTTCATGTAGAATTCATGTTGAGAGGGCTAATGAAAGACTGAAAAATGTTAACATCCTCTCATATATTCCAACCATGTTAAGAGAAACATCTGATATTATTTTTCAATTAGTTGCAGCACTTGTCAATCTCCAGTCTCCTCTTATTAAGGAGACTGCATTTTGTTAGCTTTGCCATTTATTTTGTACAACACACATATTTTGTTCATCATCATCAAATCACCATTCAAAATAATGGTTATGTAGGTCACCCATACATGATTTTACATGATAAACACGACAAATTATGGCATTGTTGTATCAATGTATGTTCAATGTCATTAACATTGTTAAATAAAATATGCAAATTAGTTTTGGACTGAATCAACCCAAGGCATCATCAAGATAGATCTGTGGAAGTAAAAGAATAAAAGATTCAAATTTAGAGCTGCGACCATGCTCAATAGGCAAAAAACAAACAAACTAATAAAACGTCTGTTGTGGTCTTGTGGTATCGTCTGTTGTGGTCTTGTGGTATGACACTCGCTTTCAGATCAGAAGGTCCTGGGTTTGGGCCTCGCTCGGCGCATAGTTGAGTCCTTGGAGAAGGCTCTTTACTCACAATCTCTCACCGTACTCAGGTGTCAAATGAGTACCTGGCCATTAACAGCGTTGTCTCTATCCGAAAAAATTGTAATATCGCCTAATAGGCATCATGTCCCGTCTCACATGTTAAATGTTGCTGTTGGCCAGGGACCCCTTGTAAAGCACTTTGAGCACATTAAGGGGATATTACGCTATATAAAAGCTCAATTAAAAAAAATTAAGTGGTTCTTTCATTCATCTTGCTTTGTTGATAAAGGGGAAATCCGAAACGTCCGTTTTATCTGTTTTCGTATATTAAATTGAAGTTCACATTCAATTTCACAATGTTATTAATCTCTTTGAGTTTCAAGCAGCAACATTTACATTACACCTTAACCCAATAGGAAGTTTAGTTTACCGTGACTAACACTGGTCTAAATAAATAAATAAAATTCCCTTTATTCATCCCATAGAGGAAATTTGTATCTAGGGTCTATTCCCAGGGAAGACTGAAATAACCGCGGTGCAGCGCCGCAAATTGAGCTAGGGCGAGGTGACTTGCTCAAGGCCACACAGCGCGCGGCGGGTGAACGAACTCGGTACCTTTCGGGTACGAAGCAAAGACCGTACCGCTGATCCACGCTGCCCCTATGCCTACCACATGAAGTATAATAAAATGTCTAGTGTGATTGGTGATTGTGATGCTCATATGAGGATTATAATAAAGGTTACAATACGATACTAAATAGTATGTAGTAGACTATAGTCAATAGCAACGAAAATTAGCGAAGCAAGACCTCAAAGTCAAAGACTCGAAGTCCGTGGTCCATAAGATAAAAACACAATGATTCAATGTCTCTCTCTCTCTCTCTCTCTCTCTCTCTCTCTCTCTCTCTCTCTCTCTCTCTCTCTCTTTCTAACAAAAATCGAACGTAAACAGTAAAATCTTTCCATTGGATATACTAAATCAACTTAAACTCAAAGTAAACTGATTATTGTCCAACAGTAGTTTTACGGAGATGTGAGATTTTGAGAGTGAGAATGAGAAGACGATATGACTTACCTTCACAGAATACTCTTTATTCTTCGTGCTGGCTTGAACTTTGCCAAACATCATGCCATCTGAGTAAGTGAAAGTCAAAACATGACCTGACTGATGATTATTTTCACCTCGCGAGACACTTTTATGCTCATTGGAGAAGTATTTCATAAGGGCGGAGATGGAAATAAAGTTAGTGTCGCCATTTTTCTCGATTGTTTAGAGCCAGCCGGCTCGTTACCATGCGTTGCTGCGCGGGATAACGTCACGACTTTTGAAGACTATTAAGTGAATACATTATTTCGAATGCAACGATTTGTGTAAAAACGCCAAACTGACATCTTTTTACAGTGTCGAAATTGGTTGTTTTTGAGTGTTAGTGTCGTCGGTACATATTTTATAATATCTGTTTGATTCAACGAACTTTCAATCAGACTTTAAATTAAAAAAGAAAAGCAAATTATCTGTAAAAAATACATTTCTAATGTTCAAATCTTTCAGTAGAGTTGTGCGCCGCATAATTTTTTTATTGACTCAAATGGCACAATGTCCTCCATAAGGCTATATTCTTTAAAGAAAGGATAATATATATATATATATATATATATATATATATATATATATATATATATATATATATATATATATATATATATAACTTAACATTTCAAAACAAAAAGAAAATTGAATCATTCCATTAAACAATTTAAATTGATATTAAACGAATACATTCTCCATTACCTTTCCAGGATACAACACACGCAAATCAACAACTGCTCTCACTGGCATCTTTAATTAAAAAGATGGTAGGAAAAGTGTTTGGTACAAAAAAAAAAAACAAAATTCTTAAGGACTTGCACTGACATCATACAAATGTGACAAATGTATTTATTATCTTATTTTGTTGTTGTTGTTGTTTAAAGGGGGGAAGGGGGGAGGGAGGAGTCAAGAGAGCGAGAATGTGACGTCAATCGGTCTTCAATGAGATCAGAATCATACGCCATTGACAAAAAAATAATGAAATTAAATTTTATATAGATCATTTCCAGGAGTTTCCGTGCTCAGTTCACTTTACATTGTTTCACTTATTCCCCCGCATTCCAAAGCGAACCATATTTCCATTCCTCACAATACCAGGTAGATCTCCTTTTTGTACTAACACTCTTACAAAATCCGTCACTGTCTATAGCCAGGAACTCACATTCACACCTGAGTCGAATGGGGTCATTAATGTGTGTTAAATTTCTTCTTACCTAAGGAAACAACGTCGGGACCAGCATTTTCCAGGATCACTGCCATTCGTCCATCCAGCCACTGACGACTCGTAACATCGCTTGATGTTTGTGACCTTACGAGATACCATACAGCTGAGCAAAATTACCCAAAGAAAACAAAAAATAAAAAATTGAATGGAGTGGTCACTTTTAATCTAATAAGAAATGAAGTGAATAGATACTAGATAGTGCCGGAAGACAATAGACGGTAAAAACTTTACAAAAGCATAACATATTCTCATTGCTTTTATATTTGAGTGTAGAAATTTAATCTAATAAGCAATCTTCAATCTTCAATGCCTTGTATTTGTAAAAGGCCCTACGGGCCCATCACTGCAAATGTTCAGTTACATCCAATCAAAACAGAGAACAGTCACAGATTAGTTTGACGAGCAATAAATGCATTCAAAGCTGCTTTGAAAGTTTCTAAGCATTCAACGTTCGTTATGTCCGGTGGCAAGACATTCCAGTCAACAAAATAATTAACAGCTTCAAATTAAAATAAAAGAACAAAATAAGAAACAATAAAAAATACAAATAAAATTGAGCTTCCGTATAGCGCAATATCAACTGAACGTGCTCAAAGCCCTCCTAAAACGGCTCCCTGGCCAACAGCAACATTTAACATTCAAAACGGGGTCAAAATTTAACATTCAAAACGGGACATGACACCTGTTAGGCGATATTTCGACTTTTTCGGACAGACACAACGCTGTTAACGACCAGTTACTCAATTTACACCTGAATACCGTGAAATAATGTGAGTAAGTCTTTTCCAAGGACTCAACTATGCGCCGAGCGAGGCTCGAACCCATGACCCTGCCATCCGAAAGCGAGTGTCATACCACTAGACCACATTATAGCCGCACATACATTGCTTAAAAACCCAGATAGATGTGCTATAAAATTTATTACATTCCAAGATCTTGTTACAAAAAAGACGTGCTTAATTTTTTTTTTCTCTTTGTCCTCTATGTGGGATTTTGAGTAATAAATTTGTTTTTATCAATGTGCTCTTATTTTCAGGTCTGATAACCCAATTCCTTATGTGCTCATTGTTGTAATGGAAATCTCAAAAATTGACGCAAAATATTGTCCATTACAACAATCTTAAACGAGGCCGAATAGGATGTACACGTCGGTTTTTATTGTTATTGGCCGAAGAAGGGTTTTGAGCTCGAAACGTTCCGTATTTGTCTTTGTTGCTGTTTCTTTCTTGATTTTTAGAGCCGTTATATTCCTTTTTGTTTATTACTTTTTACAGTCCAAAGCTTCTAGCAGCCTAGTATCGCATAGAAATTTAATTCGTTTGTTGGTTTGACATTTCAGGGTTCTCGGTAGCTCAGTTGGTAGAGCACTCGCTTCACACGCAAAGGAACCGTGATCGATCACGGGTGCAGTCGAGATTTTTTTCTGACCCCCCCCCCCCCGCCCCCCGTCCACCCAGCAGTGATGGGTAGCTGAGTTTGTTAGATTTGGTGGAAAGTACTTTGCGATAGATTAGCGTCCTATCCTAAGGATAATAAGCAATTGCTTTTGTCCGTTTCACGCTACAGAAGCCGGGATGAACTTCGGCTCTATGGGCCGAATGGCTCTGAAGAACCAACAAAAAAAAAAGACTGTTTGTCCCCAATAAATAGCTGTTGACAGGATAAAGTGCCCCCAATTAAAGAGGAATGAGTGAGTGAGTAAGAAGCTGTAGATTAACTCTCTCTTTACCAGCCATTTTCAGGATTTGCCCCAAAACTTCACACCCCAAAAAAATCAAAAATCGAATTTTTATCATTCAAACACAATAGCAGGAGGTTCTTGCGATAAATAATTTCTGTAGCCAAACATGCCCTGCAACACACTGTTCATTTTCTATAAATTTTATGATGTACAAGAAGAATTTGAAAAAGAAAATTGTTGGTTGTATCGTAACGAATGTGACAATTTTACTATTGTTGGTAAGGAAAGGGTTAATATGGAGTAGATGACATGAAAGAAAATCTCATGCCTCCTGCAGCTCCCGGAAGATGATGGCAACGGACAGAGGAAGATGGAGGTCTTTTGTCGCTGCTTTACATAACGACAGGCGTAATGGGAAGGAAGTAAGACGCTCTAAGACTATAATAAGACAGTAATGTGAAAAAAAAAACTCCAAGACTATAAGATAATAATGTGAAAAAATGAATATCCCAGCTGCAATAATAATATATATCAAACATCAAAAGTTTCGGATTCAAAAACTCTTCTGCGGCTATGTGGTCTTGTGGTATGACATTCGCTTTCGGATCGGAGTGCCCCGGATTCGAACCTCGCTCAGCGCATAGTTGAGTCCTTAGAAAAGGCTCTTTAATTACATTCTATCACTGTACACAGGTGTAAAATGAGTACCGCTTTGTATCTGTCCGAGAAAAAATGTAATATCGCCTAACAGGCGTCATGTCCCTTCTTATGTGTTAAGTTTTGCTGTTGGCCAGGGACCTCTTGTAAAGCGCTCTGAGCACATTTACTGGATATTGCTCTATATAAAAGCTTAATCTAAAACTCAAATGAAACCTCAATTTAAAATCTTTATTTAATCAAGAAACGCACAAAAATTCACCTTTAGAATTATATTATGTGATCTTGTGTTAGGACACTTGCTTTTGGATTAGCGGATTCAGGGTTTGTATCCCTCTCTGAGCAGCGCTTAGTTGAGTCCTTGGAAAATACTCTTTACTCACATTCTCTTATCGTACTCAGGTACTAAATTGGCACCAGCAGAGCATGGTCAAAAATCTTAGTGAGACTTTTCCAAGGTCTAATTTATCGAATCTACAAAGAGATAGCAAGATGAGTATCATGCCGCTGGATTGACCAGCAACTAGGAGGTCTCAGCTTTGAACCCTTGTTGAGAATTTTATGTTCTTGTATTTTTCGTTCTTCTTGTCTGACATTGGTTTACTTTCATCACTTCGCATTCATATTCGGAGAGGTTACTTAGAAGAGACACCAATATTCCAGCAAGCAAAGCCATGAAAGCATACTTCACACAATCAGGTAGTAGCAATAGTGGTGGTGGTGGTAGTAGTAGTAGTAGTAGTAGTAGTAGTAGTAGTAGTAGTAGTAGTAGTAGTAGTAGTAGTAGTAGTAGTAGTAGTAGTAGTAGCAGCAGCAGCAGCAGTAGTAGTAATAGTATTATTATTATTATTATTATTATTATTATTATTATTATTAGTAGTAGTAGTAGTAGTACTAGTAGTAGTAGTAGTAGTAGTAGTAGTAGTAGTAGTAGTAGTAGTGGTAGTAGTAGTAGTAGTAGTAGTAGTAGTAGTAGTAGTAGTAGTAGTAGTAGTAGTAGTAATCGTAGTAGCAGTAGTAGTTGTTATAGTATAGTAGTAGCAGTAGTCATAGTAGTAGTAGTAGTAGTAGTAGTAGTAGTAGTAGTAGTAGTAGTAGTAGTAGTAGTAGTAGTAGTAGTAGCAGCAGCAGCAGTAGTAGTAGTGGTGGTGGTAGTAGTAGTAGTAGTAGTAGTAGTAGTAGTAGTAGTAGTAGTAGTAGTAGTAGTAGTAGTAGTAGTAGTAGTAGTATATGGCTTCGCCTCCAAATTCATTTCGTCAACCCAGCTTCCTCCGCGCTACGAACTGTTTCATATCCACCTACTGAACAGTGGAGGACGATGTGATCGCTGGTCTCTGGAGCTGCCTGACATTTCCTGCAGGCATCGCTGTTCCCCAGTTTCCATCTCTACATATTTGATGCAGTTCTGAGACAATCAGGTCAAAACAAATATCGAGGCAGACCACCAATAGGGAATGGGATTAGCGGAAGAGTAGCTTCCCTTGATTGGACGTCACCGGTGGAGAAGTTATTTGTAAACAAACCAACAAACCAAGCGCTCCAAATAAAAAACAAATTATTTTTCATATTTCTGTACAAAAATGCATATCATAATCAACGTTATGCATTTTTGTACAGAAATATGAATAATAAATTTTGTCCCTGACCAACAGCAACACTTAACATATGACATGACGCCAGTTAGGCGATATTAACTTCTTTGTACAGAGCCAATGCTGTTAACGGTCAGGTACCTACTCAATTCACAGTTGAGTACTGTTAGAGAAAGTGAGTAAAGAGCCTTTTCTAGGGACTCAACTATGCGCCGAACGAGTGTCATACCACAAGACCACAGTAGCCGCGGATACTGTTAATTTTACACAACAAACACAGGGGTAAACTCCAGTTCCAGTACCCCTATAGCAGTGATGGATCAATCTTTTAGACCAAAAGAATATGGTTTCTCTGGAAGTATTTTAAAATATCAAACAATATCTTTAACCGTTAACCTGCTCGCTTGGGACACATGATGATCTTGTTGGCATCAACTGGTCGTTTGTTTATTTTCATAGTGTTATATTACACAATGGAAAACACGTTGGATTTGTAGCGTTTACACATTAGTGGGCCTATGTGGTCTTGTGATATGACACTCGCTTTCGGGTCGGAAGGTCCTGAGTTCGAGCCTCGCCGATGCATAGCAGTTGAGTCCTTAGAAAAGGCTCTTTACTCACATTCTCTCACCGTACTCGGGTGTAAAAACCTGACGTTAACAGCCAAAACAAATTGCAATATTGCCTCACAGGCGTCATGTCTCATCCTACATATTTAGTGTTGCTGTTGGGCAGAGACCCTTTGTAAAACGCTTTGATTACATTCAGTGAATATTGCTCTTTATAAAAGCTCAATTTTTGTTAGAAAGGGACATAACTCAATTCCATTGCCGCTAAGGCAATACATTCTCCGGGTTATATCCCTTCCTTATGTTGCCCAATTTTTAGAAACAGTCTTCGGGCATGACTAAAATTGTATGATTAAGCTCATTAACTCATTGATAGCTGAAAGTTATCTAGACCTGGTGAAAGTACTCCTTTACATATGTGTGCCATGTCCAATGAGCTTCAAACGAATGATACAGTTAAACTGATGTGAAAGAAAGATAAATACTTTTTTTAAGCCTGGACCATAAGACTCAAGTTTAGCACTGCAAAGGTTGTACAAACTTTCTAGATACATCATCCTTGAAAAGAAAAGTAAATGAATTCTAAAAAGAACGGTGACGAAAAAAACAATTATTTACTTATTTAATAAAATTTATTGTAAATAACAGAAGCAAACAAAATGAAATACATTTATATATTTTAAATTGAGAATTAATTCTTACTCACACCCACTCTCTCTATTTACCCCCCCCCCCCCCCCATTTCCCTCACACACATTAAAATGAACCATTTGAATACTTAATATTATTAATTTGACCTCACGATAGGAATCAATGGGTAAAACCATCTGAATTTAAATGTACAAATTGTTTTAACAACATTGTTAATAATATTCATAACATCTGTGTTCACTTGTTTTCTTCACCTTCCAAATTCTCAGTCAATTATATACACCTACAAAACACATCATTCCATCTGGTCTTATCTTACTGTTTCTCAACGAATAGCCTACTACATTTGTAAGAGCCTTTACAGTATAATGCTTACGCTTTTACAACTTATCAT
Organism: Berghia stephanieae; assembly: GCF_034508935.2. Classification (NCBI taxonomy): domain Eukaryota; kingdom Metazoa; phylum Mollusca; class Gastropoda; order Nudibranchia; family Aeolidiidae; genus Berghia; species Berghia stephanieae. The sequence goes on from NC_088371.1 coordinate 20,061,933, forward strand.
TAGGATCAATTAATGACCATGATTCTGTAGCACGTCTGACCGGTAATCAGAAGGTCTGAGGTTTGATCCCTAGTCGAGGTCGACTGATTTTTAGGATGGTTTTTTTTTTATTGTAAATTTCTTTCTTGTTTTGTCTGGCACTTTTCATACACACTTGTTCAGATCTTTATCTTACACTGGTGCCTGCTCCTTAATGTCTTCATTTGATATTTTCAACAAAAAATATTTAACTATTCATTTGAAAATAAAATCCACAGTCTGAGTATCACTCTTCCACCACTCCACTCACATTATATTACTTTCATACTCTCTCTCTCTCTCTCTCTCTCTTTCTCTTTCTCTCTCTCTCTCTCTCTCTCTCTCTCTCTCTCTCTCTTCCTTTCTCTCTCTAAATTGTATCAATACATAAAATGTTTAGCTCTCCTTTAAAAAAATGCACTTGGAATGTCTCTCTTCCATCAGTCCACTCCACAGTAGTTTACTTTCACACACACACACACACACACACACACAGACACACACACACAGACACACACATATCTCTCTCTCTCTCTCTCTCTCTCTCTCTCTCTCTCTCAATCTCTCTTTCGTTTCTTCTTGTTTATTGGATATCCAAATATCCTATGACATGACTCTTGAACATTTTCAATGTTTAAACCTTCTCTTCAGTTGGTACAATCAAACTCCATAGACAGCGCGGTTACCTGCTCTCTCTTATCTGTGGGAAAGTCAAAATAGAAGAGAGAGAAAATAGAACATCAATTACAAAATAATAAAACTAAAGCAACTAAAGGGTGTCTAATTTTTTATAAAGAAGAAAAAAGAAGGGAAAATAAAACAACAAAAAAGAACAATAAATCTAATGACGTAGTAGGGTCGACGTGTACTTACTTGCAGGTCTGATAACCCAATTCATTATGGGCTCATTGTTGTTATGGAAATCTCAACAAAATAAATTACGCACTATACTATCCATTACTACACTGTTGAACTAGGCCCATAACAAGATTCGGATGTCAGACGTGCCTGTATGTATACGTCGAGTGGGGGAGGGGGTGTCTCTTGACTTGCCGTCATTGATATTAAACTAAGACAAGATCCCCTAGTCGAAAGCCTGGTACAAGAAAGCTGACGGTATATCTAATGGAACTCTAAGACAAGATATCCTAGTCGAAAGCCTGGTACAAGAAAGCTGACGGTACATCTAAGGGAACTCTAAGACAATATATCCTAGTCGAAAGCCTGATAGAAGAAACCTGACGG
>NC_088371.1:20073195-20093195 GCF_034508935.2 Berghia stephanieae
ACCGTACTCAAGTGTAAAATGAGTACCTGGCCGTTAACAACAGTGTCTTGGTCCGATAAAATTGTAATATCGCCTAACAGGCGGCATGTCCCGTCCTACATGTTAAATGTTGCTGTTGACTAGGGACCCCTTGTAAAGCGCTTTGAGCACATGTTAGTGGATATTGCGCTATATTAAAGCTCTTCTTTTTAAAAAAAAATCGGGCCAATCCTTTATAGATGTCATACAGGGGTAGGTAACTCTTTGGGCTTATATACTGGTGTAAATGTACTCTAGCTCAAGGTATTTATATTTTCCGAAATAGCTTAAAATTCTCTTTAAAATGATACCAAACATTATAATATTCATCAATTTTGAAATTTGGCAAAAGTTGGTTTGAAAAAGTAAATCCTAAAACGTGCTCTGTAGAATCCGCCTGTATGATTTAATTATTACACACAATCAAAGAAACACCATTCTAGGTTAAAAAAAAAAGAAATTGAGCATTTATATAGAGCAATATCCACTTAACGTGCTCAATGCGCTTTACAAGGGGTCCCTGGTCAACAGCAACATTGAACATGTAGGAAGAGACATGACGCCTGTTAGGCGATATTACAATTTTTCAGACAAAGACAACGCTGTTAACGACCAGGTACTCATTTTACACCTGAGTACGGTGAGAGAATGTGAGTAAAGAGTCTTTTCCAAGGACTCAACTATGCGCCGAGCGAGGCTCGAACCCAGGACCTTCCGATCCGAAAGCGAGTGTCATACCACTAGACCACATAGCCGCACAATACACAGGTAATACAATTGGACAAGCTGGTCACTACCAACACCACGTTGTTTTCTATTCTTTGACATATCTACCCCTGCAGTGTCCATTCTAGGTAATACAATTGGACAAGGTGGTCACTACCAACACCACGTTGTTTTCTATTCATCGACATCAACCAAAGCAGTGTCCACCCACTCCCGACCAATTCAACATGTGGCAACGTTTTGATTGGCTAAGTCATTGGTCAAGCCAGGGAAAACATTGAATTTGACACCACAGAATCAAATCATTCGAAATTTTGTTCATCAGATTCGTCTCGAAAGAAACTTTACAATTAAACATCATTTATTCGTTATGGCCAACCTTTTTGAGAATTTCGTAGATCAACTGGAAGAAACATTAGATGGTATGTGATTTTAATTTCGATACGTCATCTTTATATATGTCTATATTTCTATTTCTTAGTCTATCCGTCTGTCAATCTTTCTACCTGTTTATTTGTCTGTCTATCTATTTATCTATCTATATATATATCTATCTATTTATCTATCTATCTATCTACATTTGTATATTTTGATGTTAATGAATTGTTATTTATTTATTTGCTTAGTTTTGCGTTTTTCTCGACATTTAAAATTGTAATAATTTAAAACATTCATATTTTCTGCAAATTTCAATCTACAGATTTAAAACTTGCAGAAACATAATCAATGCACATGTGTCTACAAAGTTTTCAAAGGAATGTTGATATCATTTTAATTTCAAAGATATAGGACTAAGGGTTCCTAATGGTTGGCAAAATTTTGTTCCACAATGCTATTATTCCTGTTCACTCACCGTCTGTGTGCTAAAATCAAATTTTCAAGATATCAAAATTCTGCTTGGTCATTTTGTAGTCATAGTCGTCCTAAAAGAATTATTAACTTTGTTAGTTGTAGAATTAAATCTGAGGTTTTTGTATTGGCTGCCCCAAGTTATCGCGCAATATACTTTTTTAATTCATAAATTGAATCCGGCTATGGTGTGGCTATGTGGTCTAGTGGTATGACACTCGCTTTCGGATCGGAAGTTCCTGGGTTCAAGCCTCGCGCTCAGCTGGGCGCATAGTTGAGACCTTGGAAAAGGCTCTTTACTCACGTTCTCTCGCCGTACTCAGGTGTAAAATGAGTGCCTGGCCGTTAACAGCGTTGTCTTTGTCCGAAAAATTGTAATATAGCCTAACAGGCGTCATGTCCCGTCCTACATGTTAAATGTTGCTGTTGACCAGGGACCCCTTGTAAAGCGCTTTGAGCACATTTAGTGGATATTGCTCTGTATAAAGCTCATTTTAAAAAAATAATTAAATCCTTGTTGTGGTGTAATTAATTACGAGTATATGCAAATTGAGGGAAAATGGTGCTGAAGATACAATTTAACACATTCACTACTGTTCCCACTGTCTTCAGTTTTTAGATCCTTCATCAATGCTTACCTCCAGCATTCATTTCCTCGTTATTGCGAGTTCCATGTAAAGTGCGCCATAGACGTTGGGATCTGCCTTGTATTATTTGTTGTGGTGATATTAGTTCATGTGGCCTGCTAGGGATGTGATTTATATTGTGAGGTTAAGCGCACTGAGCATGGTGAAAACCATGATAGTGAGGTTTACGACATGACATATTGATTGTATTTATGCAGGCTAATGGTCTTGTGCATTCGGACAAATAACTATCTGGTTCGAATCTAGTTCTAAGCGGCGCCAAGTTAGCTGTTGGTAAAGTATTCTCTTCCAATCTCTCACCGGACCCAAGCGTAAAATGAGTACCAGTCCGGTAACAGTGCTGTCGCTGTCGAAACAATTATATTATTGACGCTGTAACTCGCCTTCTTACGTGTTGCTGTTGTCTTTTTAAAATTCTTTGAGCACATTTAGGAGATAGTGTGATATATATAAAACTAAACGCTGAGATTATATTTCTCTTGGCCTGTACGTAAATATTATTGATATATTAAATACATGATCTAGTCAACCCTGTTAGATTGAGCGAGTCTCTTTACATGACAAGACAGAGGAAATGGATTACTGTACTTTGATGTAGTTGAGTTTGTAACGTGTATTTTAACCGGCTGGGGAATATCGCATCGTTAAAGAGCTATGAGACTTTAAAAACATTTAAACGCTCTGTGAACCTTTCTTGCATACAAATTTTCGAAGTTATGTAAACAGCATTTATTGTTAATTTGACAATTTTACATACCTAATCACTATTTCGAATTATCAAACACGTTTCTAAGACACAAGTAATTGTCATAGTCAAGGTTCGTGGTAGAATTTTCGATTTTAACATTCATTTTGAAATTCCACATTTATACTTTCGAGAGTTTCAATTAACTAATAGTATACAAAGTGCAATTGATATCCAATGTCACGGTACATTATTCATTGAAATCAAATAGTATGTTGGTGAGTTCTTTAGCAATGCCATTCTTAAAATATCAATTGAATTATAATTTTATGTCTCAAAGATACTATCCATTTATAAATATTACCTGTAATTCCAAAACCATTACGTATAAAAAAATAAAGTTTTGTGTGGCATGGAATCGAATGCTTTCCTGAAATCCAAATATGTAATATCAATAATGTATTTTTTTTATCTACACATATATTTAAATCATTCATTACTTGTAGTAACAGAGTTTTGCAAGGGCGTACTTTTCTAAATCCGTGTTGGCATCTGTTAAACAATTAAAAAAAAACTAGATATACTTCCTACGATTTTACAAAGAGCAATAGATTTGCATTGAGAACGATAAATACGCGGAGATGCGCTAGATAAATGTTGATATCTGTTTTATCAATTCTTATTTATGTATTCTGATCTCTGCTAACTCACTTTAGAAATGTTACCTCATTCAATTCTGTTTATGTTACTTAGACCTCCCTATTTGATAATTTTAAAAGTTGTGATTATGAAGAGTTAAAGATTAAAGCCGCTATTGTTGACTAATGAGACAATTTACCTTTACATGGATTAGAACTTACCAAATAATCCGGGTTTCAACCTTCATTTTCAATACATTTCAATGACTTAGAGATTAATCTCTTATATAGAGCAATATCCACTAAACGTACTCAAAGATCTTTACAAAGGGTCTGTGACAAACAGTAACACGTAACAAGTAGAACAAGTCATGGCGCCTGCTAGGCGATATTACAATTTTTTCTGACAGTGACAACGTTGTTAACGGCCAGGTGCTCATTTTACACATGAGTATGGTGAGAGAATGTGAGTAAGTAGCCTTTTCCAAGGACTCAACTATGCGCCGAGTGAGGCTCGAACCCAGGACCTTCCGATCTGAAAGCTAGTGCCATACCAAATAACCGTACAAGCTCATGGAGCTCCAAAATTGGAGCCAGAATTTTGTAATTCTACAATTTTTTTGTAATGGAAGGCCGGTCTAGTTACTCATTCTACCGTTGTAAGAAGGAATGAATTCTTTAGATTTATCACGAACTAGAAACTGGGTGGGGATCCTGACCTCCCGTAGCGGGCAGGGGGTCCATAATGTGTCTTCTATTCCCCTATGTCTGTTTTCCAACATGCTTTCTGTCTTTGTCTTGGAATGAGATTACTTGGTTTTGTCCTGGCCCTGGCCGGAGTCCTGGCTGGGAGGGAAACAGTCAAATGCACAGTTATTGTTTTGAGAGATGGTATTCTTTTCCTTGGAAATCATCTCACTGTTATGTATTATATTTATTTTTAATGTATAATGTAAGCATCTGAGTGTTTTCCTCTTTGTTGGATTTTGTGCTTGTGTCCGAATGACACTTATAGGTGATCTCAAACTAAGTACATTGGTGGTATGCTCTTGGATTATACATCTGATCCCTATTTGTTCCCAGTTCCCCTTTGTCTTACTTTCTCTTGGGTGCTTTAATTGTAATTCTCAATCACTCAATCCCATGACCAGATGGTCGTGGGGGGGGGGGGGGGACTTGCGTGAAGCAGAAGTTACAGTCTTCCTCCATGCCTGCCTTTTGCTAGCCCTATGTAGCAGCTCCGGAACCGACATCTCTGTCCATTCTTTTTTATTGTCCAGCCACATCTTCCTTTGGCGCCCTCTTCTGCGCTGGCCTTCGACTGTGCCCTGTAGGACTGTCCTGCTTAGGCTATCGTGTCGAGTATGGTGTCCAAACCAAGACAGTTTGGTTTATTTTATACTTTATACTATTTTATGCTTCGCGGTAAAAGCTCTTGTTTTATGCAACTCAATACCTCCTTGTTTGTTTTTTACTCTTCCAGATGAACTTGAGAGAGTAAATGTCCAACGCGCCGAGGAACTCAGTGATGAAGACTCTAATGATGATGAGGGGGAGGAGGATGATGATGATGATGATGATGATGATGATGATGATGATGATGATGGTGGTGGTGGTGGTGGTGGTGGTGGTGGTGGTGGTGGTGGTGGTGGTGGTGACAATGATGATGAGATGAATAATGATGATGGCTTCATAGACGACTTTGATGATGGTAATAAGGATGAAGACAGTGAGGAGATGGATAACGAAAATCAAGCTGATCATTTCATGGATCAGGATCAGAGTTATAGTGACGAGGAATATGATATCGATGAAAGAGACTACCAAAGAGAGGACGATTTCAGAATGAGATGGTTTGTGGACCAGGACAAGAAACAATTTTGGAGGACGAGTAAGATGATCATGAAGAGAATGTTCCAGATCTGGGTTGTGACGTCAAACAAAAGATGGGTGGCCTACCAGACATTAAAGATAATCAAACTCATTAGAAAAAAACACGCCAAAAAATTGGACTCAATCAGAAATTCATTGTGTAAGTAGAATTGTACAGTAGATTATCGATATAACACAGAAAAAAAAGTTAGCTTTTATATAGAGCAATATCCATTAAGCGTGCTCCACGCGCTTTACAAGGGGTCCCTGGTTAATGGCAACATTCAACATTTAGGACAGGACATGACGCCTGTTAGGCGATATTACAATTTTTAGGCCATATACTCATTTTGCACCTGAGTACGGTGAGAGAATTTGAGTAAAGAGCCTTCTCCAAGGGCTCAACTATGTGCCGAGCGAGGCTCGAACCTGGGACCTTCCGATCCGAAAGCGAGTGTCATAACAATAGACCATGTTGGGACCAGCTTAAAATCCCTTTTATAACCGAGTCCTGTTATATCCAGACCTGTTATACAATTGTTCTACTGTAGTTGTCATTGAGTTTTAGATTTAACGTATTGTTATGATTTTGACTTAGTGAATTCGCTCTTGTCGCCTCTTAGTTACGCCCCCCCCCCTCCCTTCCCCGTTAAAAAAAGCTCCGTCCTCATTTCGTCTCTTTCTTCTCCTCCTCTTTTATCTCTCTATCATCTTTCCCTTTAAGTCCCTCTCTCTCTCTCTCTCTCTCTCTCTCTCTCTCTCTCTCTCTCTCTCTATCTATCTATCTATCTATCAATCTATCTATCTTTCTCTCTCTCTTTTCAAAAAATTCATCAAACTTTCACCTCACTTTATTTCACATGATATCCAACGATCCAAACTTATCTCTCCTCTCTCTCTCTCTCTCTCTCTCTCTCTCTCTCTCTCTCTCTCTCTCTCTTTCTTTCTTTTTTCCATTTCCTCAAACTTTCACTTCACGACGTGCTACCAGTACACCACAGAGATTACTCGATAGTTGGGGCGATTTAATGGTAGCACGTCTAAATGGTGATCAGGAAATCTGAGGTTCGAGACTGAGTGTTTAGGATGTTTTATGTTTTTTTTCTTTCTTCCTTTGTCTGGTACGATTCATACATACTTTTTATATATCTTAATCTTACACCAGTGCCTGCTCCCAAATTTGTCAGCAACGTTGACTCTGTCGTAAAAATAATGTAGTGGTGTCATGTTAAGTGTTTTCGTTGGCTTTTGACTACTTGTAAAGCACTTTGGGCATACCAAGAGGTTGTTACGCTATATAGAAAATCAGAGTTAAGAATTCCGATTTTCTAAAAAAAAAAAAGGTGTATAACGTATTTTATTTTATATTGCAAAACACGATGTTACTTACTTATACTGGAAAGAGTGGGGATGGGAGGGGGCGGGGGGGGGGGGGGGGGGCAGGTTGAAGTCTTAACACTCCGGTGCCACACATGTCCGTCATTGGCCTTCTCTATCAACTCGTATAACGTCAATCCTTTCAATAGGCTTCAACAGTCGTGACGTCACTTCCCTCGTAATGACGCATAGTAATTTAGTAACTGGTTCTAAACTGTCGGAACATTGGCGGACGCTTTTATGACATACAAACTTCTCCGACGAGCATAAAAGTGTATCCAGAGGAGAAAAACATTATAAATCTGATCATGTTTTGACTTTTATACATTCTGATTACATTACATGTGACAAAAATTCTAGCCAGCATGAAGAATAAAAAGTACCTATTTTCTTCGTTTAGAACCAAGCTGCTCTTGCTGGGCGGACGTGACATCAGACTATATTGAATCCAATCAATAATAATAATAATAATAATAATAATAATAATAATAATAATAATAATAATAATAATAATAATAACAATAATAATAATAATAATAACGCTGAAAACGTATATAGAGCTATAACTCCTAGACACCAGACTCTAAGCGCTTAAATTCCTGAACGTTATCCAGACTTATTTCCTAGTGTCTTCCTTTCATCTTTTCCGTGCCTTGCATAATAACTGTCTTTCACCAGTTGTTGTGTTTGACCAAGTCTCACAACCATGCAAGTTTCCTTCTTTTAACCATTGCAACAAGCAGATGGATGTTCCCGTCTTCCCACTATCTTTTCCACATCTTCAAGGACAAGACGTCAGCCTGTCTATAAATAATATTGTGATAACCTTTAATTATTATTATTTCGATCAGTCTCTAATAGATATTATGTAAATACATTATTTAAAGCAGATAAAACTAAAATTGCTACGTACACCATTACATTTTTGGTAAATCCATTTCATACACTGCTATACATAATTTTTCTCTTAATTTGAGCTTTTATATAGCGCAATATCCTCTAAACGTGCTCAAAGCGCTTTACAAGGGGTCCCTGGCCAACGGTAACATATAACATTTTGGACGGGCCATGACGCCTGTTAGGCGATATTACATTTTTTTTTTGGACAGAGACAACGCTGTTGACGGCCAGGTACTCATTTTACACCTGAGTACGGTGAGAGTATGTGAGTAAAGAGCCTTCTCCAAGGACTCAACTATGCACCGAGCGAGGTTCGAACCCAGGACCTTCCGATCCGAAAGCGAGTGTCATACCACAAGACCATATAGCCGCACATAGATATAGAGCCATTGATTTATTCTGTGAATGGCATTTCCATATGGCTGAAATCTCCAGGTAGTCCTTCTGACCCACAAGGTCCAGAGAGTCGAATATTGTCCAGATTTCTATAAGAATAAACGGACAACAGCAATTGGATTCAGTAGTCTGATGTCACGCCGCCCGGCAACGCCCGCCATCTTGGTTCTAAACAAAGAAAATCATTACTTTTTATTCTTCAAGCTGGCTAGAACCTTTCATATGTCTTGTGATAAGAATGTATAAAAGTCAAAACAAGATCATATTTATAATGTTTTTCTCCTCTGGATACACTTTTATGCTCGTCGGAGAAATTTTTCATAAGGGCGTCCGCCATTCTTCCGATAGTTTAGAGCCAGTGTTACTAAGTTACCATGCGTCATTAGGAAGGAAGTGACGCTATGACTATTGCATCCTATTGCTTGCTCCTGTTTGGATAAGGCGCTAATCTATCGAAAAGCACTTTCCACCAGATCTAACAAACCCAGTGAAAGGATATCTGCTGTTTCCAATACAACATATTAATTTAACGCAGAAAAATACATGAGTAGAGAAGACAACCGTTTTGATAAAATCAAGAAATAAAATGCATAGCAGATCGCGTCGATTTCAGAGTGCATTTCTCGTGGCCAGGTCGAGGTGTCATAACAGTTGGGTTATGGGTTCAAAGTCCTCATCTCGGGAAAAAAAAAAAAATTGTCTTCTGGCATTTCTCTAATAAATTTCGTTTCTTGTTAACAGCAACATATTCCAACTTTTTGACATTCTTTATGAATTCAATTTGGAGCATCTAAGACACCCCGTTAAACTAGGGAAGAAAAGTGTGACGTCAAATAACTGGTTCCTATTTCATTGGGAGTGTAAAATTACTCTTCTGAATACAAACATTGTGTCATTGATCTTCTGCTCTCAGATTGATGGTTTTTTTATTTTCTAGTCTAAATACATGCTGGTCTTCAATAAAGATCATCCATCGGCGCTCTTTTACGTCACGTAATCACAAGAATCTGCCTATACAGTCTGTTACTGAAATAGTAATGCCACCTTTATTTAACCTATTCATGATTAGTAGATACTCCGACGGACTGATTACATAGACACTCCCAATGATTTAAGGGGGTTGATGTCACGTCCTTTCTTCTCTATTCTGTTCTAAGGTGGATGGTCTAATATTATGTGATGCTATGACATCTGTGGTTAGATTTTGATGCAATCATTAAGCTCTCATCCTAATGTTAACACTACTATTGCCTTTCGGTTTTGCTCCTTCTATCAATAAATAAATTATGTTACCATATCCTTGTGTTTCCTGGTGTGTTTATGTTTTGTTTAGGGGTGTCCAAATAGTATATATAATATTGAAGTTTAAATTTAGTTACTCAATATATTATTATTTTATTTCTCTCGCCTCAATTGGATTCAATAGTCTGATGTCATGTCGCCCAGCACCGGCGGCCATCGTGGTACTAAACAAAGAAAACCGGTACTTTTTATTCTTCATGCTGGCTAGAAATTTTCATATGTCTTGTGATCAGAATGTATAAAAGTCAAAACATGATCATATTTATAATATTTTTTTTTCCTCTGGATACACTTTTATGCTCGTCGGAGAAATATTTCATAAGGGCGTCCGCCATTGTTCCGATAATTTAGAGCCAGTTACTAAGTTACCTTGCATCTCTACGAGGGAAGTAACGTCATGAATGTTGAAGCGTATTTTAGCTCGACAACGATATTTGCCAGCTTTATTGAAACAAATGAGCTGTCGATGTGAAAGAGGTGGACGAGTTACAATCATTCTCTTAGCATTACCAGCTAATTGTCTTACTCTTAAAAGACAAGTATTTAGTTTAGCCAGAAAACTCGTCCTCAAAATTCCATCGGTTTTTAATTACCCTCATTTCGGAAAAAAAACCAACTCTCAAACCTGGAACCTCAAGAAATACTTTTGATAATCAATCGATTCATTCAAATTTCCATTTTAATAATAATTATTACTGTATTTTGATTGTGTTCTTTTTTTTTTTTTATATTTTTTTTTTGCAGCCCACAAAAGTAAAGCATAGAGGCGTTCGACTAGAGGAAAAGTTTGATAAAATGGACTTGGACAAAAGACATATAATATGATATCTATGTCTGTATGCATGTCAATATACTGAAAAATAATCATGCTTTTAAATATGTAATAAATTTAATAATTTATATATCAATGACTTATTTTCTTTCTATTTGCTACAACGGTTGTGCTAGTTATGGGAGAGAATCTTTTCAGTAATATGTTTTATGAATCAAAATTAATGTAGAAAGGACGCCTTACAGGCGACTGGTACTGTATGGGATAGAAACATAGTTCTATATGGCCAACTGGGGTAATATGTAAAACATTATCAAATGCGTTGCGCTATACTATTTAATTTGTATGGTTATAGAAGTACAGGGGTTTCCAAAAGGTGTAGAATTATGAAAATACACCTCAGATTAAAAAAAAAAGAACGTATGTCTCAAATAAGCAAAATCTTTAAGTGTTTTCAATGAAAAGTTGGTCTGATGATTTTCTTGTTGTTGGTAAGGAAAGGTTGAGCTAAGCTTGAAATTGCACTCGGGGTCGATCTCGGTCCCTTTGCGGATGAAGCGAGTGCTCTTCCAACTGAGCTATCGGGACCCCCGCACTATTAGGTAACAGGGAAACAAAATAAGCCTGTCAGAAGCTACAAGGCCTATGAAGTCGGAGTTTATCCTGGTTCTATAGCATTATACAGACAACAATATAATAGCGTTAACAGAGACTTGGCTATCTCCTCACATACCATCATCATGTTTTAATATTGAACAATATTCACTATTTCGAGGAGATCGGACTAATGTAAATAAACGAACTGGGGGTGGGGTGTGCACATATATTAACAACAAATGGTGCCACCCCAATAACTGTCAGATAAAGAAAATGTATTGTGACGATGATATTGAATTTATTACTGTTTCGTCACGACCATATTATCTACCCCGGGAATATACTCATGTCATCATCATCAACGTCTACATTCCACCATCATCAGACAACACCACAGCGAAAAATATTTTGAGGAAAGAAATACAGGACATTCTAATTAAGTCACCCGATGCCGTATTGATGGTCACTGGCGATTTTAACCAATGTAACGATTTTACTCTCCCGGGACTTCATCAATACGTGGACTGCGAGACAAGGGACAAAAAAACATTAGATTTATTCCTGTGTAATATTAAAAATAGTTATAAATGTTTACCCCGTGCCCCATTAGGTTTATCTGACCACTGCATGCTCTTGCTACTCCCCACCTACCGCCCTGTTTTTAAACGTGTAAAACCAGTAAAGAAAAGTGTACAGATCTGGAATGGAAGTGTGTGTGAAGATTTGCGTGGTTGTTTTGAATGCACTGACTGGAATGTTTTTATCGAATCATGTGATAGTGTGGATGAGCTGAATGACTGTGTGAGTGAGTATTTAAAATTCTGTGAACAGCTAGTGTCTTGTAAAAAAGAAATAAATATTATCCTAACAACAAGCCTTGGATAACAAAAGATCTAAAACTTTTATTGAACCAAAAGAAAACTCTCTATACTAGTGGAAACAAAAAAGATGTGAAAACAAAACAAAAAGAGATAAAGAGGGTAATATCTAGTTGTAGAGATAAGTACAAAAATAAAATTGAAAAATGCTTTTCTTCTGGGGATATACGGGACACGTGGCGGGGGCTTAAAACTGCTGTTAACTATAATCCAAAGCCCACGATTATATCAGAAGATATCGAAATTGAAACTTTAAATAAATTTTATTCACGTTTCGACACAGCAAACAAATTTGATATTGAAAATGAAAAACATAAATTAGACAGGGCTTTGGAAGATGAAATGACTATTGAGGTCAGTGAAGAGGAAACGAGATTCGTATTTTCGAAACTAAACGAGAGGAAGGCTGCTGGGCCGGATGGATTGAAAGGAAAACTATTAAAAGAATGTGCCCACCAGCTTTCCCCCATTTATACACATATTTTTAACTGGTCCCTCCAATGCGTTTCGATCCCTGAAATTTGGAAAACTTCAAAAATTATTCCTGTTCCAAAAAAAGAAAAACTTGAAACTATGAACGATCTCAGACCTGTTGCACTGACTTCAATAGTCATGAAATCTTTAGAAAAACTTGTTCTTGTTAAAATTAGGAATCAGTTTATGCCATTGAGTGATAGTCATCAATTTGCTTACAAACCAGGACGTGGCGTAGAGGATGCCATTTTGCTGTTTACAAACAACATCTACAGGCATCTAGATCACGCTAGGAGCTATTGCAGATTGCTTTTTGCAGATTTTTCTTCAGCGTTCAATACAATGCAACCTCAGTTGGTTGTTCAAAAATTGACTAGTCTGAATTTAAACAAGTATATAATTGCTTGGGTGCTCGAATTTCTTACGGAGAGAGCACAATATGTTCAATTAGGACAAAACAAATCTTCCTGTATAACTACAAATATTGGGGCTCCTCAAGGTTGTGTATTGTCCCCTGTATTATTCACAATATACACGAATGACTGTAGAAGTCAAAACCTGAGTGTACCTTTAATAAAGTTTGCAGATGACACCGCTCTTCAAGGCCTCATAACAAATGGCAACGAAGTGGCTTATAGGCAAGAAATTGATAGATTTGTGTCTTGGTGTGATGCCCACCACCTAGAGCTTAACATAAGCAAGACAAAGGAGCTAGTGATTGACTTTAGGAGAGTGAAGGAACCGATAGAACCGTTAAAATTAAAGGACCAATTCGTCCAGCGAGTTCCTCACTACAAATACCTTGGTGTAACGATTGATGACAGGCTCAAGTGGGATGAACACTTGAAAATAATTAGGCATAAGATGTGCAGACGTACATATTTTTTATCAAAACTCTCTCAGTTTAGAATAGATAAAACCCTCTGCACATTATTTTATAGAGCAGTAATCGAAAGTGTTTTGTCATTTTGTATAACAGCTTGGGGAGGCAATTGCTTAGCAGTGGAAAGGAACAAAATAAATTCAAATATTAAAAAATCCATTAAACGCTATATAAATGATGTTGACGATGTAGATCTTTTATACGAGAAATTTTGTATAAATAAAATAACTAAAATATTAAATGACCAGTATCATCCACTAAGACCATCAATTATTATGTCAGAAAGAAGTGGTCGCCCTTTCTCTATTTCAACGAAAACAGAGAGACACCGAAAATCTTTTCTGCCGTCCAGTATTAGGCTTTATAACAACAAGCAATAATCATTTTATATAATTATTTCTCATTTTTACTTTTTAAAAATATAAATATTAATTTATTTGTTTTGCAATCTTTTCAATTTTCAATTTATAGTGACAGTTTTAACTATTTTACAGTGTTGAAATTATTCATATTATAAAGCGCAGCTCTGGTTATAGAGCTGCTCCTTTTTTATATATATACATCCTATTTCCATTGTATTTTTACCTTATGTGTAAATTATAACACGTCTGTACAAAAAATTTCCTTTTTGGGATGCAATAAAGTATTATTATTATTATTATTATTATTATTATTAATAATTGTTTGCTACCATTTGGACAGGACGCTTGCCCTATTTTGCAATACGTGGACGGAGAGGTTTCCCAAAACAAGCTTGATTTGACTCGCGCCGACACCTGAACCTTGTAAAGCCACTGCTCTATCAACTGGGCAAATCTTTTCCCTTGATCTCAATGTTTTCGTTTCATAATACAATAAATGTAAAGATTTATATAGCGCATTTCCACGGATATACCATGTTCAGTGAGCTTCCTAATGTTTCTTATATTCCACTATAAGGCCATATGGACCGTATATTAATTTTATACAGTACAGTTTGCCTCTTTGGCGTCCTTTTTATATAAACACTCTCATAATCTATAGAAAGTTCAAAGATGACGTCACTCAGGTCTTTGTTATTGTTTTTTGCCATCCGCGTTTATGAGTAATGCTTACTGAACTGTATTAACATGACTTTCAACGTTCTTGGATACACACAGTTTTGTGTGTTGGTCCGTTATACTTCCGGATGGCAATGTTATGAGCTTCTTAGCCAAGCGCATACTATCTGTTCAGTAAAACCAGGTACTCATGAACACATGTGCTCAGTGGGTTCATCTGTGTAAACTGTCTTGACCAAGGACACATCATTGGGACAAGTATTTTCCACCATCACTGACACCTATCTAACCATTGATCATGTTTAACTTCGGTTGACTTTTTTTTTGGACAAAACAAGACAGCGTGCCGCTGAGCGAAGCTATGGTAATCTTATAGCCTGACACTGACCAAAAAACGACGTCAAAAGACAAGTCTTTGGCCACAAAAGAAAACAAATTGTGAGTTGTACTCAATAGTTCAACCAATGGGATCCCTTGTTTCTTTGAGCTACACTAACGACAACTCATTAGACGTTACACAAGCCTAAAAACGTCAAACTACAAGTCCTAGTGGGTTCTCGCGTGGCCTTCGTAAAGTTATAGCCTGACACTGACCAAAAAATGAATGTCAAAATGCCAGTCTTTTGCCACAAAAGAAAACACATCGTGAGTTGTATAGATAGTTCGAAGATGACGTCACTCATGTCTTTGTTATTGTTTTTTGCCATCCGCGTTTATGAGTAATGCTCACTGAATTGTATTAACCCGACTATAAACGTTCATGGATACACACAGTTTTGTGTGTTGGTCCGTTATACTTCCGGATGGCAATGTTATGAGCTTCTTAGCCAAGCGCAAACTATCTATTTAATAGTTCAACCAATGGGACCACTTGTTTCCATGAGCACTACTAACGACAACTCACTAGGCGGTGCAAAAACCAAACAATGACGTCAAAATATCAGTCCTTTTGGGTTTCAGTGTCAGGCTATAACATAACGATGGCGACGGTTCTCGTGTCAGGCTATAGATAGTATGGGCTTGGCGAAGAAGCTCATAACATTGCCATCCGGAAGTATAACGGACCAACAGACAAAACTGTGTATCCATGAACGTTAATAGTCAGGTTAATACAGTTCAGTGAGTATTACTCATGAACGCGGATGGCAAAAAACAATAACAAAGACCTGAATGACGTCATCCTCGAACTATCTATAAGTTAATGATGGCTACGCGCTGAGGCACCTATATATAGAATGAAGTTGACGTCCGCTGGTCGTTGTGAATGTTTTTTTGCCATCCACGTTTATGAGTAATTCTCACTTAATTGTATTATCCAGACTATAAAAGTTCATGGTTACACAGAGTTTTGTGTGTTGATCCGTTATACTTCCGGATGGCAATGTTGTTAGCTTCTAAATCAAAAGCTTACTATCTATATACACACACACACACACACACACACACACACACACACACAAATTGATACGTGTACATCTTTGTAATGAGAAACAAAGAAGAACAAAAAAAAATTTTAAAAATACTATAATATTCATTTTTTCTTTATCTGTAAAAGCTATCGTCCCGATATCTCAGATGGTAGAGTAGGTACTCCTTTCAAGCGCAAAGAGACCGAGTTCGATTCCGGATTAAGTTGACAATTTCTTTTCTGCCCACCCTGTCCACTCAACGCTGACAAGGTGGCCGGGTCTGACTGATCTGATGGAAAATACTTTGCAATCGACCCAAGTCCTATCCAAAGGGTAGAAAGAACTTGCTATTGTCCGTTTCATTGTTTAGAAACCGTGATAAACACAGACTTCGTGGGCCGCAAAGCTATGAAGGACTACATTGTATTTAAAATCTGTAAAATACGAGGGTTTTTTTTTTTAATGAAAAGGAGGTAATCGTGAAATATCGTATGTCCTGTTGTTAATTCACTCGGATTAAGTCCCTTGATTCAAAATTTATTGCAAATTACTTTTAACAAAGCACGCATATTAACGTATAAATGACAAATACAGAGAGGTCTCGCTAATCAAATTGAGCCTCTATATTATTAAAGCGTAATAAAAATGTGCTCAACGAGCTTTACAATGGTTCCCAAGCCAACAGCAACACTAGGCAGTAGAACAAGACATGACGCCTGTAAGGCGATTATTACATTTTTTTTGTCCGACAATTGGTCAGAAATATTATGAAACTTGGTTTTCCAAACTTAATACTACAATCATCCTGTTCAATACAACACGTAAACTCAAATAGGGTCTGATAAAATAAATCCAACAAAAATATAAAAATAGTTCAGCAGAGCCATTAGAGCCACGGAGCTGGAGTTTTAGCAGACAGTAGCGATTGCTTGCTACTCTTTGGATAGAAAGATAGACTATCGCAAATGATTTTCCAGACCCAACTACTCAATCTCTGCTGGGTGAACGAGGAGGACGAGGGTGGGACTTTATCCGTGATTGAACCTGGTTCTTTTGCGTGCGTTGCTAGTGCTCTACCAATTGAGATATTGGGTGAACCCAGGGGTTAAGAATTTAGTCTGGATTCATTTTAAAGAGAATTTTAAGCGCTTTTAGAAAATATAAATACCTTGAGCTAGAGTTCATTTATATCAGTTATACGCCCAAAGAGTTACCTACCCCTGAAGTGTCACGATATGACATTTATAAAAGATTGGCCCGATTTAAACACCCTTAGCTCAAATAAATTGCTGTATTATAATCCACAAGTCCTCAAATAAATTGCTGTATTATAATCCACAAGTCCTCAAATAAATTGCTGTATTATAATCCACAAGTCCTCAAATAAATTGCTGTATTATAATCCACAAGTCCTCAAATAAATTGCTGTATTATAATCCACAAGTCCTCAAATAAATTGCTGTATTATAACCCATAAGTCCTCAAATAAATTGCTGTATTATAACCCATAAGTCCTCAAATAAATTGCTGTATTATAATCCACAAGTCCTCAAATAAATTGCTGTATTATAATCCACAAGTCCTCAAATAAATTGCTGTATTATAACCCATAAGTCCTCAAATAAATTGCTGTATTATAATCCACAAGTCTCAAATAAATTGCTGTATTATAATCCACAAGTCCTCAAATAAATTGCTGTATTATAATCCACAAGTCCTCAAATAAATTGCTGTATTATAATCCACAAGTCTCAAATAAAATTGCTGTATTATAATCCATAAGTCTCAAATAAATGCTGTTATTATAACCCTAAGTCCTCAAATAAATTGCTGTATTATACCCAGTAATAGTCCTCAATAAAGTTTAGCTGTTATTAATAAATCCTAAATAACTTGACTGATTATAATCCATAGTCCTAAATAATGCTGATTATAACCCAAGTCCTCAAATAAATTGCTGTTTATAATCCACAAGTCCTCAAATAAATTGCTGTATTATAATCCACAAGTCCTCAAATAAATTGCTGTATTATAACCAAAGTCCTCAAATAAATTGCTGTATTATAATCCACAAGTCCTCAAATAAATTGCTGTATTATAACCATAAGTCCTCAAATAAATTGCTGTATTATAATCCACAAAGTCCTCAAATAAATTGCTGTATTATAATCCACAAGTCCTCAAATAAATTGCTGTATTATAACCCATAAGTCCTCAAATAAATTGCTGTATTATAATCCACAAGTCCTCAAATAAATTGCTGTATTATAACCCATAAGTCCTCAAATAAATTGCTGTATTATAATCCACAAGTCCTCAAATAAATTGCTGTATTATAATCCACAAGTCCTCAAATAAATTGCTGTATTATAATCCACAAGTCCTCAAATAAATTGCTGTATTATAACCCATAAGTCCTCAATAATTGCTGTATTATAACCCATAAGTCCTCAAATAAATTGCTGTATTATAATCCACAAGTCCTCAAATAAATTGCTGTATTATAATCCACAAGTCCTCAAATAAATTGCTGTATTATAACCCATAAGTCCTCAAATAAATTGCTGTATTATAATCCACAAGTCCTCAAATAAATTGCTGTATTATAACCCATAAGTCCTCAAATAAATTGCTGTATTATAACCCATAAAGTCCTCAAATAAATTGCTGTATTATAACCACAAGTCCTCAAATAAATTGCTGTATTATAATCCACAAGTCCTCAAATAAATTGCTGTATTATAACCCCACAAGTCCTCAAATAAATTGCTATATTATAACCATAAGTCCTCAAATAAATTGCTGTATTATAATCCACAAGTCCTCAAATAAATTGCTGTATTATAACCACAAGTCCTCAAATAAATTGCTGTATTATAACCAAAGTCCTCAAATAAATTGCTGTATTATAACCCATAAGTCCTCAAATAAATTGCTGTATTATAATCCACAAGTCCTCAAATAAATTGCTGTATTATAATCCCAAAGTCCTCAAATAAATTGCTGTATTATAACCCATAAGTCCTCAAATAAATTGCTGTATTATAATCCACAGCCTCACCGTCTCATAATGCTTATTACCAAGTCTCAAATGCTGATTAAATCCCCCCCCCCAAGTCTCAAATAATGCGTATTATAACCCAAAGTCCTCAAATAAATTGCTGTATTATAACAAAGTCTCAATAATTGCTGTATTATAACCAAGTCCTCAAATAAATTGCTGTATTAACCAAAGTCCTCAATAAATTGCTGTATTATAACCAAATCCTCAATAAATGCTGTATTATAACCAAAGTCCTCAATAAATTGTGTATTATACACAAGTCCTCAATAATTGCTATTATACCCTAAGTCCCAAATAAATTGCTGTATTATAATCCACAAGTCCTCAAATAAATTGCTGATATAACCAAAGTCTCAATAATTGCTGTATTTAACCCATAAGTCTAAATAAATTGCGTATTATAATCCACAGTCCTCAATAAATTGCTGTATTATAACCCAGTCTCAAAATTGTGTATTATAACCAAATCCTCAAATATTGCTGTATTATAACAAGTCCTCAAATAATTGCTGTATTAACAAACTCAATAAATTGCTGTATTAACAAGTCCTCAAATAAATTCTATTATAACCCAAAGTCCTCAAATAAATTGCTGTATTATAACCAAAGTCCTCAAATAATTGCTGTATTATATCAAGTCCAAAATGTTTATAACCATCTCAATAATTGCTGTATAACCATATCTCAAATAAATTGCTGTATTATAATCCACAAGTCCTCAATAAATTGCTGTATTATAACCATAAGTCCTCAAATAAATTGCTGATTATAACCATAAGTCCTCAAATAAATTGCTGTATTATAATCCAAGTCCTCAAATAAATTGCTGTATTATAACCCATAAGTCCTCAAATAAATTGCTGTATTATAATCCACAAGTCCTCAAATAAATTGCTGTATTATAACCATAAGTCCTCAAATAAATTGCTGTATTATAACCCATAAGTCCTCAAATAAATTGCTGTATTATAATCCACAAGTCCTCAAATAAATTGCTGTATTATAATCCACAAGTCCTCAAATAAATTGCTGTATTATAATCCACAAGTCCTCAAATAAATTGCTGTATTATAATCCACAAGTCCTCAAATAAATGCTGTATTTAATCCACAAGTCCTCAAATAAAAAGATTTGAATAAATGAATACAACAATTATTTCTTAAGGGTTTTTAACAGTTTTATTATTTTCATTAACTCTCTCCTTGCCAGCCATTTTCAGGATATTCCCAAAACTTCACACCCAACTAACACAAAAATATTTTTTTATCACTCAAACACAATAGCAGTAAGTTCTTGCGATACATAATTTGCTTTAGCAAAATGCTCTACATCATACTGTTCCTTTTCTTTAAATTTTATGATGTACAAAAGAAATTTGAATGAGATAAGTGTTGGTTGTATCGTAACGAATGTGACCATTTTCCTATAGTTGGTATGGAGAGGGTTAAACCAATAATACGTGTAAAAATAATT
>NC_088371.1:20103195-20148195 GCF_034508935.2 Berghia stephanieae
TAATGTTATGAGGTTCTTAGCCAAGCGCATACTATCTATACACTGCGATAAATAAAAACACCAAGGCCTCGGCGGACACACAAGAACTGAGATGCGAAATGGATTTAGAACACCTGGGCCCAATTTTATGCAAGCGGACTAGATATTGTAATTTACCTGTCTAGTAAATGACTTGCCAGACTTAAGCCTTAGCCGAGAAAGTGACAAAAATATCGGATTTTATGAGTGTTTTCTAGTCTCGGACTAACTAGTCTCTTGCCTAGAAGTGGGCGTTGTAAGGACGGTGACTAATTCGGCCATTTTTTGTTGGTAAAATCAAGCTGTCTAATAGACGATGGCAAGTAAGATACTAGCCTTCATACTTTCAACACAAGCGGTAGTCCAAGTTCGCAGCACACCGTCATTAGTGTGTATGTCCTAAGATAAGCATATTATTACTGTATCTCCCTGATAAGAGGAGTTAATCTCAGCTAATAACCAGACACATTTTCAGGAAACTACAGAAAAGCACAGCTTTGCCTAAGAATGGAATACAGATAATGTAACTGTTTTGAATCGTTTACGATGTCCAAATATTTAAAGTACGTGAATGAAACCGGGAAAAGCTCTACACGAGGGCTTCCAATAGCTCGATGGGTACAGCAAATTATTCTTAATCTACATGGCCGATAAAAACTATTGCTTGCTATCTTTTTATGATTCTTGATGTCCATCAGGATAGACAGATCATGTAGAAAGTTTTGAAAAGCGTGAATAAACCTGGGGAAAGCTTTGCATATGGGTGAAGGAGGTTTCGATAGCTCAACTGTTAGATTATACGCTTCAAAAAGACAGAGACCGATAACTTTGTTATCTGTTTGGTGTGAGGCCTGTGTTCAGTCTAACATTCACACAGAGGTCTTGTGTTAATTAAAGGCATTAATTTGGACAATTTCAGAGGCGATTTAGAAACAAAACTTACTAAAAATTCAATGATTTCTCCAGACCAGTGGAATAGTTGTCTCATCGAAACGCTTGACAAACATGCGCCATTCCAAACAAGGACCGTCACCAACCACAAGTATGCTCCGTGGTATACGTCGGACGTTAAAGAAGCTAAAACGAAGTATCGGAGAGCAGAAATACTGCTAAAAACATCAGGCCTTACGATTCATCGTGAATTATTCAAGAACACATTTCGTGCCTGGAAGACAACAATAAAAAAGGCAAAGACCACGTATTTTCTTTCAAAATTCGAAACTTCTAAATCTTGCAAAACAATTATTTAACATCTGCAATGATCTACTTGGACGTCAAAGATGCACTTCATTACCATCTACAACCAATCAAAGAGACTTGCCAAACACATTTGTCAACTTTTTAAAAGACAAAATCCATAACATTCGTTCAGAACTAGATCGGCATGAACCATTTATAGATACAAATACATTCTGTGGTACCCCTTTAGACAAGTTCCAACCAGTTGCACCTAGTTTCATAAACGAGTTGATAAAAAAGCCCCCATTAAATCCTTCGACCTTGATCCCCTACCAGCACAGCTTTTGGCCAGCTCCATCGATACATTATTACCATCCATTACATCAATCATAAATACATCCATACTGACTGGCGAAGTTCCATCGTGCTTTAAAAGTGCCCTCGTCAAACAAATTCTGAAGAAACCATCACTGGACCACAATATATTAAACAATTATCGTCCTGTATCAAATTTACCTTTTTGGTCAAAACTGTTGGAGAAGGTAGTTCTTACACAATTAACATCTCATCTTAAGAACAACAGTTTGGAACAACCCTTTCAGTCAGCCTAGAAACACCAACACAGTACTGAAACGGCGCTTCTTAAAATCTTTAATGACTTGTTATGTCAATGCTGATGCTAACAATATCAATGTATTATGCCTTTTAGATCTTTCAGCTGCCTTTGACACCATTGACCATGACATTTTGTTTTTAACTAGAAAATACGTTCGGCATAAAAGGAATTGCCCTTAAATGGTTTACATCATTTTTACAGGATCGATGGCAGACTGTCGTGGTGAATGGTGTTCAGTCAGAACAAGTTTTACTAAATTTTGGAGTGCCACAAGGCTCTGTTCTTGGCCCTGTCCTTTTTACTGTATATATGCAGCCCCTTTCTAGTGTGATATCCAGATTAATCTGAGTTATCATTTTTATGCAGATGATACGCAAATATGTGATTCAGCACCCCTTAGTAATTTACAGTTCTTAATACAACGAATTACGAGCTGTTTTAATGAGATTAAATCTTGGATGTACCACAATAAGTTAAAATTAAATGACAGTAAAACTGAGATTTTAATGTGTGGAAGGCCGAGTATCCTTAAGCAGGCAAATAAATCACCTATTACTCTCGGAAATAGCACAATAGAATTTTCAAATAAAGCAAAAAACCTTGGCGTCATCATTGATAAAGATCTTTCCATGACAAGCCACGTGAATAACACCATACAATCTATGTACATAGAGATGAAAAAATAAGCAAAATTCGTAATTTAATACCGAAGCATATAGCAGAACTTTTAATTAATTCCCTTGTTTTATCTAAATTGGACTATTGTAACTCCCTTTGGGCGAATTTAGCTAAAGACAAAATTAGCAAACTTCAGGTTGCTCAAAATAACGAGCCAGGCTCATTGTACGCAATAACAAAAAATAACCGTCAGCAACTTTTCTTCTCCGTGAGTTACATTGGCTTCCTGTGGAAAAAAGAGTTGCCTATAAGATTTGTACTGTTGTCTACAAATCCCTGAGCACGAACAGTCCCTCCTATATTAAAGACCTTCTAAACATATATGTCCCCAATAGAAACTTGAGGTCAAGCAATGACCAATCAATCCTTGTCAAACCTAAGCCATTGCGTAAAATAGGTGAACAATCTTTTCAATTTTCGGCCCCTCATTTTTGGAACTCTCTCCCATCACACGTGAGATGCTCGGATTCGTTGACAACGTTCAAATCTCGCTTAAAGTTTTATCTTTTTACGTCATAATGTTGCAATATTATTTTCATATTTTGTTGTTTTTAAATTGAATTCGTATCACGTTTCCTTCACACTTGTCTCACTGTAATATGTTTTGTTTTATATCACTGTAAAGCGTTTAGAGCCTGTGACAACGGGGTAAAGCGCTATATAAATGCCATTTATTATTATTATTATTTACTATTGTGTTCAGTCTAAAGTTACCCACATTCACACACACAGGTCGTGTGTTCAGTTTAGAGTCACTCACATTCAGACACAGGTCTTGTGTTCAGTCTAAAGTCACCCGCATTCACACACAGTTTTGTGTTCATTCTAAAGTCACCCAACTGACATTGGCCGCGCCCAATGAGGATGCCGCTGAAATACAACCAGACCATTGGTTTCTTCAGCGCCAACCATTCAGAAATTCACACATTGGTCTTGTGTTCTTTCTAACGTCACACAAATTCACACACAGGTCTTGTGTTCAGTCAAAAATTAACTCAAATTCACACACAGGTCTTGTGTTCAGTCAAAAGTCACCCAAAGTTACACAGAGATCATGTGTTCAGACTAAGGTCACGCAATTCAAACACAGGTCTTGTGGACAGTTTAAAGTCCCACATATTCACACCTATGTCTTGTGTTTAATCTAAGGTCACCCAGTTTCAAACACAGGCGAATGAGATGTTTCCTTTTATCAACAAAACAGGATGAATGAAACACTACAGACGAATGAGATATTATCCAATAATAATAATAAGATAAAATCTCATTCGTCTGTAGTGTTTCATTTATCCCGTTTTGTTGATAAAGGGGAAATACAAAACGTCCACATTATCTGATTATCTGTTTTGTTTTATTAAATTGAAGCTTACAATCAATTTCACATTGTTATTCATTTCGTCGAACTTCGAGCAGAAACATTTACAGTACCCTCTTCTATATTGATTTTTTGGTTATGAATATCAGATTGTTGTGGTTTGCTTTTAAAGGAATAGTAGTAATCCACAACAAGATGTGATTTTTTGTTATATTTGGCTAAATATTTACATTGCTTGGTAAACACGCACCATTGAAAGACATTACAACACCCCTCTCCTCTTCGTCTTATTAAATAAACCAGTCAAAAATATAGTGTTTGACCTTTATTGGATTTCGTACCAAGGACCAGCCCTACAGCTGGCCACTCGAGCACCAAGGTCTTATTCTCAATTTTTTGATGTTGCAGAGATGTCTTCTCGCTCTGAATCCTGCAGTTCCGAGTCATCCTTTACGAGGGCGGTTGGTTGTGTCTCAATCATCATCATCATCATCATCATCATCATCATCATCATCATCATCATCATCATCATCATCATCATCATTATCATCATCATCATCATCATCATCATCACCATCGTCAAATTCATTGCCATAATTATTTTTTCAACAAGACCAACAACCAGGCTCCTAAATAATGATTTTATAATATTCTCCCATTTTAATATAAATAACTTTATAAAATCAACATTTTCAGTTTGAATTGCCAAGCATTTAATTGCATGATTTTATTTGCAATCACTAGGTATCGCGTTAAATACAGTTCTATCAATCGTATGGGAAAAGGTGTTGACTTTCAGGTATTCAGAATACAGCTCCTCCACATCTGAAAATGTTTTGAATATTAAGGTTTTTGGATCACACGTCTGTTTGTCGAAATCCCACTGCACCTCGTAGTCAGAGCCAACATATCTCATTGTTATCTGGTTCTGTAGGAAATAATATTTCAGTTTAAACATATATATAAATATATATATATATATATATATATATATATATATATATATATATATATCACTGGCGGTCGGTCTAGTGAGCGAAGTTGCTTTGTGCCGCCCTTATATTCCAAATTTAACAGATACTGTTTTTCACAATAAATTTTAACATATGATGCTTTTCGTTAACACTCGCGCATCTCTCCTCTAGCCGTGACAGGTAGCCTACCTACTGTACGAAGGTTGTGTGTCAACGCAGACGGCTCTCTTTTTCTTGTTGCCAACGAGAAGCAAGCGAGATGACGTGCGACAATGAGGTTAGGGAGGGGTATGGGGGGCTCCCTATGAGCGAACAGTCAAATGGCCGTTCTACTATTTTATATTAAAGACTGTTTTCTTCTGTTTTAAAACTACGGTTATCCACCTCCCCCCACAAACAACTGATACTCTTTACTCAGGGCCTTCTAAAAATAGTATCTCTTTTGGTCGCCTCGTCTTTACTGCCAAAATAATTAGGTCAAGCCGGCAAATTTAGTTTTGCACACCTTGAGGCCTGACTTGGGAGAAATCAAAACCATATTATCAGTTTTATCATTGGGAGAACAGGTTTGTTGTTATCTAAACATACGGTGGAAGAAAAATTACAATGAATATAAATTTTTAATGGCATTCGTTTTGCTTAAATGGATATTAATTATCAATAAAGAATATTACACAAATCATTCACCGAGTAGAACCCCATGATGCTATAAATAAGAATCCCAGTCTTAACCCGAAACACACAAGAGTTCAACTTGTAGTTATGTAAATGTATTGTCTTTGAAGTCGTAGATAAGTAGTAGTAGCGCATTGTGGTTGGATCTTCTAATTCCTTCTATTAAGTTTTGACTGTTATCACAGTTGATATTCAAAGACATTTTCTATGACAGTCTAATTGCTGTTGTCATGTTACTCTTTAAAAAAATGATATTCACAAATCTCAATGCACAGACGTGTATCACAATTCATACCGATGCTATGAAAGGATCCATAGACTTCAGTGATTGGGTTGTATAATTTTTTTCTTTACAGGAAGGTCGACAAATGGACATCTTTTACATTCCCATCGTAAATACCAGTTACGTGAGTACACCTTTTTAAAATCCAAACCAAAAATGCTCCCCCCACCCCTTTACACACAATAATATACACACATTCTAAAAACAATGAATACACTAGAACATTGATATTGCGCAATATCCACTGACTATGCTCATGACACTTAAAAAGGGCTCCTAAGCCAATAGCAACATGAAAGATGAGGAATGATGTCTGCTGGGCGAGATAACATTTTCCTCCAACATAGACAACACTGTTTCCGGCCAGGTACTCATTTTACACTGGGGTAGGGTGAGAGAATGTGTTTTCGATCCATGCCGCCTTAAATAAACAGCCAGCAACCGCCCCTGATATATATATATATATATATATATATATATATATATATATATATATATATATATATATATATTGTCCATTTTTGACATATCGACTCTAAGCTGTAATAAAATGTTGGGATAAAACAGATGCAATCATGTTAATTACAAAGAAGAATGACGAGAAGTGTGCCGTCGTTTTAGATTTCACCACTTTAACAAAACACATTTATTTTGTCTTCAGAAAGACAAATCAAAATATCAAGTTAGAAGAGCATTCGATTCACACACAAACGGACCTGGATTGATCCCGCTCGAAATCGAAGTTATTTTGGGACCCTCTGCCCTCCCGCCAGTTATTGAGTCGCTGAATCTGTTAGATTTGGCGGAAAGTACTTTGCAATTTAGACTAGCGTCAGAACCAAACAGTAGCAAGCAATTGCTATTTTGCGTTTCATGCTAAAGAAAACGGGATAAACTCGAGCTCCATTGACCTAATACTAATCGCCCTGAGAGAATTTAAAGTTTTGAGATTTAATTTTTAAACCTGAAACTTCCTAAAAGTAAAGAAACTACAGTCAGTTTTGTCAATAAAACAAATGTGTAAAATAACTCGGACTCTTATAATAATATCGCTGACTATACATTCATTTTCATTCAACGTATAAACACAATAGCATTTTGACGCCGTGGGACACAAAAAAAAATCAATTTAAGAAAGCAAAAGAAAATACACAAGTATATGGTAAGTGTACAAATTGTGACACAAAGACTAAAGTGCACCTATATGGTAGTGTACAAAATGTGACACACAAGACTAAAGTACACGTTTATGATAAGTTTACAATATTATGTGACACAAAAGACTAAAGTAAGTATACAAAATGTGACAACAATCGTCAGAACGGTAAATAAATCGGGGAGAACCTGACTCATAACATTAAATTTCGGATTGACTTATTCAATTCGGGGGTTCCAATAGCTCAGTTGGCAGAGCTCTTACTTCACACGCAAAGGGACAGGGATCGAACCTAGGTGACGTCAAGATATTTCCGACCCCCCCCCCCCCCCCCCCCTGCCCACCCACTAGATATTTTTGTAACTGGGTAACCACAATCAGTAAAATCGTGGGTACAGACCCACCAACTTTTTGATTGTGAACATCAAAGACGCCCCCCTCCTCCCCCCATTTTTTTCTATTTGACACACCGTCTGTATCTGGTGTTATGTCGGGATGGAACGGATTATCAAAAGGATTTTTTAAGTAAAATTGTTTACAAATTAAATATGAAGTATTATGATTTGTGCTTTCTATGGAATCATCATATCCGTTCTCCAGTGTTCCATTGCACGGATGAACAACCCAGAAAGGAGTTCTGTCGGTGTTTGGGGGGCTGCGTAAAACAAGGATCCGTCATAAACTAGAAAATGCATTCTCGTAGATTCAGACACACAAATTCATCCCTCGTAGATTCAAACACACAATCTCATCCCAAATACAATCAGTTTGACTACAAATGCATTCTCGTAGATTCAGACACACAAACTCATCCCAGATTTCGTCGTTTTGACTATAAATCCTATCTTCCGCCTTAAAAACAATACGAAATAATACCGTTTTTGGACGATGGGTCACTATTTAATCGTCATTACCTTGTATGGCATTACAATTGCACCATTCGGGAGGCATTGATGAAGATATGCATGTGCACGACTTGGTTCAGAGTGGCAATTCTCAGTATCTGTATCATTATAATAAGTGGTCCTTGTATCTAAATCGTATAGGTCCTTGGTTGTCTGAGTTTGTTGGTAGACTTTTTTCAAGGTAAAATCAGCGACAATCACCACCGGATTGTCATTAAGATCAGTCATATTCGCTGTAAACGTGTCGGGCAGACAACATGTCTTCGTCCCGAGGACAGATGGAAACATGACGATGGCTACAAATAGAAGGAGTTTCATTTTTGAAAGATAAACTGAAAATTAAAAGAAGAAAAATTAGAAAATCCCAAATTTAAACTGGGTACATTGTGATTTGTTAACTCTTGGAAATAGTATGTTTTTCGAAACGATATATATATATATATATATATATATATAATATATATATATATATATATATATATATTATATATATATATATATATTATTATGACAGATGTTATCAAGAATTCAACACGTTTTAAATTGGATAAAAAATGATGTCATCTCAAAACGGTATTAGGTCTTGGTAATATTTAACATTGAAAATGAAGACTTGGGTTATGTCCGTTTGTAGAGTGGATAGAATGACATGGACTGGTGGTTGGTCTTGTTTTATTTACTATATACACTCATCCCTTGTCGCAAATTTTCATAGAGCATGGCATGTGATTTCACGTTTACGCCAACGATATCCATATGTTCAATTCAGATATTTTATCAAATCTTGTGACTAAAACAGATAGGTGTATATCGACAATAAAATATTTGATGATATTAAACAAACTGAAATTAAATAACAAGAAAACTGAGTTATATTTGATGGAAATTTCATAGAAAATATGCGTAAAATCAAACAGTCCACTGTTGATCTGAATATAAATGGACATGAAATAAAAATGTATCAGTGTTGTAAAAATAATGTAAGTGTAAATCCTTGAATTACAAACTGGAAAGAATTTCATTTATCCGTCATTACCTAACTCTTGGTGTAACTAAAATACGTGTAACAACACTGAATTTCTGTCTCGACTTGCAATTCTCTGCTTTTGACATAACCTGTGATTTTACCAAAACTCAATATAATGAAAAACAGTGCTGCAAGATTGGTAATAAAACAAAAATTACTTGCGCACTCTCTTCCTTTTTTTATGAGAAATATCTTTCATAGGGCCTTTTATTTTATTGAACTACTTTGGTTTTATTTTTATATGTCAATGGCGATTATCTATATTAACTTTCCATGTGCTCAAGGTCATTGGTCACATTGCAAAATGTGCTCAAAGTGACCCACATAGTGAAAAGTGTTCGCAGATTGATCATTTTATTCAGCTTGACACATTAGTATGTTTATAACTTTTGTACACAAAGCAGCGTGCTTACATTTGTTAAGAAATATCCAATTGTTGGACAGCAATAAATCAATGATTGATGATCTGGTTGGAAGAAAACATGAATATAGATCGCTCTCATTGATTGTATATGATTGTTATAAGATTATTGATACAAATGTGTGATTTAATGTAATAATGCAAATGTAATGCGCCTAGAGCATGACATCGTCATGGTTATGAGTTATAGAAATACTATTTATTATTAATATTATTATGTTTTTAAAAATCCGACCTTTTCTAGATACTGTGCACTTGGATAGGATAATCACATTGCCATCCGGAAATATAATAGACCAACACACACAACTATGTGTAACCTTGAATGTTTGTAGTCCGGTTATACAGTTTACTGAGAATTAGTTATAAACATGGATTGCAAAAAAACAATAAGAAAGATCTGAGTGATGTCAACTTCGTTCGATCTATATGTAATTGAAAAAGGTATACATATATTTGTGTATGTGTGTGTGCGTGTGTGTGTTTGTGTGTATGTGTTTTGCTTGTGTGTATACGAATGTGATTGTGAGTATGTATCCGTTCCAAGTTGTCGACATGTAAAGCGGCTTATCAAAGAACACAATGTCGGACCATAGTGTTGCGGTAAATGTAAGCCTTTTTATCACTAACCAACATTCGCCAATGACACTGGGACATATTATATAGTCAGCTGACACAATTGTTGTTCAGAGAGATATTATGGCTATTGGTCGGGGCCTGAAATAAACTCTTGAACATGAACTAGATAGCCTACAGGCGTGCCTACCCTCAGTTTCAAATTCAGGGACATTTTACGAATAAAACCTCAGATGATGAGGAAGATGATTATGACGATCACGACGATTAGTGAAACACCAAATAGTCGACACGATGTCATATGGAAGACTTACAATCTTTAACCACTGAATACGTTAAGATTTCTTATTGAACGGTGGGTTGGGCCGATGAAGTTGTTTACATAATAATGTGAATCTTACGTATGCCTGGCACTAGGAAAACGTCTTTTTTATTTGCTCAGTTCAAATTACAGACCTATCAAAATGCAGATAATCTGTTTTGCCAGTGTACTACACCTATGATATTTACCAAAAGTGCTGATGAAATAACAAAAACTGCACATTTAGAAAGACCCATTGACGTTATCCATTACTCTACTCATCACACAAAATCCCCCGTTTGAATTGCGTTTTGATTTTGATTTGTTTCCATCCTGACCAGTTCTAATCTATTGCTGTGACTGCTCTTTTGATAAGTGAAAGGCAAGTAGAAAGAATTGGATGAATTAAGGAAGGAATTGTGACAAAAAGCAACAATAATATACTACATATAAAGGGTTGATAATAAACACACACAAAACACACACACATACACACACACACACACACACACAAATCGTGGTGAATGAGTTGCTCCATGCTTCATGTCTTCATGTATTCCCTCATCAGGGCAAATTGAGCCAATTTTCATGGCATAGCTTACAAGATAGCTGTTAGCTTTCCTTTTTATTGCTAGGACTCGTTTACATCTGAGTCAAGTCGGGTATTGCGTGTAAAGCGACTTATCAAAGGACACAATGCGGTCAATGTAAGCCTTTTTTTATCACTAACCAACATTCGCCGACAACACTGGGACATATTATATATTCATCTGAAACAATCGATATAAGACGTGTAACGATGTTGTTTGTTGACAAGCAAATGTCAACACGTCTGCCCAGATTGAAATGTGTAGCAGGACTAACCCAAACACACAATGAATTGAATTGCAGTCTTTCCTAAAGCAATTATGAGGTTGTGATGAACACCTAATTTATATTTTGATATAACACAAGTACAAAGACTTGAGCTTACATGACAGTGCAACGCCATATCATATGCTGTAGTGGTGGTAGGGATGATGATGTAATGGTAGTGGTGGTAGGAATGAAGACGGTAGTGGTAGTGGTGGTAGGAATGATGTGGTAGTATCGGTGGCAGTATCGGTGGTTCGGAAAATAGACAGGCCTACCATTTCAAATTTCAGGGACATTTTACGGATAAAACCTCCAATTTTAGAAACAATACATTGCGCAATATAATAGTAATGTCTTAAAAGACAGTCAAACATCTAATATCAAGAGAACTATATGGTTACAATGGTGCCAGAGGTTATTATAAGTATGTGCTGTAGTTACCAATCTGCTTGCAACAAAAGGGGTATCCTCACTCACTGTTTTAATATTTTACCTGGATAACTCATCAAGATAAAACGACCACTGGTCAGATTAACTGACCACAAAAAGGGTATTTTTCTCCAACCATTGTGAGAGAGATTG
Organism: Berghia stephanieae; assembly: GCF_034508935.2. Taxonomy (NCBI): domain Eukaryota; kingdom Metazoa; phylum Mollusca; class Gastropoda; order Nudibranchia; family Aeolidiidae; genus Berghia; species Berghia stephanieae. Next base: position 20,114,757 of record NC_088371.1, read on the forward strand.
CCTTTCCAATTTCAGAACTATATGGTTTGTTGATAGCTGATAATCTGGTGGCGGGGGTGGTTGTAGTAGTGGTGGTGGGGGTGATGGTGTGGTGGTGGTGAAGGTTGTTGTAGTGGTGGTAGGGAAGATGATGTTGTAGCCGTAGTTGTAGTAGTAGTGATAGTTGTTGTAGTAGTGGTGGTAGGGATGATGAGTTGTAATAATGTGGTGGTCGGGATGATGAGTTGTTGTAGTAATGATGGTAGGAATGATGATGTGATGGTAGTTGTAGTATTTATTGTGGTAGGGATGATGATGCGGTGGAAGTTGTTGTAGTATTGGTGTTAGGGATGATGATGTGGCTATAGTTGTTGTAGACGTGATAGTGGGGTTGATGATGTGGTGGTAGTTGTAGTATTGATAGTAGGGATGATAATGTTGTGGTGGTAGTTGTAGTAGTGGTAGTAGGGATGATGATTTGGTGGTAGTTGTTGTAGTGGTAGTAGGGATGATGATTTGGTGGTAGTTGTTGTAGTGGTTGTAGCAATGGTTATGTGGTGGTAGTATAATGGTCGATTTTTTTTCTAATTTCCTAGTCAAAAAGTGAACTTCCGTATTTTCCGGAACAGCCATTATTTTTTACAAATTTCCGGGACAAATCCGGAAATTCCGGGATGGTAGGCATTCCTGTGCAATCAACTAAACGTGCTCAAAGCGCCCTACCAAGCCAAACAGCAACATAACGTAAAGGACGAGACTAGACGCCTGTTAAGCGATGTGTACTACATTTTATTTTCAATCGAGTCAACGTTGGAAACGGCAAAGTACTCATTTTATACTTGAAATAATAACAAAGACCCGAGTGACGTCAAATTCATTCCATCTGATGTCGCTGATCGGATCAACCGAATACGAGCACCGAATCGTAGGAATCGGCAACTTGCATCCCGAATCAAACATATTCATTTTAGTGAATGGACCAAGATTTAAATTTTTATATTCTAAGGGAACAATATTCCAAAAGATTATAATTCTTCGTAATTATTTAGTAAAAACACCATAAGAGATCTTGGCTACTATAATCATTTCATAGAACTCAAATAGCATAATTAAACATTATATTAATTTTGGTCTCCTCGATGGAATATCAAACGGGTCAGGTTGCCGGCTAGATCAATCTTTTCATCTCGTTATAAGGCTCCTTCCGCACTAAGACAAAACTGTCCCAGGACGAATGTGTCCTGTCCCACTGGAGAAAACTTCTATTCAAAAGGGGTATCGCACTAGGACAGGACTGTCCTAGGAGACACCTCAAGTATCGCCTGCGCAAATGCATTATCAAAATAATATTAATAATAATAATAAATCTTTACTGTCCTAAAAAAAAGTGGCAATTTGTCATTTGGTTACACATTTATAACAATACAATATTGACATAGACACACTCACACAGATGCACACTAGTAACATAGTAGTCATCGGAATAAGAAAAAACCGGCATCAAAAACAACAACATCATCATCATAATTCTTGGTCTTATATTTTTACATTGTTGTGCATTTGCATATATATATATATATATATATATATATATATATATATATATATATATATATATATATATAATTTTAATATTTACCACAATGTTTGAGACAGTCTACATTAATGTAGACTGTCTCAAACATTGTGGTAAATATTAAAATAATAATTCGCTCCATTGCCACATGTCGAGCACTTTTCGTACCATATTTGTATCAAACACGATTCAATATATATATATATATATATATATATATATATATATATATATATTATCATCATCACCATATTCATCATCATCACCACAACAATCTTCCTAATATTTTCGTTACAATCCTCAACTTTCACCATTTCCCTAAAACACCATCACCATCTTCATCATACTCCATATTATATTATTTCCTGTAACAAGCTATGAGAGGGAAAGCCTGTGGTCCTCCTCTCTCTCTCTCTCTCTCTCTCTCTCTCTCTCTCTCTCTCTCTCTCTCTCCTCTCTCTCTCTCTATCTATATCTATCTCATTTGCAACTGGGTATAGTGAGGTGATTCCAAGAAAAACATTTTAGGATAAGATCGGAGATCACCATAGTCTATGGATTTGACCCTTGAGCAATCTTTGGGTCATTAAAGGATGCACCCAATATTATTTCCTCTTTCTTTCCATTTGTCTTTTTTCTACGTAGTAAAGCACAGAAATATGCAACCTCCATTTCCTCTTTATTGAGAGAGAGAGAGAGAGAGAGAGAGAGAGAGAGAGAGAGAGAGAGATAGGAGGACCACAGGCTTTCCCTCTCATAGCTTGTTACAGGAAATAATATAATATGGAGTATGATGAAGATGGTGATGGTGTTATAAGGGAATGGTGAAAGTGAAGGATTGTAACGAAAATATTAGGAAGGTTGTTTTGATGATGACGATGAAGATGGTGATGATGATGATGTTATTGTTGTTGATGCCGGTTTTTTTGGGTTTATTTTTTCGATGACTACGATGTTGCTAGTGTGCATCTGTGTGAGTGTGTCTATATCAATATTGTATTGTTATAAATGTGTAGCCAAATGACAAATTGCCACTTTTTTTTAGGACAGTTAAGATTTATTATTATTATTATTATTATTATTATTATTATTATTATTATTATTATTATTATTATTATTATTATTATTATTATTATTATTATTATTATTATTTTGATAATGCATTTGCGCAAGCTATAATCGAGGTATGTCCTAGGACAGTCCTGTCCTAGTGCGGTACCCCTTTTGAATAGAAGTTTTCTCCAGTGGGACAGGACAAGTTCGTCCTGGGATAGTGTTGTCCTAGTGCGGAAGGAGCCTAAGAGTCGACGGTTAAATAACACGGCCAAAATGACGTGAAAATGTCTATTTTACTCGATTATATTTACCACAAACCTTTTTCTAATGAATTTCCAACCTTCGCGGGTAATTTAAGACCACAATGGGACAAGATTGTGAAGCATCCAAAATGAAACTAATGTTTTATTAATAATAATCTATATCATAGATATGAGTCGCACGCGTGTGTGTATGTGTGTGCGCGCGCGCGTGTGTGTGTGTGTGAGTGTGTGTGTGCGCGCGTGTGTGTCTATCTACTAGGTATCATGTCCGAATGAATAGGATAAACGAATTTCAGTGTTCAGCCAATGATAACAATTAAGAACTTAAATTTGTTGTAAGTTTCAGAAACTAAATTCAATTTCCTTAAAGAATATTTTAACTCAGCTTTTGGAACAATGCCTTAAACTTGAATTGTTCACAAGTTCACCACCACGAAATTATATCATTTTGACGCGAATTGGTAAAAATCTTATGTTCTGAGGTCTACCTACTTAACAGGCACACAACAACAACAAAACAAAAAAAAAAAAAAAACTCACATAAATTTTAGTAGAAATTCAATAAATACTTTATCTTCTATTCTAATGTCTTACCTCGTCACGGCCTCCAGCAAGAAATGAATAAAATCAGAAACTTACCTCAATAAAACACATTGTGTTATCTCTCTAGTGTCAGGGTCACTCAATTTTTAAACCACATCCTTTGGCCTTCTTTTTGTTTTGGTCCCCCCCCCCCCCCACCCCTCTCTCTCTCTCTCTCTCTCTCTCTCTCTCTCAGGGTATTACACTCACATTCGACATTCCTATCGGTAGGCCCCTGGTTCGAATCCCATTCTGGGTGGCGCAAAACGGAGTCCACGTAGAAAGGTCTTTACTCAAATGTGACCCTCCGCCTCGAAACGGTATTAAGTCGGATTTTTCAATTTTAAGTTTTTGGTACACAATCATAGCTTATATTATGCTTAAAATTTTGATACCAAATTTATAAAATTCTGATTATTCATTGCCCAACTATGACCGTTTGAAGTAGAGAGAGTGTAAAAACCAAGTTTTGAGAAAATCGACTTTGAAGTGAGGCACCGTTTTCACACATAATCAAATCAATGGGGCAAAGATAACTCCTCAGATACGGGCATTGAAAATTTGACGAGAATAGTAAAATTTACAGAGACGCCAATTTTCAATTTGACTCACAGGAATTTCAGACACCACTCGGAGGAATTTCAATACCGAAAGAGGAATTTCCGCACACACAAAAAAGGGAATTGGGATGGTATTTGGTATTGTGTTTACATATTGTATAGATCGAAATAGATAACTGATTACAAATATTTTCTGATATATGAGCACATTGCCAAATACAACCCCAAAGTTTCCTTATTTCAAGTGAAGAAAAGCTCCAAAACATAATGATGGTAGTGAGGATGATGTTGTGTTGGTGGTTGAAGTAGTAGTAGTAGTCGTAGTAGTAGTAGTCGTAGTAGTAGTAGTAGTAGTAGTAGTAGTAGTAGTAGTAGTAGTAAGTAGTAGTAGTAGTAGTAGTAGTAGTAGTAGTAGTAGTAGTAGTAGTAGTAGTAGTAGTAGTGATGATGATGATGTCATAATGGCTGTTTTAGTAGTAGTAGTGGTAGTGATGATGATGTGGTGGTGGTGGTGGTGGTGACTGTGGTTGTAGTAGTGGCAGTGGTTGTAGTAGTTATGACGATGTGGTGGTGGTGGTGGTTGTAGTAGTAGTGGTAGTGATGATGCTGTGGTGGTGGTGGTTGTAGTAGTAGTAGTGATAATGATGTGGTGGTGGTGGTTGAAGTAGTAGTGGCAGTGATGATGCGGTGGTGGTGGTGATTGTAGTAGTAGTGGTCGTGATGAAGATGCGGTGGTGGTGGTTGTAGTGTGTGTGTGTGTGTATGTTTGAGAGAGAGAGAGAGAGAGCTAAAAGTGCATCAAGTGATAAGTAGAGCAACACGAACTTTAAAAACCAACGAGGCTAAAGTTTGAGGTCAAAGTTTTTGTTATTAACTATTGTTGGCAAGTGCAGCCTTGGAAATGGTGGCTCTCTGAGAGAAAGTCAATTCTTGTTTTGAATATTTTACCGATAGTTGCTTTTTTAAACTTTAAATATATATAGCTTATCGTCAATACTTGTGTTGAATTATTATGTTTTCATGTAGAAAAATGATTGTAGTTTATGAAACAATCAAAAACTGAAATTTGATCATTTTGACCATTTCCACTTTAAAACCGGTTTTCTTCGTTTTCCAAATCCCGACTTAATACCGCTTCGAGGCGTAAGGTCACAAATGCTATCACCGCACCCAGGTGTAAATAGAATGTATATCTCAAGCCTCTACCTCGACAACCAAAGGAATATCGTCACATTAGTTAAGAGCTGATATTGTCATACTCAGATTTGTTTTGTATAGAAAAGAATTTGAGGAAAATTATTTGTGATCTTTATTGATGCTATGCATTTAGGTACATTACTCACAACATCTGCCCGCCGGCTATAATTGACTTACACACAAATGTGTCACCTTAAAATTTTAAAGTCTGATTGATAGAATTTAGGGAGAATTAATCATTAAAATGGCCGTCTAAAAACCATAGCAAAGAGCTGAGTGACATCAATTTCATTCCCTCTATAAGAACGTAAAATTTATATTTTGTGAGGCTATGTGGACTAGTGGTATGACACTCGCCTTCGAGACCGAAAGGTCCAAGGATCGAGTCTCGCTAGGCGCGAAGCACAGTTGAGTCGTTGGAAAATGCTCTTTATTCACGTTTTCTCATTGTACTCAGGTGAAAATGAGTACCTGGCTGTTAAGAGCGCTGTTTCCGTTAAAAATAAAAAGTTAAATCGCCTAGCATCCGTCATGGTTTGTCCTACATGGTATGCGTTGTTGTCGGCTAGGCAGCCTTTGTAAAGATTACGCGCATCTACAGCGCATTTCCATGCCTTCTCCATGCGATAATTTATTCACTCTCAAAGCAGGTCATTCAAATTCCCATGTTTTAAGACCTGGGTATAGTCACTAGGGGATGTCGTATGATTTAACACAACAAATGGACCCGCAACAGCCGACTTGGACAATAGAAAATGACATAATATGGATTCTTGTTACTAAGGGAATACATGAAATATTTTGAAGCGCATTGAACATTAACGTGGAAAGGAGCATTTTAAATATTATATTTCAATCACATAGAGTACAAGTAACCTGTTATACGCCTTTCTTTGTAACAGCACTGTTACAACAAGTGTCCTTTCGAATACCAAGGTACCCATAATCCACAGCTGAATTGAATGACCTAATAAGTGTAAAGTTTCTGACGCAAGGACACAATGTCAAACCGAGAAAATTGAGGTCAATGTCACCCATCCAACAACTGACTACATTTCTTTTACGTATTATCACAAAACATTAACCCAATTTGCACTCCAAGGCTACCAGTACCAGATGGCCAAACTTTCACCTGACCAAATGCGACTTCAAAAGTGGCTAAATAGAAAAGCATATGGCTTTCACCACTAAGACTGACCCCCTTAAACAAATTGAATTTTAACAAACAAAAAATTGAATAGACTAGGATTTAATTCACTGTGACAAAAATTAAATGAATAAAATTTAATACAAGAAATAAAATTTTATATTTGGCCACCCGCATGGCCATCTGGCAGCCGAGCTCGAGACGTCTGAGACACAAGCAAACTCTCGCACGCTTTTAAAAGGTATTTTGTTCATTGTCATGTTGTACAACGCCACTTCCACATCTCATTCATCTGCAGTGTTTCATTCATCCTGTTTTGTTGATAAAGGGGAAACCCGAAACGTTCTTTTGATCTATTCTTGTAATAAAATTGAAGCTTACAGTCAATTTAATATTATTTTAAACAAATCAAGGGGCAGCATGGCTCAGCGGTACGGTTTTTGCTTCCGAAAGATACAGAGTTCGATCACCCGCCACTGGTCTGTGTGGCCTTGAGCAAGTAACCTCGCCCTAGCTCAAATTGCGTCGCTGCACTGTGGCTGACACAACTCTGTCTACAAGAGACGCACAAGACAATGGCACTAAACATCCCGGGCATGCATTTAGTCATACAACAAGAACGCAACATTCACGGCAGCGTTCACTACGTCAAAGACAAATCAATAGTGACAATCAGGACATGACAATAAGTGAGGAGGAAATTCTCAGAATTGAAAGCAGACACTTCAATGTGATATCTGTCAACAAACCTCCACCAACGCCATTCAAGTGGCCAGTTACATCCACCACTAGTGAGAAACCAATGATTGTGATAGGTGACTTTTTAATAGCCACAGCACCAAATGGGGATACAATGAGAACAACGAAGATGGAGATACTGTTGAGGAATGGGCTGACCAATATAATCTGACACTCTTCTATAACGCATGAATAATCCTTTTCAAGCGCTCTCTGGAGAACAGGCTACAACCCAGACCTTGCATTTGTGTCTTCCAGACATGTCAAAAACTGTCGTCAACCCCATACCAAAATCACAATACAGACCTATCGCCATTGAGGTAGGAACGGTCATGTCTACGAGAACAAACATATTACATGAACTGTATTCGTGGACCTGGCAGCTGCCTATGACACAGTAAATCACAGGAAACTGCTCCTAAAGGTTGCAAGGGTAACTCGTAACACAAAAATATTTGCAATAATAAAATGCCTTATGTCAAGCCATCACTTTTTTGTGGAAATGGATGGAAAGAAAAGCAGATCACAAATGAACGGACTCCCTCAAGGATCGGTACTTGCACCTATCCTTTTCAACGTTTATACCAACGACCAACCTCAGTTTGAGAACATCCGGGGGTTTCTATATGCTGATGATCTGTGTCTTGCGTCCCAGGCCTCTGATTTCAAGACCATTGAGGAGAGACTAACGGATGTCCTGGAGCCACTCTCTGAGCCCACATTTAAAGAACTCACTAAATGCCAACCCAGGAAAAACTCAAGTGTGTGCTTTCCATTTAAAGAACCGCCAAGCCTAAAGAAAACAGGAAACTGAACATCTGTAATGGGAACATATTGGAGAAAACCACATTCCCCATGTACCTCGGTGTTACCGTAGACTGCACAATGTCCTTTTCTCAGAACACAAAGAAAACAAAAGCAAAGGTGGCCACAAGAAACAACTTCCTAATAAAAGAGGCAAAAACTTACATGGGGAGCAGATCCGAAAACAGTCAGGACAACTATACTAGCCCTCTGCTATTCATCAGCCGAATAGGTCTCACCAGTCTGGGCAAGATCCTGCCATGTCAAAATAACACCTGCCCGATCATTAGAGTAACTTGAAACCGACTGCAGTTCCAGTCCTCCATCGGCTGACTGGCATTGCACCTCCCCACGTTCAAAGAGCCATTGCTTCCAAAGCCCAGAAATATAAACAGAAAATGGACCCAAGGCACCCCCTCCATGACCACAGCCCAGTGACAAGTAGAGCTTCACGGTGGAAGAAAGCACCAACCCTGACCATGCAGCTGTATACAGGCGTTCCACATGGAGAGAGTGGGACAATCATGCAAATGAAGCTTTTGGAGATCCGAGAGAAGAACTGTCCTACGGAACTGAGCTCTCCATGAATGAATTGGTAACACTGAACAGCGCACGGGCAAAACTTGTGAGAACATCTGGAAGCATGAAAAAGTGGGGACTGGCTGAGAGTAGCTCGTGTACATGTGGATGCCCAGAGCAGACATTCTTAGAGAATGCCAGGATGGGCTCAGCTGCACTGACCATGACCCAAGAGTCTGTTCCCCAGATGCTGTGGAGTGGGTTCGGTGTTGGTGCGACAAGCTATGACGATGATGACTTGCAAAATTAATAAGTCTTACACCTTCCAACATATAAGTAAGATGACAAAGATTAGAATCTTAGGATGCTGATCTTTTTAACATCAAAGTACTTTTGTAACCTGGCACTGCTAACTTTTATGTGTAACCCAGAATGGAAAGTTATTACAAAAGACGATTGCAAGATATTGAGATAAATTGCTAGTCTATCATTGTGGTAGACGTATATGTATTACACTTACATATCCAATAACCTGTATGTTAACAGAGAAGGAAGGGCGCACAAGTGCATTGTAATTTGAAGTTGAGGAGTTGGAACAAAGTTGATTTGCATTGAGTCAGAATTCAATCAAGTCTTAGACTTAGATTTAAAGAAAAAAGCCCAAAGAATCTTTTTTAAAACAAGAAACAAAAAAACAAACCCACAGCGTGCACCAAAATGAATAAAAACAGGACAGTCTTTAAACTGTATCAATGGAAATCACATCTTGCATATACAAGACCTCTAGTGCTAATGTGAGGATTGGTTCTCAGTCTCACCCGTCCTGCTGTATCTGAGTGCCATAACACAACTTGTGAAATCCAAATAAATTAAAAACATATTATAAATTTATATCACATTTATTGTCATTTCATTGATATTCATGTTGTTCACACTGAAATTATTTTTAAAAATAGAGATATGATGTTTCTCCATTAAAGGTATGCTTGTATTCTCATCCTGTGAAAGATAAAGGAAAAAAAAAAGTAAAAAATTGATAATTATTACTGAAACTGTGTAGTTCCATTTTTTAAAATCTGTGATGTAAGAGCCTCAGCAAAAGCTTTGGTTAAGAAAGGTTCTGATTCAAGAAATGTACTTCTTAGGCAGAACATGCGATTAAACTATGTAGACGTTAGCACTATGGTCTTGCTTATAATTATCAAGTGCAGAAAGTTTGCCATTAAAATGATTATTTAATAGAATTTAATATAATTTGATTCGAGAAATGGAACACAAAGGAAGAATTTGCGATTAACCTGTCCAGACATAAGCATCATGGTCTTGTTTATAAAGTGCAGAAACTTTGCAAATAAATAGAATAAATAGAAAAGAATTTTATTCGAGAAATGGAATACAAAGGCAGAATTTGCGACTAACAAGTTAAGACAAAAGCGCCATGGTCTTATTTACAAAATACAGAAACTTTATGAATATTTCGAGAACTGTAGCACAAAAGCATCACTGTCTTGCATATGAAGTGCAGAAAGTTTGTGATTAAGCCACTGCATTATTTAATATGATGTTGCTGATAGATGAAACAATGCAATACAATTTTTTAAAATATGTTCTGCAACATCACATGGTCCCATCTATCAAAGTCTACTGCCATTACAAATCAGCTACATAAATGGATTCATCAGTACTCTTATCTTGTTGATAAATTAAATTATAAATATAGAAAAGGATATAATAAACTTTAAAAAATGATTAGAAAGTTAAATGATAGACAAGATAAGAGAGATCATTGCCTATTTCTTTTTAAATTTCTTATTCATAACCAAGGCAGCAGGTTTATTTTGCTATATTCTTCTTGACTTCCCTGTGTAAATGTTTCTTTCAAGTGTATAACAAGCTCACAGGGCATTTTTATAAAGAAACAGGAGCCAATTAAAATGGAGAGATCACTGCCAAAAATTACATAAGGATAGATATGCATTGGTTTTAACGTGTATTAGACACTGTCATTAGAAAAAAGTTTTTAAAAATCTTTACAAACTACAGTAGATACTGCTTTTCAAATTAAGAAACGCTCGAAAGCAAAATATGGTCCTATTTTCTTAATCACCGCTCTCTAGTCTCTAGATTATACTTGATAGGTCAATAAAGCTGAGACTGAGAGGTTTAATGAAGAATATATAATATAGAAGAAAAACATTAATTCCAATAAAAAAACAAAGAAGGGTCCATAATGATATATGAGGAACTCTATAAGATACAGTAACAAATGAAAGCCATTTTGATAATCTTGAAGGATATGACTCAATGATGATGATGATGATGATGATGATAATAATGATACTTCTTCCTGAATATAAATTGATTAATTCCCATGGTATAGGCAGGCCAATGCTTCCAGAACAATTAAAAGAATGCAGAGACTCATTCTTGTTGTAATGTTATTTAGATCTGAAATTTAAAAAAAAAAAGATAAGCGTGGCATCCTAAAGCATTTTCTCATGGTCCCATAAAAAGCAATATCATCTCACACAAAATCATAAAGTTGTTTTTTCATATGGACCAAACAATGAATAAAAGTTATAATTACCTTATTTTATAAATTATCATCATTGGATTTATTTAACTTTATATTTATTAATTAAATGACAATTCGAAATTAAGATAGAAATGTTTGAATGAATAACTGGATCTAACTCTTAGTAAAATGCAAATGTGCAACTTATTCAGAGTTCAGCAAGCACTTGTTACAGTATGTTGCTTCATGTTACAGGAAAAACTCCAGTTCCATAAGACTCTAAAGGACCAATTATTTCAAAGTAAGATGAAATACCATTTATTGCTTAAAGAAAGTTATCAAGCACTATTCAAGGTCTGTTGCTTCATGTTACAGAAACAGGAAAAACTCCAGTTCCATGAGCCTTATGACTCTAAAGAACCACTAATACCATTCAATGTTGAATATAGACATGACCTATTTCTTAATGGTTTGCTTATATTCAATAAAAAAACTTATAAAACATAATGGAACTGGAACTCAGATACCACAAGGTTGTTAAAATCGTTGGGTCAGGTCTAATTTTATCAGAGGTTGTTTGGCCTTGTTCCGTTTCTGAGCATGAATTTCTTAACATTGTTTTTATTTTTTTTTTTTATAAAAAATTATTGGGTTTTTTTCCTCTGTCTGTCTGGGAATAACCAATTTTCGTTATTGGCAGACCCTGTCTGGAAATAATCACAGCGATGACGAAAATATCAGAACGCACTCCCTGCATTTTACAATAAAATATGTTTTATTTCACACAGTTACCGACCAAATAAGGCGAAACGGCTTGGAAGATCCGAAACGTCATAGACATGTAGTTTGACACCTGCCAAATATCAAAGATGCGATAAGGGGTTGAGTGGGATATTTTCTTTTCTTTTTTTTTTTTAAATCTCCCTACCCTCCCCTTCCCCAGACATTCTCATTTTTCCACCACCCCTTCCTCCCTCTCTGCCATTCCTTCTCCCATCGACTCTCAGCAAAAACAATAACAAAAAGTCTTATGTGGCAAAAGCGGCTACCAACTTAAATCCCTCAAACAACACAAGATATCGAAAATCGGTGGCAGAGACCCTCTGCCTTTGTCTTGTTCCTTTTCCAGTCATGAACAGATAATGAGAGAATGAAGACCTAAAGATTGTTTCGAAATCTATTATCAGGTCAGGAAAGAGCGAGAGTCAATAAAATATGACAAGCGGTGAAAGCTACCCACCACGAAAGATGAGGATTAAAAAAAACAACAACTTTTGTTGAGACTGGTGTCTGCTTTTTTGTTGTTCCTTTCCGTTTTGTTTTTGTACAAGTTATGACTGACACACGTTCTAGACTGTAAACGTTACCCATAAAATGTCATAAATTACGAAAAGTGTGTTCTCTCATACAGTATTCGAATCACTCACTGAATGAGCATGAAGCAGACAGGATGAAGGAAACGTTAACTCTGTACTGTAAGTGAGAATCGGCGAGTGAAGCTGTACTGTAATGACTGACACTGACAGTGACAGTCAAATTGCGAAGTGAAATGTTAACAAATAAACAAAGCATTCTAAAATTATGCCAGTGAGACATCCAAAGTTAAATACCCTAACGCTATTATGGATTAACATTGAACTAAATCGTTTCCTGCTCTCAAAACCAATCGATACAAATTACAAACTCAAACACTGAAATTGGAATCTGCATGAGTGGACTGCCATTCTTTGCTGGTGATTAGGAACTTTAGCAGCCGGACAACGTTGCGCACAAAACAGGTATCCCGTTTTTGTCGTTCAAATTGTAGATAATACACATTCAGTTAAAAACAAACACGTACAAATAAAATTGTTATTTAGTTAAATTCTTTGTATATGGCTAAATTATTCCGAAAACCAGATTTCAAATAGTTCTTGTTTTGTTCACACAAGCGCATTGAATTTGGAGAATAGCCTTGACCGTGGTCTAAAAATAGACCGACAGTAATTTTTGATAAATTTTACCATATGTTTAATAAAAAATCAATATTTAGATATTATTTGACGCGCGATCGAGTATTTATGAGTATGTGTTTCTTTTGCCACCTAACAGCCATTTTAAATGGTTATTTTTTTTCTATAATTTACATTGGAAGGTGAGCTGTCAAAGACAGGAACATGTGTTTTGCCACGTGCTTCTGGATCTTTATTTACAAAGTTGCATCGTCTTGGACAGCTCAATATTATGATTCGTATATATAAACACATTGCCAAATACAGCCCCAAAAGTTTCCTTATTTCAGATGAAGTAAAGCTCCAAATCCTAATGGTAATGATTGTAGTAATGGTGGTAGTGAGGGTGATGTTGTGTTGGTGGTGGTTGTAGTAGTAGTAGTAGTAGTAGTAGTAGTAGTAGTAGTAGTAGTAGTAGTAGTAGTAGTAGTAGTAGTAGTAGTAGTAGTAGTAGTAGTAGTAGTAGTAGTGATGATGACGATGTGATAATGGCTGTTGTAGTAGTGGTAATGATGATGATGTGGCGGTCGTGGTGGTGGTTGTAGTTGTAGTAGTGGCTGTGGTTGTAGTAGTAGTGATGATGTGGTGTGGGTGGCTGTAGTAGTAGTAGAGATGATGTAGTGGTGGTAGATGTAATAGTAATGATGATGTGGTGGTGGTGGTTGTAGTAGTAGTGGTAATGATAATGATGTGGTGGTGATGGTGGTGGTTGAAGTAGTAGTGGTCGTGATGAAAATGTGGTGGTGGTGGTTGTAGTGTGTGTGTGTGTGTGTTTGAGAGAGAGAGAGAGAGAGAGAGAGAGAGAGAGAGAGAGAGAGAGAGAGAGAGAGAGAGAGAGATTTGAGCTAAATTTGTAGAGCAACATGAACTTGAAAAACTAATGAAGCTAAAGTTTGAGGTTAAAGTATAATTTGTGATTAGCTATTATTGGCAAGTATAGGAAGGTGTACATGAAAATTAATCCAGTGAGCGCAATTTATTATGTGTGTGTGTGTGTGTGTGTGTGCGCGCGCGCGCGCGTGTGTGTATGTATATGTTTGTGTGAAGAGAGATAGAGAGAGAGAGGAGAGAGAGAGAGAGAGAGAGAGAGAGAGAGAGAGAGAGAGAGAGAGAGAGAGAGAGAGAGAGAGAGAGAGAGAGAGAGATTTGAGCTAAATTTGTTTGAAGGGTTTTTACGGCGTTTGCAGCACTGGTTGCAGTAGTATTGGTGGTGATAGGGGTGGCGTTGTGGTGGTTGTAATAGTATTTGCAGGGATGGTGATATGGTGGTGGTGGTTGAGATGATGATGTAATGGTGGTTGTAGTTGTGGTGGCATAGATGGTGATGTGGTAGTTGTTGTAATAGTGGTGGTAGGGATGGTGATGTGGTGATCGTTGTAGTATGGTGGTAGGGATGGTGATGTGGTGCTTGTAGTAGTGGTGGTAGGGAATGTGATGTGGTTGTAGTTGTAGTGGTAGTGATGGTTGTAGTAGTAGTGATGATGATGTGGTGGTGGTGGTGGTTGTAGTTGAAGTACTGGCAATAGTGATGATGATGATGATGTGGTGGTTGTTGTAGTAGGAGAGGTAGTGGTGATGATGTGGTGATGGTGGTGTTTGAAGTAGGAGAGGTAGTGATGATGATGTGGTGATGGTGGTGGTTGTAGTAGTAGTGGTAGTGATGATAGATTGGTGGTGGTGGTTGTAGAAATAGTGGTAGTGATGGTGGTGGTTGTAGTAGTAGTGGTAGTGATGATGATGTGGTGGTGATGGTTATTGCTGTAGTGGTAATGATGAATGTGGTGGTGGTGGTTGTAGTTGTAGTGGTAGTGATGATGATGATGATGTGGTTGTGGTGGTAGTAGTAGTGGTAGAGATGGTTGTAGTATTAGTGATGATGATGTGGTGGTGATGGTGGTTGTGGTTGTAGTAGGAGCAGTGGTGGTGATGATGATGATGATGATGATGATGATGATGATGTGGTAGTGGTGGTTGTAGTAGTAGTGGTAATGAAGATGATATGGTGGTGGTGGTTATATTAGTAGTGACTGGAAAGGGGCGGGGGGTATCCTTGGAACATTTTAATCTCACCGGAATTTGACGGAAGTTACCCGTAACCCGAATTTTTTTGCTCCAGACCGGATTTTTTTCACGAGAAACCGGAGTTTTAGCATCACTGAATTCGGCACGAATACAAATGTTTGAAATAATCCAATCATTACTTTTGTAGTTATTCATTATTATGTAAAATGTCCTTAAAATAAATAAAACACACCAAAAAAAAGAATGCCGACAATTTTATGACATTGCTCACTGTTTGAAGAATTTTTGATATTTAAATGAAGAATCAATGAAATAAGAATTATTAATGTGACATTTTTGTCTTACTTATTAGAGGAAGTACGATTTCAAAATGCCAAAAGTTAGAGAAGGGTTTATAATTTCAAAGTAAAGTTTTGATACTATGTGAAGCCGGGTGGGCAGGGAAAGAAATATCAAGAAACAGGATGAGAGAGGAACAGAAAGAATGAGAGAGTAAAATACACACACACACACACACATGTGAGAGGGTGAGAGAGAGAGAGAGAGAGAGAGAGAAATAGAGAGAGAGAGGGAGAGAAAGAGAGAGAGAGAGAGAGAGAGAGAAATAGAGAGAGAGAAAGAGAGAGAGAGAGAGAGAGAGAGAGAGAGAGAGATGAGCGAGAGAGAGAGAGAGAGACTACTTGTGCATTATGAGGGCGGGAGGGAAATAGAGTAAAGATTGAAGCCTGACTGTATAACTGTTTGTGTGTGTGTTTGTGTGTGTGTGTGTGTGTGTGTGTGTGTGTGTGTGTTGTGCTTGTATGTGTGAAAGAAACAAAAGGGAGACGGATAGATTGAGGTAGACATGAAGAAAGGGATGGAGGCGGAGCAAAGAATTGTAGGGCTAGTTTAAGAAAGCATTCATTTGTTTCAAAGTAAGTCATAGTCAATCAACTGGAAACATATTGACCAATGAGATTGCAATTAAAGAAATGGGCTGGTCAAATTATTCATTGCATTGTTTCCATTTTGAGTCAGATGACAACTTGAGGAGGAGGGATTTGGGCTTATTGTGCAATGACTTAAATGAAAACTGTATTATTGAATTTCTCAAGTTTTTCTTAGCGTCCACAATGTTGATTGTCTAAAAGACCCCCCCCCCCCCTCTTTCAGTATACAAAGAAAGCACGACAAAACGAACATCTCTCTCTCTCTCTCTCTCTCTTGTTGTCCCTCTCTCCTTTTCATCTATCTAGCTATCTATCTATCTACATATCTATTTATCCATTAATAGGTCTGTCTCTCTTTCTACTGTTTGTCTATCCATACATTTGTCTACCACATCCACCACCACGGCATAACATAATCATTATCATCGCCATCACTAATACAACCACCATATCTCGTGTCTTGTTTGTTCTTTTGGTGTTGGATCTGCTTGTATTGTCTACAAATTTTATAATTTCCTTGTCTGGGTCACCATGACATTATTACGTGCGGGGGCGGTGTCAGAGTACAGGCGTGCTGCTCATAACGTTTTTAATCTCTTTTTATACGTGATTTTGCTTGTTTTGTTTATAAATTTATAATTTATAAAAACAAAACAATGAAAGAATGAAAACAAAATGTATTTTGTTTGAATACACTTTTCCTGACCGGGGTCACCAGGACATTACCAGTAAAACAATATTGCAATATTTTCTCTTTTCTCAATGCAAGTGACCTCCCCGCCCACAGAATGCTGTCTCCCGTTTAGCAAAAAAAAATAAAATAAAAAAGGCCTAGACAGAGCCATCGCAAAAATCAATTATGGTCTCTCATTCAGTCCAGAGTAAGTACACAAAAAAAGCCACATGAAAATGAAGAATGACAACAGAGAAACAAGGGGGTAACAGAGACAGTAGGAGACCTCAAGGTTTAACAAGTTTTGTCAATTCTTTTTTTTAAAGGTGTTACGGCGCTTGCGACACGTTTAGGTCATATCAGCGCCAGTAAAAGAAAAAAAAAAAGAAAAAAAAATGGGACCGAAAATAAAAATCTAGAATTACAGTTAAAGCACCCAGAAAATGTAAGCCAGAGGGGAATTGTATTAAATAGGGAACATATATGTAGATTCCAAGGGCATATCAACAATGTAATAGGCTTCAACAATCGTGACGTTACTTTCCTTGTAATGACGTATAGTAACTTGGTAACTGTTCTAATCTATCGGAACAATGGCGGACGCCCTTATGAAATATTTCTCCGACAAGCATAAAAGTGTATCCAGAAGAGAAAAACATTATAAATCTAATCATGTTTCAACTTTAATACATTATGATCACATGACATGTGAAAAATTTCTAGCCAGTATGAAGAATAAAAAGTACCGATTTTCTTTGTTTAGAACCAAGCTGCTCGTTGCTGGGCGAACGTGACATCAGACTGTTGAATCCAATTAGACTGAGATCACTCACGCGTCTCATCAAAAAACAATGCAAACAAAAAAGATAACAATCAGTAAGTAACAGATGGATGATCAAACAAGGAAAAAATATATCATCTGCCAAAACTAATGGTTATGTGGTCAAGTGGTATGACACTCGCTTTCTGATCGGAAGGTCCTGGGTTCGAGCCTCGCTCGGCGCATAGTTGAGTACTTGGAAAAGGCTCTTTACTCACATTCTCTCACCGTACTCAGGTGTAAAATGAGTAATGGCCGTTAACAGTGTTGCCTCTGTCGGGAAAAAAATGTAATATCGCCTAACAGGCTTCATGTCTCGTTCTACATGTTTTACGTGTTGCTGTTGGTCAGGGACCCCTTGTAAAGCGCTTTGAGCACGTTTAGTGGATATTGCGCTATATAAAAGCTCAAGTTTAATACATTTGACTGCTTACCTCACAACCAAGGTCCCCTGCCAGGGAAAGGACAAGACCAAGTAATATCATTCTAAGACAAAGACAGAAAGCAGCACAGAAAATACAAATAAAAGGATAGAAGAAAATTTTTTTGCTTTTATATAGCGCAATATACACGAAACGTGCTCAAAGCGCTTTACAAATGGTCCCTGACCAACAGCAACACGTAACATGTAAAACGAGACATGATGCCTGTTAGGCGATATTACAATTTTTTTTCCCCCGAGAGTTTGTTTTGATTTTAAGGGTTTTACGGCGCTTCCAACATATTAAGGTCAGTAAAAAGTTCTAGAATTACAATTAAAGCACCCAAGAAAAGGGAAGACAAAAGGGGAATTGGTTCAAATAGGAAACAGTTGTAGATTCCAAGAGCACACGATCAAAGTACTTAGTTTGAGATCACCTAAAAGTCTCATCCAGACGAAAGCACAGGTCCCCACTAAGAGGAACACACTCAAATGTTTACAAATCATATATAATACATAAACAAAACATAATACAGTGCATAACAAGAGATGATTTTCAAGGAAAAAAATATCATCTCCCAAAATTAACTATACATTTGACTGTTACCCTCTCAGCCAGGGCCAGGACAAAACCAAGTAATCTCATTCCAAGACAAAGACAGAAATCAAGTTGGAAAACAGATATAGGTGGATAGAAGACACAGTATTATTATTATTATTATTGTTATTATTATTATTATTACTATTATTATTAATATTATCTTTATAATTATTATTATTATTATTATAAAAACGAGCTTTTGAACTCAGATCTTCCGATCTGAAAGTGATATGTAATATGGCTAGACCAAATAGTCGCAGTATGGAAACAAAATATTTTGAATTTTTTCTCCAATAAATCTGATTCCAGAACTTTTAGGTAAGCTTCGACTGCAGATGAGATCTTTCCATAATCGTTGTATAAGTTGTTGTAGTAATTAGTTTATGCCAAGAGTATAAATAATTATTTGGTATGCTTTAATCATATATTTTGTTCCATATTTCTTTCAATATCAAAAGCTGATTCTAAAATATAAAATATTATAAATAATTACGTATTATCAAAACTGGATAAAGGCCGAAATATAAATTTCAAATTAATTCATTGACTATTTTCATCTTTTTGATATTTATCTGTATATGTCAACGTTTGGAAAAGGAAGAAACGATGACCACCCGTTGACAAGAAATGGTGGTGTTTCGTGTCACAAGTACAAGAGTCCAGCGAGAATCAAGGACCACCTCTCTCGACTCAGGCACCGGAGTGAAATCAAGGTCTTCCATTGCCAAACGCAGGTAAGCCATCACACCGCATCCCTGACTAGTGACTACCCGCATCACTTGGACAGAGTCGGGTCCTGGACCATCAGGAAGTGAGAAAGCCGTGATTATAGCAAAGTTAGAAACCGTATTAGATAAACATGGAAAATCGTGACAGACTGATGTGAAAGTATTTGCATGAAACTCTGTGGTCTAGTGGTATGGCAATCGCCTTAGATAGATAAATAGATAGAGAGAAAAGGGGGAGAGGGAGACTCTCTCTCTCTCTCTCAAACACACACACACACACAAACAGAGATAGGGAGAGAGAGAGAGAGAGAGTGAGAGAGAGAGATAGAGAGATAGATAGAGAGAGAGAGAGAGAGAGAGAGAGAGAGAGAGAGAGAGAGAGAGAGAGAGAGAGAGATGATAAAGTTTGGGAAGCATGCATTGCTTATGTAATGAGTGTTCTTCATAATTATTATTATTATTATTATCATCATCATCATCATCATCATCATCATCAGTAAGTGCCTCCCTGCCCAATATGGGAGGCCAGGAACCCCACCCAGTTTTTCCGATCGAGAGACAAAGCTGATAACGGCCATGTACAAGATATATATATATATATATATATATATATATATATGTATATATATATATATATATATATATATATATATATATATATATATATATATATATATATATATATATATATATATATATATATATATATATCACATAATAAAAGACAAATTATATATAAGGGAAAATAAATCATCTCCCAAAACTTACACTATATATTAGATTTGACTGTTGTCCACCCGGCCAAGGTCTCCGACCAGGGAAAGGACAAGACCGAATAATATCATTCCAAGGCAAAGACAGAAAGCACCTCAGTAAATAGAAATAAGGGGAAAGAAGACACGTGATTTGCTGCCAAAAAAACCCATCCACTGTCAAATTTGGGGGGAAATTTTAATAATTCATCAAGATTTGAAGTTAAAAAATTAATAATAATGAAAACTGGCCTGAATGCAAAACACTTGCTTTGTTAGTGTTTGACAGTCTTGTGTATGTGGTCATTATCAGCAAGACAAAAGATAAGGAAACTAACATTATGAGACACAACCGCATTCTCTCAATCTAAGAACGTGATTTAAAAAAACAAAAAACGAACAAACAGAAAAGCGAACAAAGAATGCATTCTTAAAATTAATTTATATGTTTTATTCAACAATTATTATAAAGCGATTTATTCATAAAACAATGACACACGAGTCTTACTGAGTTTTATTACATAATTCTGAACAAAAACTTTACTATGCCAACTTCTCTCTCTCTCTCTATCTCTCCCTCTCTCTCTCACTCACACACACACACACACACAAACACTCCCTCCCTTTGTATCTCCACTTTCTCTCTCACTCTCCAATCCAAACTTACATTCACACTGACACACAAACACACTGACACACAAACACACACACACACACATACAAAACATGTGAAAAGACATACTAACGAAAACCAATTCATACCTTTAAAAAAATTAACATGACCAATCAGAAATTATTTTTATTGTTAGTATACAATATATATATATATACTAGTAAAAAGCCCGCAATTTCGCGGGGAAAGAACTATTTCATTCGATACTGTACTCACCATCATTTAATGAGGGCAGATTGGTAAACAACGTTGTCTGTGTAATTTGGTATATCTTCGTTTGATTTTTCTGTGTGGCCCAATAATATATTTAATAATATATTCCCTCAACTAACCCCAAGAAAAAATTAAACCTAGTACCTTTAATTAACCCTAATAGGAAAAACAAACATCCTAGCACTTTAATAAGACTTACGACTAACCCTAATAGGAAAAAAAAATCATCCGATCTCGAGCTAACCCTAATAGAAAAAATCATGACAAATTGAATATATAAATGCCTGACAAAAGATCAAAGGTGAAAATACAAATTTAAAGAATACTGGGGATGTAGGAACTTTCGGAATGTCTCCCCTTTACTTAACTTATGGAAAAACAAACACCCTAGCACCTTTACTAAGATTTATGACTAACCCTAATAGAAAAAAAATCCTTCGATCCCGAGCTAATCCTAATAGTAAAAAAAAGAATCAAAATGACGACTGAAATACCTTCATGTGATCAAGTGAATAATATCACCATGAATGCCACGATTTGCTGAAAAATGCCAACACACACACACATGTATACACCACACACACAAACCCACACACACACACACACATAAACATACACGCAACATACTACTATATAACAACACTGATCACCGCTAAATCAACAACACAACGGAAGTAATAATAATCCTTGATGTCATAAATAGATGACGCAAACTGACAACTTTTTACAGTGACGAAATTGGTTGATTTTGGGACTGTTTAGTGTCGTCGGTACGTATTTCATGATATCTGTGTGACTCAACGAACATTCAAACTGACTTTAAATTATAAAAGGAAATCAAGTTATCTGTTTATCTATCTGTAAAAAATACATTTCTAATTTTCAAATCTTTCAGTAGAGTTGTGCACCGTATCAATTTTTTTATTGACTCAAATAAGCACAATGTTCTCCACAATGCTATATTTTTTAAAGAAAGGATGTTCTTTCCTGAATACATTTTCCAATCAGCAGTGGGTTTTTTTTTTTTTTTAAAATCATTTTGCATCCCTGATATATACATATGCAAAATGATTTTTGAAAAAAAACCCCACCGCTGATTGGACAATGTATTCAGGAAAGAACAAGAAAAAACCCCCAAAAAACCCCACTGTCAATAAGAAGCATTTCAATATGCATACGTGTGCTCTGCTGATAATGTTGCTTGAATGAGCGACTTAAAATCAATGATAACATCAAAAAGGGCCGATAAATGAAATCCCCAATCTCAGCACTTTGATAATGATAACTAATATAAGAGAATGAAAATACATTCACAAATCATGACCGTGGTTGGGGTATACAAAGGACAAATGAGCTTTTTAACCACATGTTTCAAAGCAGTCAAATCTACATATCTTCAATAATTGTTTAAAACTTGACTGGAAGCTCATTTCATAAAAGAACAAAGTCTGATATTCTCAGACACAAAAAAAACCTTTAATTCATTTTGCCAAAGAGGCTTGGCAACTGGGTTTTATTTTAGTTACAGAATTCCTGGTAACTAACCAGTTTTAATAAAAATCTTTATCAGCCTCAAATAAACAGGGAGAATTTCTTGCTACCTTGGACTGGATTCTGGGTAGTAACAAAGTGCTCTCTGTCGGAACTAGCATGCTGGACTGGAAAACTCAGAGGATTCGAGGGTAGAATGAATTGAATCAGTACAGATTCAAACACAGCCAATTGTGAAATTAAGAGTGCCATATATGCGAGTCGAAGGTTCCACCAATCAAATCGAGCTGCTGGGACTCCCAACCTGATCTTTAATTGATATCGTTTGTGTCATGATGCACTATAACATTCGCTGAGATCCCTTAAGTCTTGAAGAGTTTCTGCATAGTCGTCAGGGTCCAGCCCGGCCTCCATGAAATGTTGATGTTTAGTGATCGTCAGGCGCTTGGCACTTTCGCACAGTGTGTCCACGTAACTGTGGATGTCTGTACCAGATTGGAGGGATGTCATCATTGGTACGCTCTCAACACCTAAGGAGAGAGAGTGAGAGGGAAAGAGCGAGAGAGAGTGTGAGAGAAAAAAAATTTGAGAATACAAATGTGAAGAGAGGTGTCAACTCCACACAGAGAGATAGAGAGGGATAGATAGATAGATAGAGAGAGAGAGAGAGAGAGAGAGAGAGAGAGAGAGAGAGAGAGAGAGAGAGAGAGAGAGAGAGAGAAAGAGAGAGGGAAATAGAGAGAGAGGGAGAGATAGAGAGAGAGGGAGGGAAGAAGAGAGAAAAAGGAAAAGAGGTGGCTTGTGGGGAAAGTAGATATTAAATTTGAGGAAAAAGTGTGAAATCTATAATAACATTGACTGATGGCGGCATGGATGATGATTTAGTCATGATTTTATTGTTGATGATGCCCTAATTAACTATAATCATCAAGATCAGGGCTAAAGTTGATGGTGCTGACAGTGAATCTATTTTATTGGTAGCCAAAAACTAAATTAAGCTTTTATATAGGGCAAAATCCACTAAATGTGCTCAAAGCGCTTTACAATGGGACCCTGGCCAACAGCAACAGTTAACATTTAGGACGATGTTAGGCGATGTTACAATTTTTTCGGACAGAGACAACGCTGTTAATGGCCAGGTACTCATTTAACACCCCGAGTATGGTGAGAGAATGTGAGTAAAGGGCCTTTCCAAGGACTCAACTATGCGCTGATTGAGGCTCAAACCCAGGACCTTCCGATCCGAAAGCAAGTGTCATACCACAAGACCACATAGCCAGTAGTTGTCATGATGATAATGATGATGATGATGATGCTCTAGATGATTGTCATGATGATGATGATGATGATGATGATGATGATGATGCTCTAGATGATTGTCATGATGATGATGATGATGATGCTCTAGATGATTGTCATGATGATGATGATGATGATGATGATGATGCTCTAGATGATTGTCATGATGATGATGATGATGATGATGCTCTAGATGACTGTCATGATGATGATGATGATGATGATGATGCTCTAGATGATTGTCATGATGATGATGATGATGATGATGCTCTAGATGATTGTCATGATGATGATGATGATGATGTTCTAGAATAGGTTGCAGCAATGATGATAATGTGGTGCTGTTATAGTATATTATTGGATGTACTTTCCAGAGTAAAAGATAAACTCATGAGATTGTTTGATGTTATATTTTCTAAAATAGATGTTAAAATTTAAAAAAAAACATTTAAAAACCAAAAAAATTTCAATTTTTATGAGATCTTAAAAGGATCATTTAACTTACCAGAAAAAGGTGATCGTTCGACAGAACTGACTAACCCATCCTGCCCAATGCTGGGTTTGAATATGTGAGGGAAAGATGTGTCCAGTTGAACGGCATCCCTCATTACACATCCCGCGCTGCAAATCAGATTTTTTTAAACAGTTGTTGTTAGTAGTAGTAGTAGTAGTAGTAGTAGTAGTAGTAGTAGTAGTAGTAGTAGTAGTAGTAGTAGTAGTAGTAGTAATAAAGTATTGTTTGTAGTAGTAGTAGTAGTAGTAGTAGTAGTAATAGTAGTAGTAGTAGTAGTAGTAGTAGTAGTAGTAGTAGTAGTAGTAATAGTAGTATTGGTTGTAGTAGTAGTAGTAGTAGTAGTAGTAGTAGTAGTAGTAGTAGTAGTAGTAGTAGTAGTGGTAGTAATAGTAGTAGTAGTAGTAATAAAGTATTGTTTGTAGTAGTAGTAGTAGTAATAGTAGTATTGGTTGTAGTAGTAGTAGAAGTATTAGTAGCAGTAGTAGTAGTAGTAGTAGTAGTAGTAGTAGTAGTAGTAGTAGTAGTAGTAGTAGTAGTAGTAGTAGTAGTAGTAGTAATATTAATAATAATAATAATAATAATAATAATAATAATAATGGTTGTAGTAGTAGTAGAAGTATTAGTAGCAGTAGTAGTAGTAGTAGTAGTAGTAGTAGTAGTAGTAGTAGTAGTAGTAGTAGAAGTATTAGTAGCAGTAGTAGTAGTAGTAGTAGTAGTAGTAGTAGTAGTAGTAGTAGTAGTAGTAGTAGTAGTAGTAGTAGTAGTAGTAGTAGTAGTAATATTAATAATAATAATAATAATAATAATAATAATAATAATAATAATAATAATAATAATAATAATAATAATAATAATAATAATAATAATAATAATAATATAATAATATAATAAGGGTAGAAAGTACTTTGTGATTAATAAAATATTACAACAAACAAGAAAAAAAAACAAAAAAACACCCACAAGTTTACAAAACAAAACGAAGAAGAAAAAAACGACAACTCGGGGAGGACGAAAGTAAAATAGTAGAATTTTACATCCCTTTAAAAAAAAAGAGTATGAAGATATTTCAGAATTCAAATTTTGCTCACCCAAAGACATCTAGCTCTCTGAGAAAGTCAAATTATAGAAGCATTTGTTGAATTAACGAAGGCATGTGTATTTTTTTTGTCATGTCAATGTCAATAAATGACACCAGTCTAATCGGGATGGAACAAATTTGATGTCTCTCAGCTAATTTTTTTTTGTTTTTAGACAGCCATTTCAATTATTAGTACTCATTAAATTCTATCAATCAGATTATAAATGTTTACGGTTACAGTTTTGTGTGTCGGTACGTTATATCTGACTGGTGGATGTTGTGAGTATCTTACCTAAGTGCATAGCATCAATAAAATGCCTGGTTGTGCCTTACTACAGGTGTATTTTGTCTACTTAGATTTCTAGTTCTTGGTGAATGTGAGTAATTTGTGGGAGTACAAGCGAGATAAAAGTTGTAGACGACACTGAAAGGAACGAGTGAGAATGAAACGGTTTTCACCACCAGGCTTGCTACATTAATTTGGCAAAAAATGCCAAACATATCACAAATAAATGCCAACATTTTCTAAGCATCACTTATTCTGCTAAAACTAAAATGCACACATACAATTTGAATCATAATTTTCGTATCCTGTTGCCATAAGTCAGTTTAGGCATTTCTAGATTTAAGTGAATAAAGTAAAATGCTAGTCCCAAAACTTATTGGAGACACAGTGATAAGTAACAGCAGTAGTAGAGGAAAGAAGGGGAGGGGGGGGGGGAGGGGATTGGAACAGAGGAATGACATCCTTACTTCATGGATCCAGGATAGGTCTCTGTTAGATACAGTCTGAGAACATCATCCACACTGGAGCAAGCCGCAAGTTGGTTGGAAAGATTGGAAGATTGGTGAAAGCTGATAAATGAAAGGGGGGGTGGGGAGAGAGAGAGAGACATGAAAAAAAAAAAAAAAGATTAATAGAAATTTTGACACTGAAGAAAATAAAAAGTTACAGCTGTGTCTTTCAATATATCATGATTTATAAGAAGTAAATAATTGTTTTTTAAATCTACATCTATGATAAAGTTTCACACAGATTATCATGACAGGTTGAATTTAATATTATGATATGACACAGAGACGCCAACTTTCAATTTGACTCACAGAAATTTCAGACAAACTCAGAAGAATGTCAATGCCGAAAGAGGAATTCCGCACACAAAAAAGGGAATTGGGATGATATTTGGTATTGTATTTAAATATTGTATAGATCTAAATAGATAACTGATTAGAACTATATTATGATATATAATCATATTGCCAAATACAATCCCAAAATTTCCTTATTTCAAATGAAGTAAAGCTCCAAAACCTAATGGTATGTGATTGTGGTAATGGTGGTAGTGAGGATGTGGTGTTGGTTGTAGTAGTAGTAGTAGTAGTAGTAGTAGTAGTAGTAGTAGTAGTAGTAGTAGTAGTAGTAATAGTAGTAGTAGTAGTGATGATGACGATATGATAATGGCTGTTGTAGTAGTAGTGGTAGTGATGATGATCTGGTGGTGGTGGTGGTTGTAGTTGTAGTAGTGGCAGTGGTTGTAGTAGTAGTGATGATGTGGTGTGGGTTGTTGTAGTAGTAGTGGTAATGATAATGATGTAGTGGTGGTGGTTGAAGTGTAGTAGTGGTAGTGAAGATGTGGTGGTGGTGGTGGTGGTTGTAGGATGTGTGTGTGTGTGTGTTTGCTTAAAGTGCATGTAGTGATAAGTAGAGAAACATGACATTAAAAAACTAACGAGGCTATAGTTTGAGGTCAAAGTATTTGTGATGAGCTATTATTGGCGAAGGCGAACATGAAAATTAATCCAAAGAGCGTAATTATTGATTTGCGTGGGTGGGTGTGTGCGTGTATGTGTGTGTTTTTGTGGTGATGTAATGGTGGTTGTGGTGGCATGGATGATGTTGTGGTTGTTGTAATTGTGGTGGTAGGGATGGTGATGTGGTGGTTGTTTTAGTAGTAGTAGTGGTAGGGATGAAGATGATGATGATGGTAGTGTAGTGTATTTGTAGTAGAGTAGTAGTATAGTAGTAGTAGTAGTAGTAGTAGTTAGTAGTTAGTAGTAGTAGTAGTAGTGAGTTAGTTTTGTAGTGTGTTGTAGTGTAGTAGTAGTAGTAGTAGTAGTAGTAGTAGTAGTAGTGTGTTGAGTAGTAGTAGTAGTTAGTAGTAGTATAGAGTAGTAGTAGTAGTAGTAGTAGTAGTAGTAGTAGTATAGTAGTAGTATAGTAGTAGTAGTAGTAGTAGTAGTAGTAGTAGTATGTAGATAGTATAGTGTAGTAGTAGTAGTAGTAGTGTAGTAGTATAGTAGTAGTGTAGTGTAGTAGTAGAGTAGTAAGCGTGTAGTGACGGTGATGTGCTGCTGGCTGTTGTTGTGGTGTAGAGATGGTGATGTGATGGTGGTTGTAGTAGGGATGGTGATGAGGTTGAAGTTGTGGTGGTAGTGACGATGAAGTGGTTGTTGTAATGGTGGTAGTACTAATGGTGATGATAATGATGATGATGAGGAGGAGGAGGAATTTTCAAGGAGTTTTCTCCTAAAATGAATTTCAAGGAGTTTTCTAGGAGTTTCTCTCAGCAGCATCAAAATCAAGGAGTTGTCAAGAAGTCCTTGAATTGAAGGAGGCCGCGGGAACCCTGATAGTAGTGGTAGTAATGATGATGTGGTGGTAATGGCACTGATAATGATGGTTGAAGTAGTAGTAGTGATGATGATGTGGTGGTAATGGTAGTGATAGTAGTAGTAGTGATGATGATGTGGTGGTAATGGTAGTGATAATTATGGTTGTAGTAGTAGTGATGATGATGTGGTGGTAATGGCACTGATAATGATGGTTGTATGTAGTAGTAGTGATGATGACGTGGTGGTGGTGGTTATAGTAGTAGTGGTAATGAAAATGATGTGGTGGTGGCTGTGGTTGAAGTAGTAGCAGTGGTGATGATGATGCGGTGGTGGTGGTTGTAGTAGTAGTAGTAGTGGCAGTGATGATGATACGGTGGTGGTGGTTGTAGTAGTAGTGGTAATGAAGATGATGTGGTACGTGGTGGTGGTTGTATTAGTAGCGGTAGTGATGATGTGGTGATGGTGGTTGTAGTAGTAGTGACTGGAAGGGGGGGGGGGGGGGGTATCCTTGTAACAATTTAACCTCACCAGAATTTGATGGAAGTTGCCAATAAACCGGAATTTTTTGCTCCAGTCTGAATCTTTTTCAGGTGAAACCGGAGTTTTGGCATCACTGTATGAAACTTGCCACTAGGCCTGTAGGTCCCAGGTTTTCGCAAAGTTAAGACCTTGAAAAAGGCTCTATACTCACATTCTCTCGTGTTACTCAGGTGTAAAATGAGTACCTGCCTATAACAGTGTTGTCTCTATCCCACCAAAAGACTGTAATAATGCCTTACAGGTCTGATGTCTCATCATACATGTTACTTGTTGCTGTTGGATAGCGAACCCTTGTAAAGTACTTTGAAAAAATAAAAAATAATAATAATTTAAAATGAGCTTTTATATAGCGCAATATCCACTAACGTACTCAAAGCGCTTTACAAGGGGTCCCTGGTCAACAGCAACATTTAACATGTAGGACGGGGTATGACGCCTGTTAGGCGATATTACAATTTTTTCCGACAGAGACATCGCTGTTAACGGCCAGGTACTCACTTTACACCTGAGTACGTACGGTGAGAGAATGTGAGTAAAGAGTCTTCTCCAAGGACTCAACTATGCGCCGAGCGAGGCTCGAACCCAGGACCTTCCGATCCAAAATCGAGTGTCATACCACAAGACCACATAGCCACACAATTATGTAAGCTTTTTGCATGTATATTTCTTTTGCGATTTCTAAGAGAACTATTAGAAGCCTGCCTTTCTTTAAAACTAAAATTTTTTAAATGAAAAAATTTGGATAGCCAGCCTTTCTGTAAAAGCTAAAAAAGTGTATTATCTAAAAATCTGCTAAAATAGCATCTTTAGCTTTTGCTTCATTAGTAATAGTTATCAAGATTGATTTATTAGATTTAAAAATGTAGTTATATATAGGAATTGGGTGGTCTCATCCCAATGAATCGAATATCAAAATTAATCCCTGTAAATTGCAAATTTTAATCAAGGTAAATTTTTTTTAAAAATTCCACCAACCACCGTCAGATCAACCATTTCAAGAATGTCGCCAAGCAAAGCTTCCAGTGTCTCATCAGAAAAACAAAGACTCTAACCTCTTTGTTTTGAACAGCACTGATTTTGTTTTCATATTTGGTGGTGAGCGATATTCCTACATTGTTCAACAAGTGTTCATAGTTTTTTTATTGAGACATGGCCTTATTCCAAAGTCTTTTATTGACACTAAGCCAGATGGCATTATAATGTGACATTTTCTGGCATTGGCCAAAATGAAATAGATTTGTAATATTTATTTTAATTCTCTTCTTACCGCCCATTTTAAAGATTTTTCCGGGAATTTAAAACCCAACCGGGAGTCCCAGTAGTTCAGTTGGTAGAGCACTTGCTTTACACGCAAAGGGACCAAGATCGATCCAGAGTGCAGTTGAGATTTATTTTTCTGACCCCCCTGTCCACCCAGCAGTGAATGGGTAGCTGAGTCTATTTGACTTGGCAGAAAGTACTTTGCAATAGACTAGTCTCCTATCCAAAGGATAACAAGCAATTGCTATTGTCCATTTCACGCTATAGAAACCGGGATAACTCCGGCTTCATGGGCCTTATGGCTCTGAACGACTACTTACTTAAAACCCAACCAACACAAACAAAAACTTTTTTTCACGTAAATACAAAAGTAGTAAGTCCATGCTATAACATAATTTATTCAGCAAAACGAGCTACACAACGCAGTGTTAAAATTTTTATAACTACAGTAAAATTACTTTAAACCGAAAGAAGCTAAACCGAAAAATACCTTAAACCGCAAAGAATTTAATAAATTGTACGAGTTTCTTCATTATCTTTGTACTAATTCTTATGATGAACCAAAATACTTCTAAGCAGGACTTTCTATAAACCGAAACAACTTGAGGAGAGCACCTTCCTTTTTTCTCTCTATATTTTTCTTCAAAAATTCGGGAAGGAGGCCACACGTAATAATGCCCGGCGATATTAAACAGAGTGTAAGTATAAGGTGAGGGTGATGGGTGGGGTGGGGGGGAGGCAAACACTTCAATCACTGCACTTGGGCTTGGCCAACACCACTATCGCACAGACTGGAAAAGGAAGACAGCGGGTGACTGACAGGCGAAAAATGAGGAAAGAGGAGGAGTTGGGGTGTAGAATAATGCAAGCGAGATGTTCTCGCTCGTGTGTTGATGCTTTGGAACTGACTGGATTTTCAACACGACAATAAGGAGGGGGGGGGGGGGGGGTAGACAACTTACCATTAAAATGCCATTTCATTTCCACCTCGTTGTTTAAATGTGTGTGTGAGGGGGGGAGGGAGGGGGGAGGTTCTATTTAATTAGGCCTTTGAACCTAATGAAATGGCTTTTCAACAAAAGAGGGATGTGTAGTAGACAGCTTAGCATTGACGACACGCCTTTTCATTTCCATTTCACTTCACCTCTGAGTAGCTGCGCATCATTCATTATCAATTATCGCACAAGAACTTTCAATCTTATTTTAGCTTTGCATTTTACTAAAAGTTGTCTAAAAGAAAGCACTGTGCTTACACGTTTGAGTTTAAAATCAAAATACTATGTGAAGTCGATGAAAAAAAAAGTTGATCAAGACGGAGATATGTAAATTACACGGCATCCCGAACTGAACTCTTTCAACAATTTTGAATTGAAAGCGAAAACCCCAAAAATATTTTTAAAACACAAAAAAAAATTATTTTTTAAAATTAATGGTTACGAAGACGGCATTTATTCAACAACTCCATTTAACGGGAAACCCATGATACGATTAAATGAGCAAATTCCTTAAATAGTTACTACCCTTGAAAAACATTGCAACACGGGAACTTACTTTAAACCAAAATGTCTTAAACCGAAATGGTTTAGAAGGTCCCAAAAATTTCGGTTTAAAGTAATTCTACTGTATAACAAAAAATGTTTAAAATTTTAATAATTTGTGATGTACAAAACAAATAAGAATGAGAAAAATGTTGGTTGTTTCGTACCAAATGTGACAATTTTCCTATAGTTGGTAAGGAGAAGAAAGTTAAGGAAAATCTGGGACTGAGAATGAAGAAAAAACTTTTTTTTAAAAATATCAACTACAAACCTGGTCATATGATTGGTAGGCAAGCCCCTCACAACACATGACTGAAAGGTTGGGGAGTTGACACATTTCACATGGGGGGTCAAGGATGTCCAAGGGTCACGACTTTCGAGGGTCAAGAGGTAGTCAGCAAAGGATGTGTGATGGGAGATGGGTAGAGGGACACTGGCATTCAAAGCGGTCACCTAGGATTAATGGGCATTTATTTTTTAAAAAGAGCTTTTATATAGCAATATCCACTAAATGTGCTCAAAGCGCTTTACAAGGGGTCTCTGGCCAACAGCAACACAGACAACGCTGTTAACGGTCAGGTGCTCATTTTACACCTGAGTACGGTGAGAGAATGTGAGTAAAGAGCATTTTCCAAAGACTCGAACCCAGGACCTTCCGATCCGAAAGCGGGTGTCATACCACTAGACCACATAGTCGCACATTAAAATGAACGCAGCAGATGAAAAAGCTAACTAAAAATCTCCAACCACACTCGAGTCGCTGAAGTAAAAAAGATAAGATGAAAACAAGCACAACAGTATTCTAAAAGAAGAATTATTACTATCATCTTCATCATAATCATCATTATTATTATAATTTTTATTTATTATTATTATTATTATTATTTTTATTATTATTATTATTAAATTATTATTATTATTATTATTATTAAATTATTATTATTATCATTATTATTATTAAATTATTATTATTATTATTATAATTATAATTATTATTATTATTATTATTATTATTATTATTATTATTATTATTATTATTATTATTAATATTATTACTATTATTATTATTATTATTATTATTTTATTATTATTATTATTATTATTATTATTATTATTATTATTATTATTATTATTATTAATATTATTATTATTATTATCATTATTATTGAATTTTAAAAGAGACATGACATGAAATTGAAGGAAACTCGTTCTCACAGCAATAGTTTAACAGTCATTCTTTAAAGAAATATTACATCAATTATCTATTTCAATTATGATTTTAAAAAACGTTATAACCAAATATATTATCCAGAACTGAAATGGAGTCAAGATTTTTATCTTTATATAAAAAAATAAAAATTTAATTCAAAAATTAATTGCATGAAAAACTACTACTTCACTTAAACTGACCTTTCTTCCATAGCAAGCGAAAGCAGATGCGATATCACATATCTTGAAAGGATTTTCCACCTTTCTGTATGGCATTGTAAACGTGTCCAAAGCTGTGGCAAGGATAGCGCTGGTGTGGTAGTCTAGACTCGCCTGGAATGGAATGGAAACAAGATGTTTTAGCGTGTGGATGAATCCATGATTATTAATAAATGAATTCTCAATTTGTTTTCTTTTTAAAAAAAAATTCTAACAACTCACTATAGATAGTATGCGCTTGGCTAAGAAGGTCATAACATTGCCATCCGGAAGTATAACGGACCAACACACAAAACTGTGTGTAACCTTGAACATTTATAGTTTGGCTGATACAGTTTAGTGAGAATCACTCACAAACGCAGATGGCAAAATACAATAACAAAGGCTTGAGTGACGTCATCTTCGTTCTATCTATATCATGCAGGGTTGCCAATTCAGGAGGCAAAAATTTACTGAACTTTTATTTCGAACACATTGACCAACCCCTTCCTGATTGCAGAACTTCACTAAAAAGACATTTAAGACATTATGTCCTTACTATTTTTTTTTTTTTCGTTTAGCAGGTGATTGGAAAACATACTGAGGGCTTATAACGTACGGAATTCTGCAAATATACGGAAAATTGGCAACCTTGTATATGTAATTCAGAAAAGTGAGTGGAGCAGGAACTTATGTTGATAACAACAAGAAATGAAGTGAGAAGGAAAGTGCCAGAAGACAATACTGCCGTACAACGACAAAACCCCGTATATTCGAAATTGGGTCAAACAGACATTTTTATATCATTGTGATCAGAATGACACCCTGCATCTACTCACAAAATATTACAAGGCAATTCTTAAAAATAAAAAAGTTAAACATTTTTAAAACACCGTATGTTGCTATTTCTATCAGCTGATGCAGCGACAAAACCCCGTAA
>NC_088371.1:20153195-20178195 GCF_034508935.2 Berghia stephanieae
GCTGTCTGGAATTGAAGTGATGTATCAGTGTTTTTATTGTTTTTATTATTGATTGAAGAAAGGCTAGGTGGTCTGTGTGTGGTATATGGTTTTTTTTTTTTTTCACAGCTGTTATAGAAATTTTTGTTCAATTACTTTTTACATTCCAAAGCTTCTAAAAAGTTAATATCATATAATCCAACTTAAGGCAATTTTTAAATCAATTATTATTATTATTATCATTATTATTATCATTATTTAAGTATTCCTGAGAATTAAAAATTCGTAATTTTCCATACAATTTCCTAATTTAGTAATTGGCTCAGAAATATGTCTAAAATTAGTAAAATTACAAAAAATTCATAAGATTCGACAGATATACTTTATTTGTACACATTACGGACTGATTCCACTATCTGGAAGGTCTCCGTAACCCGGACAAACTACTGGGAATAGAGGTGTTCGGATTGGAGAGACATGACTGTATAGTGAACGTTATTCCTCACCTAAAAAGTAAAATTTTCAGGAAGCGGGTCTCCTATTAACATTTCCCTTTTTTTTAACATTTACCTTTAAAAAGAATCTCAAGACACATTTTTACCGTATTTGTTTTGATTGACTCTATGAATCCTTGATTTGGCTATGAATTATTATTAATATTTTTTTTTAGAATTTATATTGTAAAGTGCCCAGAGCTTGTGTTTTACATGAGAATAAGCGCTGTATAAATGTGTATTATTATATTATTATTATTATTATTATATTATTATTATTATTATTATTATTATTATTATTTCCTTACCTGGTCAGGTGGACAAGCTGGTGTGAGAGAAAAGCTAAAGCGAGTTTTATTTGGGTATTCATCTGCTAGGTAGCTCAGGATGGGAGATGCAAAACCTCCAAATGCATTGTGGGTGTCCAGGAGAATGTGGAATCCCTGTGTTGACAAAATAAAAATAAATAAATAAATAAAAAATTGTAAAAAAGTACTCCTTCAGAGCTATTAAGCCCAAGGAGCGGTGGTTCTTTCCGATTTCTATAGAGTGAAACAGACAATTGGATAGGACGCTAATCTATCACAGAGTACTTTCCACCGGATTTAAGAGACTCAGCTACCCAATCACTGCTAAGTGGACAGGAGGGTCAAAAAAAAAAATCTCAACACCATCCAGGATTGATCTTGGTCCCTAAGCATGTGAAACAAATGCTCTGCAATTGAACTATCAGAAACCCAAATTAATTTTTTTTTTTTAAATAAGTAAATAAATAAATATAATAAAGAATAACAGTATAAAAAAAGTTGTTTCAAATCTATCATAAATGATAACGGTCACTAGAAAACATTATTTTCATTGTTTTATCATGCTTACGTCTCAATGCTTTGTCTTTCCCCCCACCAGGCCGAGTAAAACCAACTTCCTTTTATTGTGGCACAAAAAAAAGCCTATTCGACTTCTTTCTTTAATTTTCAATCATAATAGTATTCACTTCTAAATGTAATCAAGTACTTATTCATACATGAGTTGAGTGAGTGATGCTTTTAATGTAAAAACACTGGGGTCAATATATATATTTATATAGCGCAGTATCCACTAAAAGTGCTCAAAGAGCTTTACAATGGATCTGTGGCCAACACCAACACTTAACATGTAGGATGAGACATGATGCGAGTTAGACAATATTACAATTTTTTTTGGGACAGAGACAACGCTGTTAACGGCCAGGTACACATTTTACACCTGAGTACTGTGAGAGAATGCGAGTAAAGAGCCTTTTCCGAGGACTCAACTATGCGCCGAGCGAGGCTCGAACCCAGGACCTTCCGATCCGAAAGCGAGTGTCATACCACTAGACCACATAGCCGCACATGGGCTCCAATACACTTATCAAATCTAGATACATATGCTTACTTGCAGTTTATCGCACTCCTCTGTAAAGAATCGGACTCTGTCTTCCATGGCATCCAGACTATCACGAGAGGACAACACTTGCTCCCCTAAACCGAACACATCAAACGGCTGGTCTGGACTGTATGGACGTAGACCAAAAATAGGAAAATAACAAAAACAAAATACAGAAAATATTAAAAAGAAAAGGACACTGTTATTGGATCTATTATCAACTTAAGCAAAAAATAAAAAATCGCAAATTCTTTGACATGAATTTTATGGAGAAAAAAAAAACTAGAGCATATTTTCAATTTCAATAATGTAAAATCTTGATATAGTAATAACATAATGATAGTAACAACATATTGACCAACTTTATAAAGAGCAAAAACAGAATTCTCAAGAGTCACAACTACTTTAGTCCAAAATTATACTGCAACTTACGATTTTCAAGTTTTTTAAAAAGTGTTTTACTGTGCGATAATGATGAGAAATGTAGGGTATTGTGAAAAGGGTTTATCATCATTAATGATAAGCGCCTGCTCTAGACATTTTCTGAATTTATTTTGAGAAAGAACAATAACACAGTTACCGCCTTGTATTTTCTGAGTTATTGAATGTAAGCTTTATTTTTGATTTGTTATTGAAGGCAAAATTGATTCACAACGTGTTTTATCATTCAAAACATCTTTATGCAGCCTTGCGGCCTTGTATTATGACACCCGCCTATGGACTGATAGCTCCCTGGTCAGAGTCCTGCTCTGAGTGGTGCAAAGTTGAGTCCTTGGAGAAAAATCTTACTCACATTATCTCACTGCACTCGGGTATACAACAAGTATTTGGTATGTAACACCTTTGAATAGTATTTATAGTTTTATTCTAAGGTGATAGTTGACCGCTATGTAATAATTATAATGATAAATTTCATTTATATGGCGCATTTTAATTAAGATACTCAATGTGCTTCAATGAGAACCTGGGACAAGTACCACACAATATTAATACCATAGACACATATATTCATAATCTAAAATGATGATAAGATAAGGTTACAATTGGATTCAATAGTCTGATGTCACGTCGCCCATCGTGGTTCTAAACAAAGAAAATCTGGACTTTTTATTCTTCATGCTGGCTAGACCTTTTCGTATGTCTTGTGATCAGAATGTGTAAAAGTCAAAACATGATCAGATTTATAATGTTTTTTTTCCCTCTGGATACGCTTTTATGCTCATTGGAGAAATATTTCATAAGGGCGTCCGCCATTGTTCTGATAGTTTAGAGCCAGTTACTAAGTTACCATGCGTCATTACGAGGGAACTGATGTTAAGACTGTTGAAGAGTATTATGGTAGTCAAGTCACATACTTATTGTGTTGGTGCTCTTTGATGATGTGAACCGATTTGGAATGTAAAGACATCCTGAGATAATCAGACCACACATCAACTTTGTCATCCAGTTGATAGTACGGACGACTGCCACAGCCGAGTACGCGAGAGGGGTCTTGTTGAGACTTTTCTGATTTATCATCATCTGTGAAATGATTGAAAGGCATTCGATGGTGACACAATCAATAAAAGAACACATATACCTACAAATAAAAATTTTAAACAAAAATACTCCTATGAGAACCTAAGCTAAAATTTCTATTTGGAAGACAAATTAAAAATAAAACAATGCCAGGCATGATATAACCGTATTTCAGGGTGTTTTTTTTTAAAACCCCCCAAAAATTTGTTAATCCTTTGTTTATCCCACCACCTTAAAAAAACAAAACAATCTGAATTCATCAAAATTTTAAACTTGGCTCGGTTTCTTTTACATTACTATATTGCAAAAGAAAAAAAGAAAGAAAGTGAAAACTTCAAGATAAATATCAGACTGCTAAACAATTTGTGTATAAAGCTTTCTTTTTTTTTTTTTTTTTTTCAAATTTAGCTAATTGTACGACAGAATCAATTATGTCCTCAATTTCAAATGCAGCATGCACATACCTTTAAACACAAAACTAATCTACTTTGTAGATGTGTCTTAAAATTCTATCATTTTTCAATACCAAATACCGTGTTTACTTTGCAGAAAGACATGATCTTGGATTCTGCCATGGTAGAGGCCGAGGGCCTATCCTTTGATCACCTCTACCACTGTTTATGAACAACACCCAATGCAGTCCATAGAACGCATTCTCTTGGAATGTTGGGAGTGACGTGCACTGACACTAACTTAAGAAACCTGGAGCCCAGAGGCAATGAAATGGATCCAGCACTGGTGTGAACCGATATGATGATGACTTTGCAGAAAATTGTAGGATTTACCATTATGACTAGATATAATTTCCTCATGTCCTTCTTCCATTTTGCTTGTAGACATGTCATCCTCATCATCATCATAGTTACCATCCTGGAAAAAAAAAATACAGAGCTGTTTGAAATTTTCTGGATTTTTTTTTTTGTAACCACATTTTAGATAAATATAAAGAGAAACACAGAGGGGTTTCCTTTCAACCATTGTAAGACTATCTATCATTTTCCATCCCATTATTTTGGGCTTCGATTAATAAATAATTTTTATTTTCGAGAAGCAGGATGTAAAGCCTTTTTTATCACGTATTTTAATAATTTTAGGAATTAATCGGGTTAGCAAATGGCAGAAGGGCCTGACGACAACCCACGACCTGCCCTGCTTCACATTATAATGTTTTAATCCTCGTTAGTCAAAAGTGCCAAATACAATAGAACCCAATAATTTCATTTATGGACGTCTTTTTTTTAATGCAAATGTAAACAAAATTGTTTCTCAAATTACAGTACAACATCTCTATAACAACATCGCTGGAACCAGAAAATGTTAGTTATAGAGAGGTGTTATAGCGGAGCAACCCAAAATGGTTGGTGTGTTGATCGCTCGACTTGTGTTCAGCACAGCTGCATCAACATTAGCATCCATCAGCAGTCGCTATATTCTTTCTCCATGGTTCAAACCTGTGCTATTCGATTTTCTCTCGATTCTTAATGATCACGGTCGAGTTATGGGGAATCAATGAGGCCCGTTCCATAGGTGAGGCAAAGCAAGATAAAATGCTAGCATAGGAGGAAGCATTTACTCACAAATCCACTACTTTAGTACTCTCTCATGCTCTAAAGGTATTATAGTCAGCCCTTTTCTCTTTAACTCGGTAGAAGTAGGAGTGGAAACAGTGATTCATTTTCATAATTGTACATGTGATCAGCAAACAGAGATACCAATCAATAGCGAGACAAAAGCACAGTATCTTATACGAGACAAAAGCACAGTATCTTATAACTGAGGCGTGTTTCCGTTGGTGTAAAGTATTAACTAGCTGGTTGACCTCTGTGGCGTCTGCTTGTGCCAGGACAGTCGACTGGCTGGTGAGTGCTTGTGTAATACAAAATGCCAGGTAAGCTAGGCTTTTGTCTCGCTTTGCCTCACCTATGGAAAATACCCACATCAACTTGTCCGGAGGGAACTGGATATCATTGGTCGGAGAATCAGGCATTTTTATTGACTACGGCTACAGGATTCCATTGGTCAGAAAGTGAAAGCAAGCATTTTCATTGGACCAGAAGTTTTGCGTTGACTGTCGATTTAAAGTTTGCGGGGTTATTAGTAAAATGTATGTCATTATGGTGAGTTTTTAAAAAATTACTAATGATATATAGGAAAAAAATCAGGACTTGGACTCCATGTCGCAAAACCAATAAAACGGATGTCGTTATAAGTGCACCACACTGTATACACAATCATTCTGGTCAGATTGGCAGGTCTTAGTTTAAAGATAACTGACAGAAGGGGTGCAAGTAGCTGAAAATGCTGAATCCTTAAATCAAAGTTGATCAATTTGTCAGACAAGATAAGATTCTCTTAGTTTTTATGAATTATTTCAAACCAAAATTCATTGATGTGATTGACATAATTGAATGCCAACCATATTTTAAAAGAGCTCCCTTAATAATCCATTCCTGATACAATTTATTAAAAAAAAAACAACATAATTATGTTTAAGCGTAAAAAGGAAAAAATACAAAATGATACCTCTTTTTCCAAGTCAAGAAGGTAAGGATTTTTTTCAGCAGCACTAGTCTGGTGAAGAGTGACATCTCCTTGCCTGAGAAGAAACATAAAGATTCAATAATATATATAAATCAGAGATATTATCATTATTGTTATTATTATTATTATTATTATTATTATTATTATTATTATTATTATTATTATTATCATTATTATTATTACTGTTAATAATAATAATAATAATAATAATAATAATAATAATAATAATAATAATAATAATAATAATAATAATAATAATAATAATAATAATAATAATAATACATGTAATAATAATAATACTTATCCTTTTGCAATTTCTTTTAAAATGTTGCCTTAAGGTACAAGATCGAAGAAGGTACAACAACAACAAAAAATGAAAAAGAAATGATTGCATTTACTTGACTGGATCTCAAGAAAAAAAAAAAGACCATCAAACATTCATTTTTAAAAAATATATGAGTATAAAGAAAAAACCCAAACAACCTCCCTCCCCCACCCTCCCCAACTCACCACCGGACATCCTCCTCCCCAGCAATGTCATACAGCACTCCTTCCCTTTTCATTGTACCCAAACTGTTATTTAGATCAAACAGAATCAGTCTTGGAGTGTATGTTACTTCACCCTAGGGGGAAAAAACATTTTAAAAAGAATAAAATTGTAATAATTAATAATAATAATAATAATAATAATAATAATAATAATAATAATAATAATAATAATAATAATAATAATAATAATAATAATAATAATAATAATAATAAAACCGTCAGTACATTCGAGAACAAATGCATGTAAAGACTTCCTGCAATTTCATGGAAAGACAGTGAGACCTACGAGTATGTACATGCTCAAATTGAACACAGTTGCTTGCTTTTGTTTTGTTTGTTTTTTTTTAAAGGGTTTTATGGCGCTTGCAACACATTTAGGTTATATCAGCACCAGTAAAAAGGAAGAAAATGGGATAGTAAAAAGTTCTAGAATTACAATTGAAGCATCCAAGAGAAAGTAAGACATAGGGGAACTGGGAACAAATAGGGATCAGATGTAGATTCCAAGAGCATACCACCAATGTACTTAGTTTGAGATCACCTATAAGTCTCATCCGGACACAAGAACAAAATCCAACAAAGAGGAACACACTCAAATGCTTAAATTATACATTAAAAAATAACAAATATACTAATACATAACAGAGAGATGATTTACAAGGAAAAAAATATCATCTCCCAAAACAATAACTATGCATTTGACTGTTTCCCTCCCAGCCAGGACTCCGACCAGGGCCAGGAAAAAAACTAAGTAATTCATTCCAAGACAAAGACAGAAAGCATGTTGGAAAACAGATATAAGGGGATAGAAGACACAGTGTGTACCTCCCTGCCCGCTATGAAAGGTCAGGATCCCCACCCAGTTGCTTTTGTCAAAAGAAGGAAGTTGTCATCGTTTGGAAAAGTGACCCACCATACAAGCCTCCCAAAAACAGTCCTGCAAAGATGCAGCAAAAGGAAGGAGACAAACAAAATGCTGGATGGACAAAATCAAGCATTAGAACTCGTTTAGTTAGACAGCCCAACCCTGACGAGGAAAGCGGAGGACAGGAATCGGTTGGCGGAGACTAGTTGGCAAAGCTACACTCATGTCTCCTCTATGACCCTTACAGTCAGGAGAATGAGGTGAGGTGAGGTGACATGACCTCTGACCTGTCGTGAATAAGAAATAAATAAATCTAGGGGGTTTTTTTTGGTTAAAAATATGTATGTTGTTAAAGTTCTACCCTATTTGACACAAGTCATGACTTTGTGGAAAATAATTATTAAAAATTGAATGAGTGTTGTTCCTACTTGAAACAGTAACAGAAAAGTCTGTTATTGCCAAAAAATAAAATCTATATCACAATTCTGATTTTAAAATCCCAATAAGGAGAAAACATCAAAATAATTTTTAAAATCTGCACAAGAGACAGGAATGACATCTTGGTAGTTTTGATAACTCCAGGCCAGTCTCTAGCTATATCCCCTAACCTACTTTTTTTTTAAAAGATCATTTGTAGTTATTAAGGACAGTTTACAGACACCCTTGAAATTACTAAGTAAGATAATTTACACATATTCAAAGCAAAAAGCATGAGATTGATTAGTGAATAGTTTGTTTGAGATACAGGTTTTCTAATTTATTTTTTCTTCCTAGCCTTGCAAATCAGTGTATGTTCTATTTTTTTCAAACAGATTTCTTTTTTTTTTTATGTTAAAGCTATATATTATCTCAATAGCCAAACTGTCTTATTAAAAAATATAGCGATGCAGTGTGCCTATGGAATTTGATCTATAAATTTCAAGTTTCACCACCTACCTAGGAACATGATATCTCTCAGGTCATAAATGATGATGATACTGATGATAATACTGAGGATGATGAATTGTAGTTTATAACAGAAATTGAAATTGAAATAAATGAAATAAATAATAAATAAAATAAAATAAACAAAATTCGCTTTATTCATCCCCAAAGGGAAATTTGTCTTTAGGGTCTATTCCAAGGGAAGAATGGAATAACCCAGGCATCAGCCGCATCGCAGCACCGCAAAGTGAGCTAGGCCAAGGTGACTTGCTCAAGGCCACACAACGAGGTGGGTAGTGGAACTCGGTACCTTTTGAATACGAAGCAAAGACCGTATTGCTGAGCCACGATGCCCCCTGACGATGATGACGTATGTTTATTCTTACCTTAAGAGTT
Organism: Berghia stephanieae; assembly: GCF_034508935.2. Lineage (NCBI taxonomy): Eukaryota > Metazoa > Mollusca > Gastropoda > Nudibranchia > Aeolidiidae > Berghia > Berghia stephanieae. The sequence goes on from NC_088371.1 coordinate 20,161,869, forward strand.
TGTCCTTCTCTGTATAATACATCATGATTTACTTCTTTCGGAGTCTGAGCAGCAACTTTTGGATCATAGATGAATGAAGACTCCTGACAAGTAGAAGAAAAACAAAATACTTAATTACATAAATGAACAATATAAAATAATTTTTAATGATATGGCCAGAGCAGGCACAGAGCAAAAGCAGGATATGTGACAAAAACCCAATTTAAAACGTCACAAGACTGATTTTTAAAAAAAAATTCATCCTTTTCCCAGAGAAAAACTCTGGTATTCAAGACAAGTCTAATCACTTGATTCAGAAGACTTAGCAAAACTAAAAAAAATGTACATTTACATTTTTTGCAAGATAGTGGCAGGGACTCCCCATTGTACCAATATCAATGCCCGATTCTAAGGTAAAAGTTAGTTTCACGATGATGACTCAAAGAAAAAAGGAAAACTCTTTTTCTCTTACTCTTATCACGCCTCTCTTTCACTTTTAATTTCAAAGCAAATGCAATGATGTATACAAATAAGTGATTCCTTGAGAGAATGATGGAAAATAATCACAGACACCTTGCCAGATAAATTTTTCGTAAAATGTTAAACGTGAGTAATGGATTAAAGCCAAATGATCATAAAACATTTTAAAAATTAATTTCTATATCAAATCAGTAAAAGTCAAGCGATTTTTAAATTTTTTTTTTACATAAGAAGAAAATAAACAAAGCAAAGATGTCAAATCCATTTTTCAATGTCAAATGTCAAATGGCTTCAATAAATAAGATGCAAGCTTTTGGAATTTAGACAGAACTCTGTTGATCAGTAATTCTGTATGCATATTTAGGCCACTTAATTAATCATATCGTTTAAATGCTCTATAAAACGTTCATTCATGGATACAATTTTTGAGATGTAAATAAATGTATTTCAAATTATGAAATATCTAATACCACATTTTCTTGTGTATACACAAATAAGTGCCATAGTCAAGATTCCTTGTATAATTTTCGCTATTACTATTAACATTCATTTGACATGTCCAACTTTATGCATTCAAAAGTTTTAATTATCAATATACAAACTGCAAATAATATCAAATTTCATGGTACATCAGTACATCATTCATCGAAATCAAATATTATGTTGGTAAGTTAAAAGTTCTTTATCAGGGGGTCCGGATAGCTCAGTTGGTAGAGCACTCGCTTCACATGCAAAGGGACCGAGATTGATCCCGGGTGCAGTCGAGATTTTTTCTGCCCCCCCCCCCCCCCCCTGTCCATCCAGTAGTGAATGGGTAGCCGAGTCTGTTAGATTTGGTGGAAAGTACTTTGCCTAGATTATAGTTATAGCATCCTATCAAAATCAAACAGCAAAGGATATCGAATAATTGATTTTGTCCATTTCACGCTATAGAAACTGGGATAAACTCCAGCTCCATGGCCCAATGGCTCTGAAAGACAACAAGAATACTAGAACAAGATGGAAATTCTTTATCAATGACATCCTTAATCCTAATTAAATTCACTCACGACTCACAAGACTGCTAACCGTCAGTAGACTGTGGAAACATTTTTTTGAAAATAATTACCTGACAATTCCACCAATGGCTCCCAACAAAATTAGAATAGTGCCCTATTTGAAGGGTCACAATTTCTGGGGCATTCATGGTTGCTTTTCTTTATTTTTGGTCTTGGTAAATTAGTAAATTTGTAAACTCAGAATGTGTTGTTGGGGGCTGCCATTTTTCGCCATATAAATATTGGCAGATTGATTTTGAAAAAAAGTGCCAAGCAAGTCTCTGAAAATTGCCAAATAGCGGTCTCTGTTGCCAAATGTTCTGACAAAATACCAAACTTTTTCATGATTACTTTTTTTGCGAAAAAGCACATAAAAGTGGAAATATGGATTGAAGTTTCAATTTAATATACAAAAACAGATGATGCGGATGTTTTATTCGCCATCCTCCTCCTCCTCCTCCTCCTCATTCTTCTTCTTCTTCTTCTTCTTCTTCTTCTTCTTCTTCTTCTTCTTCTTCTTCTTCTTCTTCTTCTTCTTCTTCTTCTTCTTCTCCTCCTCCTCCTCCTCCTCCTCCTCCTCTCTCTTCTTCTTCTTCTCTTCTTCTTCTTCTTCTTCTTCTTCTTCTTCTTCTTCTTCTTCTTCTTCTTCTTCTTCTTCTTCTTCTTCTTCTTTCAGCTTATCCCGCATTTTGCACGCTTGTCATATTGAATGCCACATCTCTATGCATTATGCATCTCGGTTCAGAGCATCATCTTCCTCCAGGACCAGTTCTTTCATATCGTCCTTTAGCCTACCTTATCCAACCATTTAGGCTTTGGGCGTCCCTTTTTTCTCTTTCCCGCTTATTGTAAGTCCAATACTTTCCTTCCCGCGTACTCCCTCTCTCGTCTTTTTACATTTCAATCTATCTTCTCTCATCTTTATTGATACATTCTTCACTTCAGTCAACCTTCGAATTCGTTCATTTCTCACTTTATATTTTCTTGTCCAGCCAAGAGACCATCTCAAGATCCTCATTTCGGTCACTTCAACTTCTTTATCTTGTTTCTTTGTTATAGCTGCTGTCTCTAGTCCATATAACATTGCTGGTCTTACAACTGTTGTATGTATTATTTCCCCTTCAGCTTTGCCGAAATTAGTTTGTCACACATAACTCCAGTTACGTTCCTCCAATTATTCCAGCCTACCTATATCCTCTTCTTAACCTCCACCATACCGCCCCCATCTCATTGAACAGTTGTTCCTAAGTATTTGAATTGGTTTGTCTCTGGCAAATCCTCTTCTCCTATCTTTATTTGTGATCCTGCTCTCTGTTGTCCGATGCACAAATAGTCTTGTCTTCCTTAATCCCTTCCTTTCCAACACCCGTCTACAATCCTCCAGTTCCTTTTCCGCCTCATCATTCAAAAATACTACGTCATCAGCATACATCATGTTCCATGGTGCCTTTCGCCAAATGGGTTCTGTTAGAACATCCATTACTATTGCAAATAGCAGTGGACTGAGAGCGGATCCCTGGTGTAATCCAACTCTAACATTAAATTGATCAGTTGAGCCAACAGCTTTCCTTACCACTGTTTTGTTTCCTTTGTACATATCTTGGATAACTTTGATATATTTCTCTGTTACTCGCTTTGCTCTTAGGCTGTAAAAAAATTGAGCATTGAGCATTTATATAGCGCAATATCCACTTAACGTGCTCTTTACAAGGGGTCCCTGGTCAACAGCAACATTTAACATGTAGGACGAGACATGGCGCCTGTTAGGCGATATTACAATTTTTCGGACAAAGACAACGCTGTTAACGGCCAGGTACTCATTTTACACCTGAGTACGGTGAGAGAATGTGAGTAAAGAGTCTTTTCCAAGGACTCAACTATGCGCCGAGCGAGGCTCGAACCCAGGACCTTCCGATCCGAAAGCGAGTGTCATACCATTAGACCACATAGCCGCACATAGCTGTACTACTTTTCTTCTCTTGGTACCCTATCATATGCTTTCTCCATGTCCATATTCCCACTCTCATGCATCTTTAGTGCCTCATTCGTCGTTTCTTGTTGACAAAGGGGAAACTCGAAACATAAATTAAATTGAGACTTCTTTTCCATTTTAATATTATGTATTTATCTCTTCTAGCTTCAAACAGCAATATTTGCATTAATCTAGTGGAGATTCAATCTTATTTTTCCCCGCAGCTGATTTAAAATTAAAATTAAAATTTACCTTGTCAATTAATTTTAAGGGTAAGAGTGTGTAAATTTTCTTAAATACATGTATCATGCTTGTCCAAAGTGCGTTGTTAATCTAGATAACTGACTCATTTGATTGAAGTTGCTTTACATAATACAAATTCAACTCTTTTACAAAATATCTATAAGCTTTATAAAGGTCGATAATGCATGAAATGTCGCGAGAGAAATACAATTAAATTTCCCGATCCCTCGAGCTGCCAACTACGTAACTACGGCTACGGCTACTACACGGTTGACTCTACTTGATTGAAGTGTGTTGTTGTGTGAGGAGAGTGTTGACGTTTCCGTAACAAAGGGCCCGGATAGTTTCTCAAACAGTAGAAATTGTGTCCTTTCATAAATTAATTAAAAGGAATTTTGAAATTATCATTCTGTAGTTTTCACTCCATTGTGTACAGTGAAAATGGCTTTAGGAGGCTTTACTTGTTCCAAACATTCTCTCATCATTTTGAACGTGATTTATATCGTAAGTCGAATTGACAGATGATCAAATCAGTCAACTTACTTTCACTTTAATTTTTCGATTTGCAATGCAATTTACGAATACAGTTGTCTAGTTTAAGTATTTAGAATATTATGATAAGATTTTCATTCATAAGGAGACTCTTTCTGGGAACTATTGACAGGCTCCATCTACTCTAAGTTAGTCTAAGTGAAAATATCTTTTAACTTGATCAGAATTTATCGAGGAGACCACTCGTTGAATCAAGCAATAGCAAGGCCAAGAGCCAAGAGATCAGCTGAGAAAATCAGTTAGCAAAAAGACAAATCATTTCAAAATACTGAACTAACAAGAGCTCTGATTTTGATTAGGTTGAATATTGTCAAAAGAGCAAAGCTCTAAAAATTATATATATATTCGTAATTTATATATAATAATAATATTATATTATAATATATATATATATTATATATATATATATATATATATATATATATATATATATATATATATATATATATATGGCAGTATCTATGTACACGGTAACCGGGCACTTAGCCTCGGGATCTACGTACACGGGAACTGGTTTGCCACTACGATACAAGCAATGGATGGACCTCGCCGTCCTCGCTCTACTCTCTCTGTGTGTGTGTGTGTGTGTGTTATTTTTAAAAATCAAACAATACAATTTAACCCATTAAAGGCGAGATTCAAGATTACCTTATATAAATATTACTGTGTACGTAGATCCGGAGGCTAGGTACCCTGTTAGTAACGAAAATAATGATACCAAAATATCTGCGATATTCCTCTTTATAACGAAGTTATGCATCTTTAATGAAACCCTTCTAAAATTTTTAGTAAAAGCAAATGCAATTTCCAGTCATAACTTTCTTATGGGCGAGTTGGGTCACAATTTGACTCCCGCTGCTGCTGCTCACTAAACTGCTTAAAGTTACAGTGTACGTAGACACTCCGATATGCATAGTTACACGGTAACATATCGACTAACCTTGTACCGTGCTTTGGGAGGGAGGGGCGAGGGGGAAGGGGGCATTGAGCTTGGTGCACGGTAACTTATGACCTTGATTTCATTAATTCCTACCCCCCTTCTGTGTGTGTGTGTGTATCTGTGTTATAGGCAGAACGTAAGCAGTAGCTGGGCTGCCAGACGACCATATGCCTGATTAAATTGGCCAAATAGAGAATCTATAGTTTGGTGTATTAGACACACATTACCCGATGTCTTGGTTTTTAGTCCATTAGCCTAGGCCTAGTGAGAGACAAATCCTACATGTATTTGCAAACCGAGCAGAAAGTTTTCGTTTTCCATGATTTGTGAAGGGGAAGGGATGACACTATGACTATGATAAGAGAAAGAGAGAGAGAGGGGGGGGGGGGCATGGGGCAAGATGAAAGAAACAGTGGGTCTCCTGATGACTTAGATCAAAAGGGTGTTACAAAGGTGCTTTTCGATACGTAGTTCGTGTAATTTTAACCTCTTAACAGTAACACAAGATTTTTTTTTAAAATGATAAAGATATTAATTTCCCTGTTGCTCATGCAGAATAAATCGTTTCCACCAATTAATCTATAACCGCATAGCTTGTATTTTAATTTTAGACTAAGATCTGGTGTTAGGTTAAGTAAGATTGAATCATTGAATCTCGCCTTAAATGGGTTAAATTGTTTTGTTTTTTTTTAATTAAAAAAAAATAACACACACACACACACACAGAGGGAGAGAGACTAAGATCTGGTGTTAGGTTAAGTAAGATTGAATCATTGAATCTCGCCTTAAATGGGTTAAATTGTTTTGTTTTTTTTTTAATTAAAAAAAATAACACACACACACACACACACACACACACACAGAGGGAGAGAGAGAGAGATCCATTCATTGTTTGTATTACAACAGCAAACTAGTAAGCGGAGTTACCGTGTACGTAGATTCTGAGCTGAGTGCCCAGTTACCGTATATATATATAATATATATATATATAATGAATTATTTTCTTAATCAATCAATGTTGATGAAGTGAATCATATTCGTACAGAAATCTAAGCTACCAATTTCTATTTACTTTAGATTGAGATGTCTAAATTTTTCCCATTTGCATCGATTTAAAGGGTCATCTTCCTTTGACATTTCAAACGAGGACAAAATGCAATGTTTACCAACCCTCCCGATGTGATCGGGAAATTCCTGATCTGTTTGCCCTCTTCCTAACTCCTAATCAATTACAAATAGATTTTCCCGATAAGACCTTCACATTAAAAATTTTTTTTTTTACGCTGCGATTATTCTCAGACATGTCTGAGAATACGAAAATTGATGATTCCCAGACACCTTTTTGTAACGCCGCTCTTTTAAACATTTATCCACATTCCAGAATATGGAAAGTTTCGAAATGCATATAGAAATAGAAATAAGTAAAGTTAATAAATTATCAATAAAAACATAAAATTAACCAACAATAAATCAGTCGATGGATAGTAGGTTACTATATCTGCCGTCTAAAGAAAAAGGCCGTATAGCCTCTTATTCCAAGTAAACATTACAGTCTTTTTCCTTAAGACGTCAGATATATATATACATAATATGTGTCGACATTCATGTGGGTGTCATAGCCGAATGATTAAGTCGTCTGCCTTAGAAGGCTTGTCGGAATCGCCGCTATGTGTTCAAATCCTGGTTCCGCCACTTTAAAAAAATTATTTTTTTGGGTCTTCATGAAAAATGTCCTATCCAACCCCCCCCCCCCCCCCCCCCCCCCCCCCCCTTTTAAAAAAAAAAAAAAAAAAAAGAAATTTTTCTCTCTCTCTCTTGGTTTCTTTCTAGCAAATTGTCATATTCGTCTCCACTCCAATCTCAAAAAGTATAATCTACAAAGAATAAATAATTTAAAAGCAAACAAACAAAAATATTCAGAGAGCGACCAAATGGCAACTGGTCAGATAGAGAAGAAAAAAAAATTGTTTTTTAATAATAAAAAATAAAAACAATTTTAAGAAATTCATCCTCAGAAATGGAACAAGGCCAAACAAAAAAGGAGAAAAGAGAAAATAGACTCGCTCCAAAACAAAAAGAAAGAAAGAAAAGGGAGCGATCCGGTTCGAACACTAAAAGGAACAAAATTAAAGGTGGTCTAACCGACTGAGCTTGTCTATCCACACCGCTAGCGGTGTATCTTAAAATTCATATATGAGCTAGATAATTTTCCACCATCTTTGCTTCCTTGTTTTGATAGTTATTTTCATCTCTGATTTGAATAATATTATGTTGGATCTAGTTTTGTGGAAGTGTGATTAAAAATTGGATTGTTTTCTATGGTGAAGAAGTCAGGGAAGAAACAGTTGTAGTTGGTTTTGGGGCAAACAACACCAAGGCCTAGGGATTCGTCCGCGAAATAAACAAATTCCCAGTCATCATCAATACCCCCAAAATTGTGGTCAAAATGAACAAATTATAGAAACAAAAGAAGATCAATAAAGTTAACAGGTAGATAGGCAGTGAAAACTTTAATGGTTGGTGGACGATAAACAGATTTGATGATTAACAAGTTTCTTGCTGGTTTAAAAAAAAGACGACTTGCCAGTTTGACGTTTTCAGTACAAAGTGACAAAAACTTCTATTTCATTGATCCATTTGCTTTTTTAAAAAAACTGGATTTGACATTTGACTTTCGTCTTGTGTTAATAATCACTTGATATATTATTAACTGATTTGGGACACAAATAACCGCTGGCATTTATTTTCAGAATATTTGGTATTTTTCACGCCTAGTTTGGCATTTGCATAAAAATCTTTCCACCAACTTGATAAATGTGTCTGCCAATAATGAAAAGGCCGGGCTTTTGGTTATTGCCAGACAGGGTCTGCCTTTTTCAGTTGTCTAGTTAGAGCTTAACATCTCATTTTCAGTGTGAAGCATAGAAGCGTATAATTTTTCTCCAACTAGGAGTATCTAGCAAAAGTTAAAATTATAAAAAGGCTCCAATAAATGAGATGCAACGGTCACTTCACGTTTGTGAGGGTAAAAGCTGCCAGATTGGTTAATTTACACCTCTGTATACACTGGGTTAGAAAAAGACAGTATCATGGTAGCTAGTTAGGTTTGAATGTAGGCCAATTGCATTCCTGCCAACCCTTTCACCAGTGGAATCATTCCGATTTTCACTCTTCCTTTCATCATTCTGTCATGGTCTCTAAAAATTCCAATTTTCAAAACTGTGACAATGGTAAAAAAAAAAAGGGGGGGGGGGGGGGGGGTATGATATATGTTTAAGGGAGGTTAATATCAAAACTGTTTGCTCTTTCCCCCCTCCTTCTCCATTTCATTCAATTTTCCACTTGACCATAATGTATGCTTTTAAAAAATAGTAAAATTACAAATCCCTATTTTCTGACGTTTTTATTTGACTTTTGGACTATGAAGGGTTGGCAGGCCTGAAATCAGATTGTTCATGGTGATCTATCCTGTCTTCATGGATATATATACATAATAAAGCAAACGGTTGTCTTTTTTTCAGTTAATGGTTTTAATTTTTGATGATACAAATCAATCCTAAAATCCTAGTATGTGAAACCGAAAAATTGATTCCACACTTAGGTAAGACACAGGAATACTTTTGAACCAAATGCCCCGAACGTGAACCTCCCCAAATCCTTTTTTTTTTTTTCACAATGTAAAAAAAAAAAAAAAGATAGATGTTTTATCATTTTTTATTTTCATTTCCTTCCCAGGCTGTCTCTTTTGTCCTGATCGGTGTTGCAGCCTACGGCAGGGCAGCAGCAGTTGTCACCAGTCTCACTCTGGTAGGCAGCTTGATAGCATGTGGCGTCTTTCTCTTTCTCATATCACTGGTCGGCCTTGTGGGGGCTGTCAAGCATCATCAAGTCATGCTGTTTTTTGTATCCTTTTATTACCTTATTATTTTTATGCTTTTTAATGCAAAATTTGCTAAATCAGTGACATTTGGTCTTATTATATTATTATTCCTTGTTAAGCAATGCTGACGGTTTTCCTCAGATCCGCGGAAATCCGCGATTTTTGTGTCAGAGGAGGAATTTCGTCCTTTGATAAAAGACATTTTCCTCAATCAAAATTTTCTGGCTTTGAGAGATTTGATGTGTAGTGGAACAAACTGGTGCAGTTTCCCCACTATCCAGAAGATAGCTAGAGTAGTTTATCATCTCAATGGCTCTAAAAGTGGGGGTTAGTGAAGTAAACATGTGGCATAAAGAAAACCATTCATAATTTTCCTCCTTTTTGCCTTTTTGTCACCATCAGCACTGGTGAAGTCATGGGATATGAGGTGAGCATGATGAGTATATCTGTATCTGTGATCCTTGATTTATCAGTCACTTTAAACAGAAAGAAAAACGAATAGAAAGAAGGAGAAAAAAAACTCAGAAAAATTAGTCCTTCATTCAGAGCTTTAAGTCGCACAGAGCCACGGCTTATCTCAGTTTTTGTAGCTTTGAATGGACAGTCACAACTTCTTGCTACGCTTTTCATAATACTCTTATAGTCTGTAGCAAAACAATTTCTGTAAGATTCAAAAGACCCATCTACTCATTCACTGCCGAGAGGTCGGATGGTTCAGAAAACATCTGGACAACATAGATAAGCCTTTTTGTGTATGAGACAATGAGACAAGTAAAGTGTGCTCTACCAACTGAATTCTCAGGACTCCTAAGTTGTTTAATTGCAAAGTGTTAATTATAAGTTGTTAAAAATATTTATGATCTATATATACTTTTTTAATAATGTTCAAAGTGCTTAGCCGAATAACGTCTTCACTTTGTCATAAAAACCTCTCTTTTTTTTGTCTTTCTCCATTTGTACACACAAATGACACTGATGCTTCTAATTGTTGATCTGTAAAGTGAACTATAGTAAATTCTATTTTTATCTCCTAAAAATTACGAATGTTTACATTTTCAAGTCGGCAGGTCTGGTATATCCATGAATGCATGTGTATAAATATTCGTATGATCATGTGTGTATGTGTGTTTGTTTGTCTGTGTGTGTGTGTCTGTGTGTGTGTGCTGATCAGTTCATGGGTGCCAATATTCCTAATTGATTATATTATAGCCGGACGCTTTCAAATTCTGGGTGGGGTCTTATTTATCTCCCATAGTGGGGGTAAAAAGATCCATTTGGCTGTATTTTCTATCCCCCTATGATATATTTTCTCTTTCCATGTTGCTCTCTATCTTTGTTCTGGACTGAGATTTCTCGGGATTTTTGTTTTCTTTTTTTTCTGGCTTCTAGCGGGAATCCTAAACTGAGAGGGAAGCAGTTGTATGTATGATATCTTTTTTTAATGAGTAATACTTTTTCTCGTGTAAAGTAGTGTAAAGCATCTCTCTGTTATGAAATAAAGTAGTCATTAGTTTTGGAAAGTATTGGACTTTGTAAACATTTGAGTGTATCCTTCATGGTGGTATTCTTTGCTAGTGGCTGGGTGGAAGTATTATGTCATGTCAAAATCAGCACAATAGTGTGGATTGATCGTGAAATATTCTGTTCCCTATATGAACCAGTCCATTTTGTTTTGCTGATTCCTTGGTGCTTTTTTAAATTTCAAATCTAAACCTTTTCCTCTAGATATATCTTCCTTTTCTATTTCTGGTGCTGAAATGACTTGATACAGTCGAAAACGTGAAAAACCTTGAAGACGAAAATAAAACGTTCAAGTGCTAAGAGTGTGTGAATGCGTGCATGACAAATTTCATGTGGATGCGAATTTCTGATGAAATGATAAAGAGCTTTTGAGCATTTATAATTGAAAAAAATAAAGGCGCTTTAGAACTTCTTCTTCTTCTTCTTCTTCTTCTTCTTCTTCTTCTTCTTCTTCTTCTTCTTCTTCTTCTTCTTCTTCTTCTTCTTCTTCTTCTCTTCTCTTCTTCTTCTTCTTTCTTCCCTTCTTCTTCTTCTTCCTTCTCTCTTCTCTTCTTCTTCTTCTTCTTCTTCTTCTTCTTCTTCTCTCCTTCTCTTCTTCTCTTCTTCTTTCTTTTCTTTCTTTCTTCTTCTTCTTCTTCTTCTTCTTCTTCTTCTTCTTCTTCTTCTTCTTCTTCCTTCTTCTTCTTCTTCTTCTCTTCTTCTTCTTCTTCTTCTTCTTCTTCTTCTTCTCTCCTCTTCTTCTTATCATTCATCATCATCTCATCCATCATCATCATCATCATCATCATCATCATCATCATCATCATCATCATCATCATCGTCATCATCATCATCATCATCACCACCATCATCATTAATTAGTTGATTACTTTATTTGTATGTTTACAAGTCTCCGAAGCTTTCCCCGTCCACCGTACCGTCCATGTTTTATTGTTAATTTAATAAGCTTTGGGGAATTGGAAGCGTCTGCCCGTTGCTGGCCCGATTTCACACTTACTGAGTTGAGCATTGCTGGAAAACATTTTTCAAAAAGTGTATTGATTAAAAATTTTTTGTAATGTGTGTGGGTGTGTGTGTGTGAGAGAGAGAGAAAGAGAGAGAGAGAGAGAGAGAGAGAGAGAGAGAGAGAGAGAGAGAGAGAGAGAGAGAGAGAGAGAGAGAGAGAGAGAAATAATGCGCTGATGCTTCTTATTCGTGTTTACCCCCCCCCTCTCTCTCTCTCTCTCTCTCTCTCTCTCTCTCTCTCTTTCTCTTTATCTCTCTTTCTCTCAGACACACACTCACTCGCTCATTCACATACACACAGAACTTTTCTCCTCTCTATCTCTGTATAATTGTGTATATGTGCCAGTCGTTACATTTCAGCTCTCACTCTCTTCCTTCTCTCTCTTCTCTCTCTCTTCCTCCTCTCCCTCTCTGTCTTTTTCAGCTCCCCTACTCTCTTTTTTTATTATTTTTTTTCCAGAAAATTTTCTCGACTGCCTCTTATAGGTCTGCGTTTTAAGGGAAACGCTCTCGCTACTGTGATATCTAAACTAATGAGTAAATTTATTTTATTGTTGATTCAGAAGTAAAATAACTACAAAACAAAGAGTTTCCGAAAGGATAAAAAAAATAAATAAAATAAAGTATTGTTTTGGATAAAAGAGGTATTAGAAGCAGCAGCAACAAAAACAATAACAGCGGCAAAAACATCAAAGACTGAAGTAGCGGCAACAGTAGCAACAACGACACCAGTATTAGTTGTAATAGCAGAAGCGTCAATAATAATAATAGTTACAGTTGTCGTCTGATGATATTTCCGTTTCATCTCTCCGTTTCATCAACTCCTCTCTGTAAGAGATTTTAAAGACTTAAATATTATAATAACATATTTAAACAAAGATTTTAAATGTAATGGCTTTTTTTTCTTTTTTCTTTTGCAATGGGCACACTGATAGATCGATATCGTATGGATTAACTCACTGAATCCTAACACCGACCATATCCGTAGTTTACCCGGGTTACTTTTACCCCATGACTATTTATTAAATTTTTATGAGACAAATTATAGATAGTATGCAGATGACGTCACTCAGGCCTTTGTTATTGTTTTTGCCATCCGCGTTTGTGAGTTGTTCTCACTAAACTGTATTAAACTGACTATAAACGTTCATGGATACACAGAGTTTGTGTGTTGGTCCAGTATACTTCCGGATGGCAATGTTGTGAACTCCTTGGCCAAGCGCATTCTATCTATAGGCGTATAGTATCAAAGCTAATGTTCTTAATTTTTACATGTTAATGGTAGTTGAATAAATCTATCTATGCACATGCTCATTTTTTCCACTTTTGACCAGTAGGAAAAATCTCTAGGATTGAGTGAGTTAAGACAGAATACAAGCATGAGGTGGAATCAGGGTTGCTTCCCTTTTTTTTTTTTGGGTGGGGGGGGGGGGGGGGGGGGTGTTTAAAGATTTATAGTATTGGTGGATTAAAGGCAACAGTTAAGGGGAAGTTAGATGGATTTTTCCCGGCGTGCACTTATTTGCATATAATAACATGTATCTACACCTCGATTTATCCTTTTCTATTTCTATGATTTAAGGTGGATTCCATTTGATGAAGAAAAAGCTTCGCACGAACTATTTTCATAGAATTTTATATTTTATGTTCTTTACAAGAAAAATACTTTAAGGCCTTTTCTTTTCATTTTAGAAAAAGGCATCCTAATAGAGTGTGTTCCTATTTCTAATATTAATATTAATCGTCATTGTTAGCATGTCTATTTAAAATATAATAATATTTTAGGGGGGGGGGGGGGGGGGGGCTACGGCTTAAACGGTATTTTGCACTATATCGGTAATGTAGATGATAGAAACTGAAATTGTAGTCGCAAATGCGAATGCATTTTTTACACGTTTAAAAAAAGGAATGTTTTACTGAGCACGATGAATATTATACGATTCTTACACTCTTGATTTTTGGAGTTCCGGACATGCTATCAACCGTTGCACGAGCTTGCGAGTGCGCGTTGGGAACAGAGTTCGAATTCCAAAACGCAAGAGTGTAAGAAATCTTTTATTCTACCCCTCAATCTTTGAATAAATGACATGTCCAAAAACACGTAAATGATACTTAAAAAAAAAAAATAACCTGAATTTTAGTGAAATTTATGCTTGTTAATCTGACGTCACAAATTATGAATGTAAACATATCATTACGCTTTACTATTTAGGGAGAAGGGTAGAATAATATAGTTTCCTAAAATGACTTAAATTGAAGTTTTATATTTCTGATCATTTCAACTTTATATCCTCTTCCCTCTCCGTCACAATACCCTTATGAAATTAGAGGCCACATATATCTTCCTGATACTTAATGTGGCTAAATCAATTTTACCAGAGAATTAAAAAAAAAAAAGATAAGAATACGTAAGTTGGTGGAATAGAAATAAATGATAGACAAGGGAGATAATTTATAGGCGGGATGAGGAGAAGTAGGTCTGTCTCCTCTTTATAATAATATAATGAACGTGAAGTCGGAAAATCGATAGAGCACATTGGACAGTGAGTGAGCGATGACTTGAGCGCTCACGTCCTGTGGTTAATGAACGCCTGATGATGTGTAAGGTGACTATGGGGGTTAGAGAGTGTATCAATATCTTTTGACTCACTCAATCCGAGATATTTTTTATACTTTTCAAAATTGGTATTTTTAAAAAAATGTATTAAAAATGGGCATGTACATAGATAGTTTTATTCAACTAGATACCATTAACAGTGTAAAATCTAAAACATTAGCTTTGATACTTTTCGCCTATAATTTGTCCCAGAAAATGTAATCAAATAGGCATGGGGTAAAAGTAAACCCGGTATACTACGGATATAGTCGGTGTTAGCGTTGAGTGAGTTAAGAGAGATTTAATGAAATTAGTACATTAAGTGTCTCTGGCATAATACGCTCCAACTCCTATATTGTATTATATTATATTATATTAAATTATAGCGAATTTTGCATTTTACGAAACCGTGGCTTAACTTCAACAAACCAAAACCGTTCCAGCACACCCCTTCTCTCTCTCTCTCTCTCTCTCTCTCTCTCTCTCTCTCTCTCTCGCTCTCGTTCTCTCTCTATCTCTATCTCTCCCCCTCACTCTCGTTCTCTATCTATCTATCTATCTATTCCCCCCCCCTCTCTCTCTCTCTCTCTCTCTCTCTCTCTCTCTCTCTCTTGCAGGCTCCTCTTTCTCTCTCTCTCTCTCTCTTTCTCTCTCTCTACCTATCTCTCCCCCTCACCCTCTTTCTCTATGTATTCCCGCCCCCTCCCCTCTCTTGCAGGCTCCTCTCTCTCTCTCTCTCTCTCTCTCTCTCTCTCTCTCTCTCTCTCTCTCTCTCTCTCTTTCTCTCAGAGAGTTTGTTCAATACTATTTACAGGTCGTCAATTTCGTTCTATCTATCTATAAAACTCAATGTTCAAAATCTAGTTTAGTCTGACTTGATTCCAGATTTGAGCCGACGTGGTTGGTTTAACTGAATGAAGTTCATCATACATAATCCCCATTCACACACACACGCACACACACACACACACACACACACCTTTATGACGACTCACTAAACTACTCACCATAATGATATGGTAGGGTATGATATTATTGTTATGACTCATCCGTCACGACCAGTGGTTGGGATCGGGAGATTACTATATGATCCTAATCATCACAGTCCACGTGTTTTCACAACACGATGCCCCGTATCGACGATTTCCTATTGGTTAAAGTTAAAGGAACGTTGATTGGGGGGGTGGGGGGGGGGGGGGGGGGGGGGGGGGAGGGGGGGGGGGGGGGGGGGGGGGTAACCCTTGCAGCACGACTAGTGTTGTAAAATTGAGTTACTGCTTATGAAAACATAAAAAAAAACACACACAAAATTATGTTTGAAACTTATGATTGATTCGTAACATACCACCAAAAAAACCCAACAAAAACACATACACACACACACACAAAAAGCAACAACAACAACAGTAACAGCAACAACAACAGCGGTAGTTCGGTTGGTATAGATTGGGGGCGATCTTTATTAATTTTCCCGTGTGCTCGATGAGCTCATTGCAAATTATTTAAGAAATACCCAATATTTGGACTGTGACGAATCAAAATATGATGATTAATGACATGATTGACCTATAGATCGTTCGTTCCCTGTTTATGAATATGTTATTATTGTTGTTGTTGTTGTTGTTATTGTTTTTTTTAAAAATTATTTAAACATACATCACACGGACATTCAACTACTTACTACCAGATGAATATATGTGTTATATTAATACCTCTACCTTCGTGTGGGCTCTGTAGCTAAAACGATAGACTGGGTGGGGTTCCCGACCTCCAGGGAGGTACTTGCTGTGACTTATATCCCCTTGTATCAGTTTTCCGATTCCTTTATTTCTTTGTCTTGGAATGGGATTACTTACTGACCCTGGCCGGAGACCTTGGCTTGGAGGGAAACAGTCGAAGGTATATTATAATTATTGTCAACAACAACAGTTTTGGGATATGATATTTTTTTTTTCCTTGTAAATCATCTCTCTATTATGTAATGACATTTTTCTTTTATTTCTGTTATGTAATGAAATTTTTCTTTTATTTTTAACATATGATTTGTAAGCATTTGAGTGTATTCCTCTTCGTGTGATCTTGTGCTGGTGTCTGGGTGAGACTTTTAGGCGATCTCAAACTA
>NC_088371.1:20183195-20188195 GCF_034508935.2 Berghia stephanieae
TTATTATTATTATTATTATTATTATTATTATTATTATTATTATTATTATTATTATTATTATTATTATTATTATTATTATTATTATTATTGTTGCTGTTTGTTATTATTATTATTATTATTATTATTATTATTATTATTATTATTATATTATTATTATTATTATTGAAGTTTTTGCCCTTGTTATTTATTATTTATATTTATTTTTTAAAAAAGAAGCCTGTTTGCTTTTTGGGGGGGAAAAGAATATTCCCAATTCTAAAGTAAAAATCCCTGCTCTTTGGTTATTTAATCTGTCATCTTTCATCTGATAAAAGGAAAAAAAAAAAGAATAAGAAAAAGCACAAAAACAGAATAAGATCAAAGATCGGAGGACTCGTAGTTTCTTCTTTCTTATGCGGTTATTTGGTCTAGTGGTTTAAATAAATAAAGAATAAAACTCTCTATTCATCCTCGAGGGGGAAATTCGTCTACTTTAGGCTATGCGATCTTGTGGTATGACACTCGCTTTCGGATCGTAAGGTCCTGGGTTCGAGCCTCACTCGGCGCGTAGTTGAGTCCTTGGATAAGACTCTTTACTCACATCCTCTCACCGTACTCAGGTGTAAAATGAGTACCTGCCCGTCAACAGCGTTGTCTCTGTCGGAAAAAAAAATTGTAATATCGCCTAACAGGCATTATGTCTCGTTCTGCATGTTACGTGTTTGCTTTTGGTCAGGAACCTTTTATAAAGCGTTTTGAGCACATCTAGTGGATATTGCGCTATATAAAAGCTCTAGTTTTTATTTTTATCCCAAGGGAAGACAAGAATTATAACCGATGCGTCAGCCGCAAAGCGAGCTCGGGCGAAGTGACTTGATCAAAGGCCACACAACGAGGCGGGTAGTCGAACTCGGTACCTTTTGGGTACGAAGCACAGACCGTACCGCTGAACCACGCCGCTGCCCCCTGTATGACAATCTCCTTCAGGTCCCGCTATGAGCGGCGCATAATTGGATTCAATAGTCCGATGTCACGTCGCCCAGCAACGGCGGCCATCTTTGTTCTAAACAAAGAAAATCAGTACTTTTTATTCTGGATGCTGGCTAGAACTTTTCATATGTCTTGTGATCAGAATGTGTAAAAGTCAAAACAAGATCAGATTTATAATGTTTTTTATTTTCCTCCCCTGGATACGCTTTTATGCTCGTCGGAGAGATATTTCATAAGGGCGTCCGCCATTGTTCCGATAGTTTAGAGCCAGTTACTAAGTTACCATGCGTCATTACGAGGGAAGTGACGTCACGACTGTTGAAGCGTATTGAGTCCTCTTGAAATAAGGCTCTTTACTCACATTCTCTCAACCGTCCTTAGGTGTAAAATGAGTACCTACCCACATGGCCGTTTACAGCTGTCTCTGTCGGGAAAAAAAATCTGTATCTGTATGGTTGGCGCTGAAGAAATCAATGGTCTGGTTGTATTTCAGCGGCGTCCTCATTGGGCGCGGGCCCATGTCAGTTGTGCCTTGAAATCGTTTAGATGTGGTGCCATGATGACCAGTTCATCCAGCCCATTCCACTCTGAGATAGTTCTAATGAAGAAAGAATTTCTGTAGTTTTGTGTTCTTGTCTGTGGGATTTTGAAGCAGTTCGAATTGTTTGTGGCGTATCTCTTAATGGGGTTTTCGGTTATGTGGTTGGCAAAAGTGAGTGCTCGGATTTTTCTTTTGTTTGGTCGTGGCGTGAAAAAGGAGTCTGCCTTTATTGATGGTATTTGATTTGTTACAATCTTGAACATGAATGACAGACGGATTTCTTTTCTTCTTCGTTGGAGGCTGATGAGGTTTCTTTCTTCTAACATTTTAAAATATTTTTTTTTAAAATGCGATTTTGTCTAACAGGCGTCGTGTCTCGTCCTTCACGTTAACAAAAAGCGTTGCTGTTGGCCAGGGACGCCTTGTAAAACGCTTTGAGCACACGTTTAGTGGATATTGCGCTATACTATAATTAAAAAGCTCAAGTTTCTCATTCCCTGAGTTCTTCTCTTCATTGTATTGCTTTCTAACAACCAGTTTTAGCATCGTATCGACATCAGATTACCCCTTGGTATGCAATAAGTCATATCGTGTCTCGTCCTAAACGTTAAGCGTTGCTGTTGGCTTGGGGACGCCTTGTAAAGCGCTTTGCTTGAGCACACGTTTAGTGGATATTGTGCTATACTATAATTTTAAAAAGCTCAAGTTTCTCATTCCCTGACTTCTCCTCTTCATTGTATTGATTTCTAACAACCGGTTTTAGCATCGTATCGACATCAGATTACCCCTTGGTATGCAATAAGTCATGGCTCCAGGCCACAGACGGGCAAGGAAAATTGCTGTTTTTATTGCTGATGGCGTCAATCTGGGCGGGGTTAAAAAAAAAAAGAAAGGGTATTATTTTTTAAACATTGATTTTGTTGTTGTTGTTGTTGTTGTTCATGTTGAAAGGATTTTAACCATTCCTTTATATATATATATATATATATATATATATATATATATATATATATATATATATATATATATATATATATATATATCCATCCATCCATCCATCTATCTATCTATCTATCTATCTATCTATCTATCTATCTATCTATATATATATATAGATAGATAGATAGATAGATGGATGGATGGATGGATATATATATATATATATATATATATATATATATATATATATATCTGTCTGTCTGACTATCTATCGAGCTATCTAGCTATCTATCTATCTATCTATATTTACTCAAATCTTTTTAGATGAGTTTGGAATTGAATTTTACGCACCAGGCTATAATATCTTTCTTGTCTATCTATCTATAGTACATGATTTATCTATCCTTGCAGTGATATTTGATATTTTATAAGGCGCGCTTTAAAAGTGACAATTATTTTATGTACAATATAATTATAGCCTGGTGCGGTAAAATACCTTTATTAGAGAGAGAGAGAGAGAGAGAGAGAGAGAGAGAGAGAGAGAGAGAGAGAGGTGCGTGTGTGTGTGTGTGTGTGTGTGTGTGTATGTGTGATATTGGCACCTGTTAAGACACAGGGAGACAGAGCTCGTATGTTTTGCAGTGCTGTGACATTGTACTTGCTCTATTGTGGTATCGATCGTCACAGATACAAGTACGTACTCATTCCGCTCTTGTCGCCTAATAAATGGACCGTCCGAGTAGCCGTAGCCGAATTGCTCGTTACCCGGTACTATTGGTATCGATTGTCACATTATATATACGAATGTGACCAATTTTTTTTCGAAATGATACTGTTTTCGGTCTGTTCAGAGACTATAGATGTTATTGGTTTTAGACAGCCATTTTATTGATTAGTCATCACTAAACTCTATCAATCAAACTATAAACTTTAATGGCTACACATAGTTTTGTGATTGGGTACGTTATATCCTACTGGCGGATGTTGTATTTATCTAAACGCATAGCATCAGTAATAGATTTTTTATTTTAAAAAAAATGAGAATATTGCCATCATTTTTTTTTCTTTCTCTTTTTATTTATTTATTAATAGTAAGGAATATTTAAATTCTTTAAGGAACTAAACGTAAAGTGTCATTTCTCAGATTATTTTTACCGTTAAATTCTCTTTCCGTCTGCTGGTCTCAGTAATTGCTGGATTGGCCTCAATACAATACAATACGACTCATTTTATTTCTTGGTCTCGAATAATGGACGAGGCATACACATGCCAGCACAGGACAAGGGCTATGTGGTCTCGCGGTATGACACTCGCTTTCGGATCGGAAGGTCTTGGGTTCGAGCTTCGCTCGACGCATAGTTGAGCCCTTGGAAAAGGCTCTATATTCACATTCTCTCACCGTACTCAGGTGTAAATGTGGCCGTTAACAGCATTGTCTATGTCCGAAAAAAATATAATATCGCCTTACAGGCGTCATGTCTTGTCCTAAATGTTAAATGTTGCTGTTGGATAGGGACCCTTTGTAAAGCGCTTTGAGCACGTTTTGTGGATATTGCGCTATATAAAAGCTCAAAAAAAGGGGGAAAAGACGAATCTGGACGGCCCAATCTGTCCAAGACACGGGAGGAACCTTAATTCTAATAAGGGCTGTCACCCACTCACGATACGTAGCCTACTACAGTTCACACTACGAGGCCTGGTATGGTACTCTTCCCCTACAAGTGCAGTTTAATTTGATTTTGTCGACTTACCAGTCTGTGAAAAGAGGATGAGCTCTGTCTAGTTCTAGTTCGTCACATTTTGTGTCCGTTCTTAGGTCGAACTGAAACTGGATTTTGTTGGATTGTTTTGTTTTTTTTTAGGGGGAGAGGGGGGAGGGGAGTTATAGGAGAGGTTGTGTGTATGTGTGTTACCTTCTTCTTGTAGAACATACAGTGTGACACCTACAATACAATCAGAAGTAATGGGTCTATTGTTTAAAGTGCATTTGACCCATATGAATTGGTCTAAGGTGCTGCATGTATGATGGTTGCAGAAGAAATGACAATTCGAATTTGTTCTTTTTAAAGGACAGATCTTATAAATTGAAAGGGATAAAAAGGACCAATATTTTTTTTCCTCCCTTTTCTAAAAAAACAGGCCTCATTATAGGTGACCTGTTTTGTTTGTTAATTGTTTGTTGTATTTTTTTGTGTGTGTTTTTTGTTTATTTGTTTTTTTTTTTTTTTTTTTTTTTTTTTGCTGTTGTATTTCTTTTTTTTTTTCGTTTTGACAGCGGTCATAAAATGTCTCTCACCACTTTTTGTTATTAGAGACTCATTCACTGTCGAGTTAGTGGGGTATGTGCGTAAAGTGTCTTGCTAAAAAAAATTAATAGTTAAATAAATAAATTAATTAATTAATAAATAATAATAATGATAATAATAATAATACTAATAATAATAATAATAATAATAATAATAATAATAATAATAATAATAATAATAATAAAATAATAATAATGATAATAATAATAATAATAATAATAATAATAATAATAATAATAATAATA
>NC_088371.1:20190695-20223195 GCF_034508935.2 Berghia stephanieae
CACATTATTGGGATAAAATTGCTCCAGTTTATTTATTAATTAATTAATTTATTTATTTACCTTTATTCAACATTCTCCACAACTTTTTGTCAGAATATTTCAATTATTTTTTCTTCTTATTTCTAACGTTTATTTCAATAAATTTCCTGCAACTGCCTCTTCGATTTCAGACCAGCCATTGCTGCACAATAAATAAGGAGGCCCCTTGCTGTTCCGGCATCTATCCCAACTCTACAGACGCCAAAGATGCCAGCAAATGTCCCTGCGACACCTGCTTCAGCAAATTACAGACTGTCATATACGACGCCTTCTCCCTCACCGGTGGATTGGGTCTCTTTTTCAGTTTTACCGAGGTAGGAAGATTGGGCATGCGCTGTTTCATAAAAAATATAATACGTTTATTTTATCTTTTTATTCATCATGGGCGAAATTTTGCCACATTTTGATTTTTATCCTCTATATTTGAATATTTTTCTATCAAGCTCTCAAAGGAATATTTATAAAAATGTATTTGTTTTGGTTGGGTTTTTTTGGGGGTTTTTTTGTTTGTTTTTTTTTTTTGGGGGGGGGGGGGGGGTTGTTGTTGTTGTTTTCAATGTTTTTGTTTCTTTGTTCGTTTGTTTGTTTTGTTGGGGAACATTTTTCATTCTTATGAGGGGAAGATAAGAAAAAATGTAAGTTGTCATAAGAGCAATGTCCATCTTATGAGACAAAGCAAGGTGACATGCTCAAGATCGCGTATTGTGGCAGGTGTAACTGAAGCTTCATCAGTTTATAGCCTGACACTGTCCTGAATTTATGGTTCCCCACTCAAAAGTGGATGCCCACTTGTACTCGTTCATACCATCGACATTGAGACAGTGGAATAGTCTCACATCTCCAATGAAAGAAAAATACTGTGGTCTATGAAATCTTCAATTGAAGTTACAGACTTAAAAGGAAGAAGAAGAAAGAGAAGAAGAAGAAGAAGGAAGAAAGAAGAAGAAGAAGAAGAAGAAGAAGAAGAAGAAGAAGAAGAAGAGAAGAAGAAGAAGAAAGAGAGAGGAGAAGGAGGAGGAGGAGGAGGAGGAGGAGGAGGAGAGGAGGAGGAGGAGGAGGAGGAGGAGGAGGAGGAGGAGGAGGAGGAGGAGGAGGAGGAGGAGGAGAGGAGGAGGGAGGAGGAGGAGGAGGAGGAGGAGGAGGAGGAGGAGGAGGAGGAGGAGGAGGAGGAGGAGGAGGAGGAGGAGGAGGAGGAGGAGGAGGAGGAGGAGGAGGAGGAGGAGGAGGAGGAGGAGGAGGAGGAGGAGGAGGAGGAGGAGGAGGAGGAGAAGAAGAAGAAGAAGAAGAAGAAGAAGAAGAAGAAGAAGAAGAAGAAGAAGAAGAAGAAGAAGAAGAAGAAGAAGAAGCGCAAGATACAAAGTAAAAAAGTAAGTTGTCATTATTTATGCTCCAGGTAATAAATATGATACCATTTGTTGAACTGTGGAATACAAGTCTCGAATCATTTTTTTTTTTCGATGGTCGCCTTGTATAGATAGTATGCGCTTGGCTAAGAAGCTCACATCCTTGCCATCCGGCCGAAAGTATAACGGACCAACAAAACGAAACTCTGTGTAACCATGAACTTTTATAGTCTGGATAATACAGTTAAGTGAGAAAATAATCATAAACGTGGATGGCAAAAAACAATAACAATGACCCGAGTGACGTCAACTGCATTCATTCTATCTATTGATCGTACAGTTTTGTAATTTTTTATCTTTGTCAAACTGTGAGTTTTACAAAGACTACAATATAACACTTATCTGGTTTGGAGGCGGAGATCTTGCAATCTTTGACATGCTAACTTTAAGTATGATATTGCTGGACTTGCCACAGCGACAGATAAAATCAGAATATAAATGGTTGAAGAAAAGGGCTTTAAGAGTTTGAGAGTTTACCAGTAGATTCGCAAAGCTACGAAAATCGTCAATTTAATTAACTGATTCTGGAAATGTCAATGGATCAGCAACTGTACAACTTCAAAAAAAAACTGAAAATCAAAGAAGTGCAGAACATATCAATTTGCATAAAACATTTTTTTTTTTCTTTCTTAGACTTTGTTTTTAAAAATGTCTTTCGGCTATGTGTACAGTGACAATACGTTTCTCCCATTGATTTTGACATTGGCTGAACTGGGAATGTTATTATATATATTGATGCTTTGCTTTTATTTACAACAAAATAAAACCAAAAAAAAACAAACTTGAGCTTTAAATAGCGTAATATCCACTAAACATACTCAAAGCGCTTTACAAAGGTCTCTGACCAACAGCAACACATAACATAATATAGAACAAGACTTGACGCCTGTTAGACGATCTTACAATTTTTTTTTTTCAGACAGGGACAATGCTGTTAACAGCCAGGTACTCATTTTACATATGAGTACGATGAGTGAATGTGAATAAAGAGCCTTTTCCAAGAACTCAACTTTGCGCCAAGCGAGGCTTGAACCTAGGATCTACTGATCCGAAAGCGAGTGTCATACTGCAAGACCAAATAGCTACACATACCATTACACAAAACTGTGTGTAACTTTTAACGTTTATAGTCTGATTGATATAATTTACTGAGTACTTATCACTAATTGGCTGCTAAAAAATAATAACAAAGAGCCGTATGACGTCAACTTCATTCCTTCTATTATTAATTTTTAAAAGTTTGGTTGAATTCGATGCACTATATGCACTATCCTACTTTTATTATTCACGTCAAGAGTTAAAAAATTTATTGGGTCACTTCATCTTTTCATTTTTTAATGTATGATTTATATTTCATTATTGTTATTTAAATTCTTCCTCTTCTTTTTAAAAAATATTTTTAAAGATGCACTTAACCGTCGCATGAAGTAGGCAAATGTTTTGGGTTTTTTTCACTTAAAATCTTTTGAATTTCTGGTTTGTTTTTTAAATTTCTTTTTTCTTTATAAGGTTTTTTTATAATTTTTAATTTTTTTTTGTCTGACTTATTTTTTGTTTGTTTGTTTTGTTTTTTGTTTTTTCGTTTGTATTGTTTTGTTTCTAGAGAGGTTTTATATTTTTAGATATTGAAGTTGATACGGAATGTACGATCGTCATCTAGCTGCTAATTGTTTTAGTTCTCTCATCATTGATGTTATTTATTTAGCTGCTGTTGCCACTGTTGTCGATGTTTTTGTTGTATTTTTTATTTTTATCTTTACTGTCATTGTCCCACTTGTTTTGTTTTTTTTGGGTTTTTTTAATTTGTTTTTTGTTTTTTTGTTGTTGTGATTTATAAGGAGAATTGTTTCCTTTGATTTTGTATTTGGTTGTTTTTTGGGGTTTTTTTTTCGGGTGGCTCGGGAGGGGATGGGGGGTGGGACTGGTCAGAGGAATTGGAGGGGAGGGGTAGGTGTTCTTTCTTATTATTCTCCACTCTGATTCGCAATAGCTGCATGGAATTAAAAGTGTATCGTATAGGGTGTTTGTTTCTTCAGTGTATAAAAGAGTACGAATATAAAGATCATATAAAGCTTCAAAATCATAAATCATAGAACAAAGACAATTCATTTTGGTGTTGAAGAGAATGTTAATGTGATTTTTTACTTTTCTTTTTCTTGTTTTTTTATATTTTTTTTTCTCTCACAATAATTTGAAATTGTAAATATTTTTATAAAGGAAAAAGACCCAAATCATCAATTTATATCTATTTTTCTGTTTATTTTTAATCTTAATTCAAATTTTCTTATTTATTCATATCTCACGTTTGTGTGCATGTTTGTTTTGTTGGCAGATTGTTCTAGAAATTCATGCATCCTGAATAAGAGAAGAAAAAAAAATTGAGAAGACATGAATTTAAGAATTGAAGTTATGGAAATTTCTTCGTCACTCATCAACATTTTGTATGATTTGTTACCTCCCTTTTTTCAGATTATCGGTGTGTGGATAACGGTTAAATATCGAAACCAAAAGGACCCCAGTGCCAATCCTGGTGCCTTTCTTTAGGTTTTATAGCCATGATGACGTCTTTGAATTGACAGATATGCTTATCGTTTTGTATGTAAAAGTTGTATATTTTCTATATTTATTTATTTATTTATTTGTTTATCCGATTTTTTGGAGCAGGGTTAAAAGAAGTTAGATAATGGAATAGTTAACACGATTAATGGTAAAGTGGATTAGCTAAAAAAAATGGTATAAAGAGGGGCTTATTCTCCGAATTAGCATATATGTTATATATATTATGATTACTATTTCACTATTTTTCCTTTTTTGTTTCAATTTCATCATCATTGTGTTCTTTCTGAAATCGGAGAGGTACCTCCCCACCCCCTCCCCAGCCATCATCACATTCCTTGCTCTGTTGCTAAATTAGGTGCCTGGTTTTGCTCATGGTTTTGTCGATGTTCTTTTGAATATGTTTATTTATTTATGTTTCTCTTTGAAATTTCTGAAGACTTTTGCACCCAAATCTGCCTACCTTCTTTTAAGAAATTTTCTAACTTTTATTGCAGTTCTGTACACAGTTCTTTTTTTATGGATTACTAATTATGCGCTGTTTTTAGACCCAATTACAAGAAAATACCATCTCAACAGGCCAAGATTTTGCATTTCCACAATCCCTTCCTTACCCTCTTTCACCCTTCATCTGCAGGATTAAAGGAAACAATCCTTTGTTTCCCTCTATTCATATAAAAAATTTTGAAATGCTTTTTCACCTTTATTCTTTTTTTTTTTTTCTCTTTAACCACCTGTGTGTGATGCGGACGGAATGACCAGCCCTAGGTTGAGTGAGATGCGGATGAATTCGTCCTCTGTCTTTAACATTTTTTTATTTTACAGTTGTTTGCCACTTAAAACAACTGGCAGCCATTTGTTATCTGCAAGACGGCTGCCTTGTCAATTGAAATTTCCGTTTGAAGCAAATTTACCTCAAAATTTGTGGTTTTGAAGAGAAAATTTGCCGTTATAATAATACAACAGCAACACGTAACATATAGAACGAAACTTGACAATTTTTTCAGACAGAGACATTTTACACCTGAGTACGGTGAGAGAATGTCAGTAAAAAGCCTTTTCCAAGGATGCAACTATGCACCAAGCAAGGCTCGAACCCAAGACCATCCGATCCTAAAGCGAGCATCATACCACAAGACCACATAGCCACACAGTTCCTGAAATTAAGGAAACCAAAAAAATTGTGACAAGATTAATATGCAACATTAAATCAATGAACAATGAACTGATTTTGATTTGAAATTATGACAGATAAATTAACCGAGGTCACCAAATAGTAACCATTTCAAAATAAATCAAAATGATATTCATATTTAGTCTTAGAGGAAATAAAATGAGTGAAAAGTCTATTTTTTTAAAACTGACAAATGGTTATGTTACTTATTGAACAACACTAAATTTAGTCCAAAGCATGATAGATTGGCTTGTTCCTAAATTGCGGATCAAAGTAGATATGGTGCAGTCTGCGAGAAGTCAACTCGTTTGAAGTCAACATCAAAAGGCAGTTCTTTTTTTTTCTTTCTTTCTTTCATTATCTTTGTTGCCATATCAGAGATTTGAGCAAGAAAGATAAAGTAAGAAACAAATAAGGACAGCGTTTTGATGAATAAACCTGTCGAGATCAGAGTTTCAGATTTTAAAAACGAGAATCACTCTCTTCAATAAAATCATATTAATTTAATTTATTTCATTGGGCATAGTTAAGGCTTAAAACTTAAATTCAACTTCATGCACTAGATCCATCTGCACAATATTAGGCCAGATTTACATTTATGTGGGTTATGCTCTTTGTTTCTTCCATTTTGCACCCCTTTTATTTTTTCAGCTGTTAATGTTTTTCTTTTTTCTTCTTATGTCATCTGCTTTTTTTTTCTATGTATGCCAAATCCAGCCATTTATTTTTATGTATACTTCAATGACTTTTTGACAATTTTACTGAATAGATTGAAATTTTTTTTTGATTAAACAAAAAATTAGAAGGATTTAGAGGATTGAACCTGTAACGTTTTAAGATATATGGCTCAAGATTGATTGCCTGCTCTTGAAATTGATCAAAGTGAACAATGCTGTAAAGCAACTCTGTGAAGCAAGATACTTGTATGTCATTTAGATGCAAAAAAAGTTTTATTTTTTTTATTCCAATTTCCCTCCCTTTTTTCATCCTCCCCCCCCCCTTTTTTTTGTTGTTTTTTTTTCCATTTCATTTACAAATGATTCTCAATTTGTTAATGTTTTACATATATGTACTATTGGAATTCAATGTTACATTACTTAAGGTGCATTAATACTTTAACCAACAAGACACTAAGAAAAATCAATGATTACATTAGCTACTGAAAATAATTTTATATGTAAAAAGGAATGTTTCCGATTTAAAGTCTTCTTCGGCCAGGAACCAATCAAAAAAAAAAGGAAGAAACAAACCCAGTTTTTAAATATATTGCTATTAGCTCACTCAAACCTGCCTTCTCCCTCTATGCTGTCAACTCTCCCAAGAGATATTTGGTACTTTTTCAAAACCGAAAAATTATATTTATACTCAGTTAATCTAAAATCAATCCAAAAAGATAATTGCCATTGACAAAGTTCTATGCAATTACAAATATCATGTAAAAATTAAGATCCGTAGTTTTAATAATATGTTTATAAGTTGTCTCAGAAAAAATATGAATAATGATGGTGTAAAAGTAACCCCAGTCACATATCGTGATGGTCGATCTTCGACTGGATTGAATTAATCTATTACCTTCATTTTCTTAAAGCATTGTGTCATTAATATGAAAAAATAACGTAAATTTTTTCATTCATTTCACATGCTCTATGTTGCTTTCAGATCTCTGCTTTCATTTTTTCCTTATTTGTCGCATTATGTATTTATCTTTTAACGTTTTTGGGGGAGGGCTAGGGTTTGGTTTGATAAGTCGGAGCCTGATAGGACTGTTTGGGAGAGATCTTGAAAAATTCCAATGGTATTTCAAGTGTCCCAACTTTGACCTAAGCCAGCAACCTTCCATTCCAAAAAGCCCAATAATGCTCAATTTCAGCTCATTCATAATTAGTAGTTTATTACTATCAATAGAATAGTTTTTTTTTAAAAAACAAACAAAACAAAACAAAACAAACCAAAAAAAAAACCCCCCAAAACCCCCCTGAAAAGCAACACCTATTGATTCAAATTAACACGTTCAGTTCCTTTTTTTGAAATTGTCACATTATTATTCCTATAATTGTTGGAAAATGGCAATTTTAAAAAATAAGATAAAGAAATGTACACCAAAAGAATTATATCCCAATTGTGGCACATTCTATACTAGAATAATATATAAATACGTTCATGATTCATTGTAAATGACCATTTTCTAGGTGGATTACTTTGCATGAAAATCTTTCAATTTTTCTGAAAGCAAATCTTTTGAGTTTTCTTGTACTTTTCTTTCCTTTCACTTTGAGAGTTTGAACATAAAATACATTCAGACCTTTTTATTTAATTGGCAAAATCTAAATTTAAAGAAAAACATTTCTTCATATGGCCAAAATTTGGCAAGAATCTGATGTTAAATTCTTCAAATTGTGTTCTTCTATGATTTAGTATTGCAGTTGTGACCCTAATAATATGTACTCCAGCTCTTCAATCTGATATTATGTCAGAATAACTCAAGGGGGAAAAAAATTGAATTTTATACGGTCACAATCAGAAAATTATGATTTTCGTGTATTTTGGAGTAGTTTTTTTTTTTTTGTTTCTTTAGTTTTAAGAAATTACTTCCACTCTCTCCATAAAAACATTTTTATTTAGACTTAATAAGTCAATTTTCAGCATTCATGTATGTCCCCTGTCATAATACAAGATCACAGACCTGTATAGCACAACAACAATTTTTTAGTATTACGAATTTTTGGCTCCAGCAACAAAATTGCATATCCATCTTTGATTCAATGAATCATGTTGAAAAGGAATGTTTGAGAACCAATTTTAAAACTTTGAAGCATTTTTTCGATCATCGGAGGGGAAAATATCTACTTCTAAAGTTATTTATAGTGACATTTCTTTATTTTCTCATTGAATCTACGATTTAAAAAAAATTTCAAGTAGCCAGCACTAGGATTGTGACAATTGGTAATGAATTATTATTATTATTTATTATGGTATCGAAGAAAAATAGTTGGGTTTTTTTTCTGCGTTAAATGGACAGTATCATGTGCTTGCTACCCTCTGGATTGGATTAAAGTCTAGTCAAATTACGTTCTTACAGACCAATCAACACGAATACTGGTACTGATAGGTTCACAAAAAGGGGGTAAGAGTAAGATAAAAACTCAACCGCTCTTGAGGCGAAACACTGTAGTTTAAAGACTAAGGGTCGCATACAGGAGAAATAAATTTTTCAAGTTCAAGAGTGGCAAAAAATCATTTGCTTCTATATCTTTTAATC
This sequence comes from Berghia stephanieae, assembly GCF_034508935.2. Classification (NCBI taxonomy): domain Eukaryota; kingdom Metazoa; phylum Mollusca; class Gastropoda; order Nudibranchia; family Aeolidiidae; genus Berghia; species Berghia stephanieae. The sequence continues at coordinate 20,199,127 of NC_088371.1, forward strand.
TATCAAATTGTATATCTTATTTTTGTCATAAAACATTTATTTATTGACCTGGAGTCATGAAACCCCAGATAGAAAACAATGTGCTGTCGGCTCAGGAATATGGGACAATTCGACGCAATTGCCGATATGTACTTTGACAGCAGTACAGACCTGCTACTTTTACAGATTTAATCAGTATTTAATACCGATTTTTTAAAATCCAAAATTGACTGAATTCAGATTTTTAAAAACTAACATTGTAAAAGAAAATTGATAAAATACTATTACAGTTGTTGAAATATAGTTATGTGACCAAATCAACAAGTATGCATCAATTCTAGATATTTTTAAAGTGACAATTCACAAAAACAGGAAATAGGTCGATATATATATATATATATATATATATATATATATATATATATATTAATATATAATATATATATATATTATATATATATATATATACATATACATAATGTATTATTTTGAAATTTGATTTTTTAAAAATACATTTACTTATTTATTATTTATTGTAGCCAATGGCAGGTTGGGCCAATACTATTCCCCATTGCTTGCGTATCTAGTTGTTCTCTACTGATTGAAATATTTGAACCCATACTAAAAATGCTACACTTTATACGTTTTTTAATCCTTAGTTTCTCTCTTTTTTTTCTTTCTTTTGACAGATCATTGGAGTTTTACTAGCCCTGCGTTACAGAAACCAGAAAGATCCTTGGGCCAACCCCAGCGCATTTTTGTAACCTTTGGAAAGATTGTATTTCATTAGTTGTTTTGTTTTATTTGTTTTTTTTTCTTTCTGTTTTTCTTTTATATATATATATATATATAAATATTTTTTCATTTTTCATTGTAACGATAATATTATGTCTTTTGACTTTTGGAGAGACTATTTGTTTGACAGAGACAATGTTTAAAATTGAATGAGAGAGAGATTTTTATAATATAATATGTTAATGAGATTGAAGGACTGAAAGAATGGAGGATAACATGAGTAGTAATAATTGGAGCTGCGAAAGTGAGGGGAGAGGGGGGGGGGGGGGTTGGGAAGAAGGGATGGAGAATAATGAGATGGATGTTTTCTCGGAATGGCGAAGATGCGACTTAGCCGGTTTGAAAGTCACTACCTTAAATTATATTCAGATATTAAGGATAATTTTAACAAAGGAATTGTTGTCATTCAGGGTGTTTGATAAAAAAAAGGGTAGGATTATAAAACGAGATATCTTGGCAATGAATTAACGCATTTGAACAAACAATGTACCAAGTGATTGGAAATGATCTAAGTTTAGTTCAGTTAAGCATTCCAGTCTATTCCAGTTACTGTTTTTATGAAGAAACCCAAACAATGAAGGTCACGCTTTTTTCACTCTGATCACATTAAATTGTTTCAAAATACTGTTGAAAAATGTCTTAAACAAATCAGCCCTGCATTCCAGGTTTTGTATCAAAAGGCAAGCAATTTGGAGTATGATTCTGCACCATCATTGAACGCAAATGAAATCAAGAATGAAATGAAAGTAACATCTTTGCCCTACAATGATTGTTCTGTGACTTTGATAAATCGTTTCAACCATTGCGTTCAAAACTTCTAAAATTTGTGTTCAAAGTGACATTTTCTTACTTACTGGACTTTTGAGGTTTATTGAAATATAAGATAAATATAATATTATATAAAATTAACACCAAACAAAACTTTAGAAGATGATGGATCATTTGATATGTGTTTCGTGATTCTGTGATAATATGCCACTAAGATATTAAGTTTTGTAACCCTACACTCTTTTTTTTATCAAACACACTATACTAATATTTACATTCTTAGGGTATATTCTATTTTTAAAAATTATATTTTAGAGATTAATATGTAATCATAGCTGGATTTAGTAATGGAATGTTCTGTAAATTTATCACATAGTTGAGTGGTCACGTAGTATAATTTTTTTTTCATAGAATATTCTATACCCAAATCAAATCAGAACATCCCCATGTAAACGACAACTAGTCTATATTATAGTGATGTACTCGGATTACATTGAGATATACATGTTTTTTAAAGTTTACTCATTTATTTTGTCTTTAATTTTGGTTTGATCCGAGGCTCTTGTCATGTAGCGAATGTTAATATTTTAAGTATATCTTTTCTTTCCTTTTTTAATATTTATGATTCATTAACAGCAGCTTCTTCAACTTTTTAACTGAGACTTTAATATATTGATATTAATTAATTATGAAACGTTTTCATCACATTCAGCTGAGGTCATTATTGTAGTCAGATCACACATTGTAATGCGTATCCATTGAATGAACTTAGGATTATATCTCAATGGCCTCATCTCAATCGCAATCTGTTCAGCAGGGATGTCCTTCCTCAGACTAAAACCGGAAAACTGGCTTTCTTAGATTTTCCGACTGACCTAGTATTGCATTGATAAGTTGATTTTTTAAAAGATGAAAATATTTGTTGTTTATATAAAGGCAACTTTAAGGGGAAGTTAGATGGATTTGCATCCTTTTCTATGATTTAAGGGTGATATCATTTAATGAAGAGAAGCTTTTGCATGAAATATTTTCGTCTCTGCTATTTAAGAGAACAATTTTCAGGTTAAAAAAGATTTTAACAATGGGCATTCCTGGTTCAGCTTTTTTGAAAACTCCTTTTACGGAGATTAAAAAAAAACTACAATTGATATAACAATCCAATGGACATGCATAGATTCGTCACTGTTCAAAATACAGTATTTTCATTGGATAGTTTTACCCAATATTTATCTTTGCCTTCAAATTAGAAATACCGTGTAGTCTTGCAGTCTCACTATTTGCAATTTGTGACTGAAACCATTGATATTTACTTTTCATTTTGTAAGGCAAGGATGATTTAACATTAGCTCAACATGATGTAATATATTTGTTTCAGTACTTACTTGTAGCTAGCTTTGTCAATATTGATCTCTCACATTATTATTTTATAATTATTAATTATTATTATTATTATTATTTTATTATTATTATATTATTATTATTATTATTATTTATTATTATTATTATTAATTATTATTTTTTATTATTATTATTATTATTATTATTATTATTATTATTATTATTATTATTAATATTATTATTATTATTATTATTATTATTATTATTTTATTATTATTATTATTATTATTATTATTATTATTATTATTATTATTATTTATTATTATCATCATCATTATATTATTATTTTTATGATCATAGTTTTGGTCATTATTTTCTTAACTGTTTAATATGAGCAATCGTCAGCTTTACAGTTTTGATGTTTAAAACTTAAACCGTGAAGGGAATTTGGGGTATTTTATAGTTTCAGTCCATAGGGTATTAACTGCTTGAGTTTAAGAGAGAGAGGGAGAGAGAGAGAGAGACAGAGGAAAGAGAAAGAGGGAGAGAGAGACATAAAAAAAAAGAGAAAGTGGGAGAGAGAGAGAGAGAGAGAGACGGGGAGGGGGAAGGGAAGAAGATTTATTGTTTTGCCATTTACAATGTCTCGTTTCCATATCATTGATGTAATGATTAATATATTATCATTCTAATTGTATTTGCACTGTACATGAATTCTACCCATTGAGGTTGTCATTCTCTTATTGTATGTATAACTAGGAGAAAGAAAAAAAAGTTAAATTTTTATTTAGATTTTTTTTTTTTTAGCTTATAATGTTTAGAACATTTTTCTGGTAACCCCCAACTCATTTGGGACGCCTAGGTGTGGTATAAATACAAGTACATATACATAACACATGACAAAACTTGCTCGGCATCAAGAAGATAGCGTGCAATGATGGGTTTGGTGTCTCTCTTGTAAGATATCCGACAGCTCAGTTGGTAGAGCACCCACTTCACCCATGCAGCAAAGGGACCGAGATTGATCCCGGGTGCAGTCGAAATTTTTTTTTTCTGAGCATCTCTAAATCATTGAAACTTATATAAAATGAAAGGTGATGTCACACTACATAATTTTAAGGATTTTGAAGTGTTACTTAATCTTTGTGAGGGTAAATTATTGTTGATTTTTAAAAGTTAACGACAGTGACTACAATTCTTATTTCCTAGCAATTACGAATTTTTAGATTTTGAAGTAGGCAGGTCTGCCTTTTGGTGAAAACGGCAAAATATTATACCAGTAAGAGTAGAATCAATCGAGTCTTGCTGTAAAAGGTTGATCTAGTGTATTCACCCCTGACAGTTGAAGGTTGAGTTATATATTTAAGTTAAGTTGTATATTTATCCGCCTGCTTTCCTTTTTTTTTTACCAAGAGAGCAGTTACTGTAATGTGATTCTGGCTTCACGAAAACCAAAGTCACAAGATTGTTACTGTGTTCTTGATGAAAACGATTACATTGGTTGTAATGTAAAAATAATGTGAAGGACTATGTAATAAAAATAAGCTTATTCGTGGCTTTATGAATATTTCCTTAATAAATATAGACATGATTAAATACAATTCTTACACTCTAAGAGTTTTGGAATTTCGAACATGTTCCCAATCGCTGTAAGAGCTTGCAAGTGCGCAATGTTCGAATTCCAAAACGCAAGAGTGTACGATATTATTTGTTCTACCCCTCGATTTCATCACCTATAAATGATACTTTTTTTCTTTTTATTAAAGAATCTAATTTTTAGTGAAGATTAACACTTGGTAATCTGACGTCACAAATTGTTATTGTAAACTTGATATCATAATTCTATTGTTATGTATTTGTAGGGAGGGGTTGAATAGTGAGAATAATATATAATGAGAAGACAGTAATCTTCTGGCATCATCCTTACAAAAGGCAATTGCACAATGTTGAGAAAGCATTGGCTAAGTCACAAACATTCATCCGAACGAATGAATCCCCCATGAATCTCTATTTTTAATATTAATATTAATATTTATTCTTTCCCAACTGCCAGTAACTTATGAATTCTCAAACTGTGATTTGATATATGTCAAGACACCAATTGGTTTTCTTGCTGTTTTATAAAAAGATAAATATACTGGGGACTGAATAGTAGTATTAGTCCTACTGAGTACAGCTGAAAAACACAACAATCTTAATATGATGTACTGAACTGAGAACTTACTCAGAAAATTGTTTGATGAATGAACTTTGACAAAAACGTATGGTGAAAAATGATGGATATTCATTCGCCTGTTGTCAACTGTCTGGTGATTAATATGTAGTAACTGGCATTTGTGACCAAACACCTCAAAATGGTATTATGTATGTCAGATTGATAGTGATGTAGAAAATTGAATGTGTAGTAAACAATATTCAACTCGGAATTAGTTTAATTTATTGAGTTGATGTAAATGTTGCTGCTCGAAGCTCGAAGAAATGAATAACAATGTGAAATTGAATGTAAGCTTCAATTTAATTACAAAAACAGATCAAATGAATGTTTCAGGTTTCCCCTTTATCAACAAACAGGATGAATGAAACTATCTCATGTGGTAGTGGCGTAGTTAAGATGAATAAACAAAACTGTTTTGTTTCACATTATTATTTATTAATTGAGTTGATTACGTTGAATTCGTTTTTTGATTGAGACCATCAGGTCATTATAGTTTTATATAAGACAAATCCTAAAATTAAATGTTTTTTTTTTAAATCACTTTTACTTTAAATTCCTATTTTTGGAATCTCCTTCAATCTGACTTAATACCAGTTTGACTTGATAGGTCACATCTGTACCAATGACCAAGAGCCTTTACTCTTTATCAAACAGGCTCAAACTGATCTGTTTTTGTTATCATCTATTGTAATTTTAAACCTCGTTTGCTTCAGAGAGCTTGAATTGATATCCCAACGGTTAAGATTTTTAAAGACTTGTTTGTTTTTAAATGTTTTAAAAAAATAAGAAATCCATTCTCATGCCATTTTGACAACTTGTTGAATGGGTTTGTTTTTTTTGGGGTTTTTTTTTACCTTTGATTTATTTTTTCTTCATGCTTTTGTTGATTTTTAAAACAGTTTCTTTGTATGTTTTAAAGATATTAACATTTTAATTTCTTCCTTTGACTTAAACAGTATTGCATTTATTTATTCATTTTTGGTTCATGTTAACATTTTGATTTGTTGAAGCGACAGGTGGTGGGGGCGGGGTGCACTTTGACCACTTCCATACTGCTAGAGGAGTCAACTTTTTTCGCTGTCTTCACTTTCCCACTATCGTAGTTTATTCATTCTTCTACATGCCTTTATGACTCGTCATAGTAGCTACTAAAAGACACACAGGCGTGTGTGGTTTTAATAATGACGAGGTGTTTTGCCAAGAGAAAAGCTTCAAACAGTCTTATTTATTAATCTAAAAATATTTCCTTTATTAATCTGATAAAGAATAATATTTTCCTGTAGGGTCTACTACTACTCTATTCCAATGAAGTGATTCCAAGCTGCCTGGAAGTAGAAGCTATGGACTATGAAGAGTTGTGAATTAAAAATGACTATAACAGCTTTTAAAAAAAAACAAATAATAATAATAATAATAATAATAATAATAATAATAATAATAATAATATAATAATAATAATAATAATAATAATAATAATAATAATATACTTTATTCATCCAAAAATAATGGAAATTTGTTTACAGACGTGGCATCCATAAAAATGTATAAACACAAAGTTGAGAATCTATGGCGACAATGTATATATATATATATATATATATATATATATATATATATATATATATATATATATATATATATATATATAAATACAAGAAGAAAATGGCACATATGGAACGATTCGGGATCAATACCCCTTCTTCATCCAATAGCAAAGGCATTAAAAATATTAATTAATTAATCACTTAAATTCCAGACAGTTAGCAGAAAAGTATTTATTTGTCTTGTAGACTAGTACAATCTCATTCGACTGTAAAGTTTCTTTACGACTACAAATTTAAAAATAGAGGGTTTATTTTTGTATTTTGTCACTGTTGTTCCTTATTTGATAAAGTACCAAAAAAAAAGAAAAACCCACACCTTAGAATGCCCCCTCCTACCCCCTGCCCCCCGACCCCCTTTTAGCTGTTGTATATATATAGTCCATTGTTACTATTATTATAATGATGACTTCTGTTTTTCATTACCGCAATCATCTTCATGTAACTTATTTGATTTTAATCTCTATTGTTTTTTGCTTATCGTAAACGTGCTGGATTTCTGTTTTGTAAACTGGAAATGTTATGACATGGTTACTGTTGTTTTGGGGTTGTTTGTTTTTGTTTTTTGTTGTTGTTTTTTTTGAGCACATTGCGTGAATTGAACTTTAAACTTTGATCAATTGAATACACCCCTCCCGTCCCCCTTCACAAATAATAATATTTTTTTTTTATAAAATGAAAATCATAATAAGAACGTAGGATATCACAATAATCAGTACTGATGTTTTTGGGTTTTTTTCTGGCGTCAGAGGAATTTCCTTCTTTTAAACAATGTTGCCAACTTTCCGTATATTTACGGAATTCAGTATGTTATAAACCCTCGGTAAAGATTCAAGTCTTTTAACGGGTATAATGACTGCAACAAAGCTGAGATTATTCAAAATGATCCAAATTCACAGAGGAAAAGTTACCCCAGTTTAAGGTACTCCCTTCTCAATGAACGTGTTTTTTTCTGCCATACTCTAAAAAGAACATGTATTTAAAATAAAATTTTGACCAGAAAACTCGTCCTTCGAATATCTAACGATTAAAACTATCCTTATCTAGCTAGAGATTCCTGTTGACATCAGACATTTTGTTTGGTGAATTATCTATATCATTCCTTCGTGGAATGCCTAGGCGACGATATCTTATGATGTCGTGGTGGAAGGGCATCGTTTTTAAAAATTTGTTTTTCATCTTGCCAACAAAAAAACAACCTCTCAAACCTGGGACTCCCCGCGAAGTCTCAGGGTTGAGAGTTTTTTAACAAGATGGTGGTCGTTTTAATCGATCAATATTTTGAAGGACGAGTTTTTTGGTCAAAAATTTTAATACATCTGAGGTTTTTTTTTAGTGTAAGTTGAGCTTAAAATTGAATCTTACTTAAGCATTCCGTTCATCGGAACATAATACCGTTTTGAGACAACTAGTCACAAATGTGGTCTTTTAACAAACTGCCTATAATGGATGATGATTGTTTTTTTGGTTGTTTTTTTTTGTTTGTTGTTTTATTTTGCTTTTTTGTTGATTTTTATGGTAACATCACAGTTACTTTTGTTTAGTTTTGCCCCCCCCCCCCCCCCCCCCCATACCACCTTCAATGCTTTTGTGATGATCTTGATACATTATTTATATTTAAGATTGAGAGGGATTTCGTGGGCTGAGGATTAACTGGTTCTTTCTCCATAATTTTTCAAATTGAGAAAAAATCAATTAAATTATTCTTTTTTGTTCTTGTTCATAGATGTAAGAAACTCACAACATTGCCATCCGGAAATATATCAGACTAACACACAAAACTATATGTAACCTTGAACGTGTATAGTCTGGTTCATACCGTTTAGTGAGAATTACTCATAAACATGGATGACAAAAAAATCAATAACTTAACAAAAACCTGAGTGACGTCAATTTCGTTCTATCTATACAAACTTGGGTCACTCTTTTGTACAAAGCTTTTAACCGAATAATCCGATTTTAATTTTAAGCCAGAAAACCGGTCTTTTGAAATTTTCCGGCTGACCTTATCCGATATTGGTAAGTTGATTTTTTAGAAGATTCAAAGCATTGGTTGTATAACGGCAACAGTTAAGGGGAAGCTAAATGGATATATTTATCCTTTTCTATGATTTAAGGTTGATACCATATGGGGAGAAGCTTTGCACAAAATATTTGCATATATGCTCTTTACGAGAGAAAAAAAAATCAGACTTTTTAAAAAAGAATTAAGCAAAAGGCATCCCTGATTTAAAATCTGATTAGAATACATGTCATAATATCTCAAAATCCTCCAAAAATAGAGACAAATCCTTTTAATCCTTGGCCCACGATTTATTTTCTCATTGACATTAATTTGTCACTCCTGGGACCAAGTCAGAACATTCTGAAGCTACGAAGGAAACAGTCAAATCTAGAGTATTTTGTGTTTATTATTTGAGGGTTGATTTTTATCCCCCTTGTAAATCATCTCCCTGCTATGTTTTATTATAATTATAAGTTTTGAACATGTTGTAATACTTTGTAAACATTTGAGTGTATCGTTCATAGTGGAACCCTTTGCATGTGCCTGGATATTGGGGGGGGGGGGGGGGGGGGGGGGGCGTGCTTTTTAGGCAATGTCAAAGTAAATCATATCGATAAGATTGCTCTCGCGGATTTTTCTGCTCCCTATTTGAAACATTCCCTCTTTGTCTTGCTTTTTCTTTTGTGATTTTAATTGTGTCCTGCTGGGTGGGGATCCTGACCTCCCATAGCGGGCAGGGAGGTACATACTGTGTCTTCTATCCCCTTATATCTTATCCAACAAACTTTCTGTCTTTGTCTTGGAGTGAGATTACTTGGTTTTTTCCGGGCCCTCGTCGGAGTCCTGGCTGAGAGGGAAAAAGTCAAATGCATAGTTATTGTTTTGGGAGATGATATTTTTTTCATTGTAAATCATCTCTCTGTTATGTATTATTATATTGGTTATTTTTAATGTATAATGTAAGCATTTGAGTGTATTCCTCTTTGTTGGATTTTGTGCTTATGTCCGGATGAGACATAGGTGATCTCAAACTAAGTACATTGGTGGTATGCTCTTGGAATCTACATCTGATCCCTATTTGTTCCCATTCCCCTTTGTCTTACTTTCTCTTGGGTGCTTTAATTGTAATTCTAGAACTTTTTACTATCCCATTTTCTTCCTTTTTACTGGCGCTGATATAACCTAAATGTGTTGCAAGCGCCGTAAAACCCTTAAAAACAAAACAAACAATTGTGTCCTGTCTACAACTTCCCCCCTCTATCCTCTTTGTTTTTACTGGCGCTGAAAAGGGTATTATAAATTTTAAGCACAAGCTTTTAGGTAATGTCAAAGTAAAACATATTGATAAGATTGTTCTGCTCCCTATTTGAAACATTTCCCCTTTGTCTTACTTTTTCTTTTTGGTGTTCTGGGTGGGGTTCCTGACTTCCCATAGTGGACAGGGAAGTTCTTACTGTGTCTTCTATCCCCCAATATCTGTTTTCCAACTTACTTTCTGCCTTTGCCTTGGAATGAGATAACTTGGGTTTTGTCCTGGCCCTGGCGAGATACCCTGGCTGAGAGAGAAACAGTCAAATGTATAGTTTGTTTTGGGAGATGATATTTTTTCCCCTTGTAAATCATCTTTTATTGTTATGCACTGTATTATGTTTTCTTTACATATTATATATGATTTGTAAAACATTTGAGTGTATTCCTCTTAGTAGGGGCCCGTGCTTGTGTCTGGATGAGACTTATAGGTATATTGTTGGTATGCTCTTGGAATCTACACCTGCTCCTTATTTGAACCAATTCCCTTTGTCTTACTTTTTCTTGGGAACTTTAATTGTAATTCTAGAGCTTTTTACTATCCAATTTTCTTCCTTTTTACTGGCGCTGATATGACCTTAATGTGTTGCAAGCGCCGTAAAACCATTAATTTTTTTTTAAAAACAAAAACAACTTTTTTGTGTTTTTAACTTCAGGTCTACAACATTTCTCCTCTATCCTCTTCGTCTTTACTGGCGCTGAAAACGTTATTATAATTATAAATTTTAAGCACAAGCTCAGTTCGTAAAAAAAAATAATATTTCAAGTAATTTTTTCCCCCTCCTTATTTTTAATTGGTCCGGAGTCCCCCTATCCCATTCTATCCTATCCTCTTCGTTAGATGCAGGCCTTAAGGATCATCTCCCCACGTTATTAATTTTTTTTTTCGACTTTAACTTTTACTAAGGAAATTGACGAATTGGGAACTAAAGGTTTTTTTAGGGGGGGGGGGGGGGGGGGGGGGGGGGTTGCTTTTTTTTTTCTCTCTAAAACACTGGATTTTTAATTACCATTCCCTTTTATTGTGTATATTATGATAATAATGTTACATATTTTTAAAAACCCCAACAAACTATACTATGTAAATGGTTGATATACAGAGATGTGAGTGTAATACGTCTATCGTGGGTTTTACTCCTTCGAGTTCACCCGCATTGAAAATTTCTTCGATTTTCACGTATATGAACTCAAGAAAGTTAAGAAGAGAGTATTTTTATTTAGTATTAGTATTAATCTACTTGCTGTGAACACACGAAATATGTAAATAATGCTCACACACTGGGTGAGGTTTTTGACCTCCCATGGTGGGCAGGAGGTCACGCTGTGTCTTCTATCTCCTATAATATATGTTTTCTGAGTTGCTTTCTGTCTTTGTCTTGGAATGGGATTACTTAGTTTCGTCCTAGCCCTTGTCCGAGTTCCTGACTGGGAGGGATATACAGTCAAATGTTTAGTTTTGGGTGATGATATTTTTTTCCAAGTAAATCATCTCTCTGTGATGCACTGTATTGTTTTGTTTACATTATATCATTATATATGATTTGTAAACGTTTGAGTGTATCCCTCTTAGTTGGGACCTGTGCTTGTGTCTGGATGAGACTTTTAGGTGATCTCAAACTAAGTACTTTGATAGTGTGCTCTTGGAATCTACATCTGTTTCTTATTTGAACCAATTCCACTTTGTCTTACCTTTTCTTGGGTGCTCTAATTGCAATTCTCTAACCTTTTACTATCCCTTTTTCTTCCTTTTTTACTGGCGCTGATATGACCTTAATGTGTTTGCAAGCGCCGTAAAACCCTTAAACCTAACCTAAATATTTAAATAATGCTCACACAAACCCTTGTCTCTTAAAAAAAAAATAAGTTTGAACTCCCAACAGTAGTGCTTGATACTAATGCATTTATTTAATTAGAGGATCGTTGATAATAATAATGTCTACTATTATTATGATTATGATTACGATTGTTATTGTGTATTTTTTAAACTTAAACTTAAATGAATGTAATGGAATTTATTCCCCGATTATAATACGATGGCAATATGATGAGCGTTGTTATTGTTATTGATTTAATTGTGTATCTTTAGTCGTATTGTATGGTGCATATGAAGTTGTTTTATTTATATGTGTGGGTGGAGTTGTTTTCTTTTTATCTTTTGTTTTTTTTGGGTTGTTTTTTTTTCTTTCTTTTTTTTTCTTTTTTTTTCTTTTTTTTTTTTTTTGTTTATTGTTTCTTGATTTTTTCTTTTTCTATTTTCCTTTTCCTTTTTTTTTTACTTTCTAGGATGAATGTATGATGTATCGTGACAAAGATATTATTTCCTCATAAGACTTAACTTAATCTTAAACGGGATTGCCAGATTGCCACGTGTGTGGTCAAATTTGGCCACACAGAGAAACGCGTTTCTATTATTGATTTTTTTTTTGATAAAAAGAAAAAAGGAAAAACAACTAAAAACAAAATTTCCCACTATTTTGGTCGATAGTTTGTTTATCGAAACCGATGATTTTTTTAAAAGGGGGTGAGAATGTTCGTAGTGTTTAAATACGTGAGGTTCTATTTGGCCTCTTTGAAGTCAAAACTGGACACCAAGAACTCTGGCTATCTGGCAGTCCTGGTCTTAAATAATAACCTTTCGCAACACGGTCCAACGCGCCTTTAAAATCACGTGATCCGTTGGGTTTATTCAAATTTGATTTGTGAAACACGTGATCTTAATCTTAACGGCTGATTGGCTCGTGTTGCTTAAAGTCACTTTTATTAATAATCCATTCATTCCCTGATAATGTGCCACAGGTACACTTTTTAAAAATAGGTAGACAACATGATATTGTATTTATGTTTTTGTCATCTTTTTTTTTTGTTTGTTCTTGAACGGGAAATAAATTTGAAACTGTCAACAAACATTGTTTGTAGTTTAAGTTTATTGATTTGGTTGGCTTGTCTTTCTTTCCTTCTGTCGATCTTTCTGGGTGGGGTTCCTGACCTCCCATAGTGGACAAGGAGGTACATACAGTGTCTTCTATCCCCGTATATCTGTTTTCCAACTTGCATTCTGTTTTTGTCTTGGAATGAGATTATTTGGTTTTGTCCTGGCCCTGGCCGGAGTCCTGCCAGGGAGGGAAACAGTCACATGCATAGTTATTGTTTTGGGAGATGATATTTTTTTCTTTATAAATCATCTGTCTGTTATGTATTATTATATTTGTTATTTTGAATTTATAATGTAAGCATTTGAGTGTATTCCTCTAAGTGGGGACCGTGCTTGTGTCCAAATGAGACTTATTGGTGATCTCAAACTATGTACATTGATGATATGCACTTTGACTCTGCATCGGGTCCCTATTTGTTCCCACTGGGTGGGGATCCTGACCTCCCATAGCGGGCAGGGAGGTACATACTGTGTCTTCTATCTCCTTATATCTGTTTTTCAACATGCTTTCCGTCTTTGTCTTGGTATGAGATTACTTGATTTTGTCCTGGCCCTGTTCGGAGTCCTGGCTGGGAGGGAAACAGTCAAATGCATAGTTATTGTTTTGGGAGATGATATTTTTTCCTTGTAAATCATCTCTCTGTATGTGTTATTATATTTATTTTAAATGTATGCACTTGGGCGTTGACAAAATCCGAAGAAGAACATCTGGATGCCTTCCATCGCACACAGCTAAGAAGGGTACTGGACATCAAATACCCCAAAAAGATCTCAAATGAATCACTCTATAAGATCACAAAAGAAAGACCAATCTCCCTTGACATTTTACAACAACGATGGCAACTTTTCGGTCACATACTACGCAGGGACAAAAACATACCAGCTAACCAAGCCATGTCGGGATACTTCCAAAAACACGGGAACCTTTTCAGAGGAAGACCGATCACAACACTCCCTGTGATCCTAAACAAAAACCTCACAACACTTGGACAAAGCATTAGTCTCATAACGGCAGGGGACCTTGAAAATCTGAGAACCCTAGCAGAGGACCGGCAATATTGGAGACACCTCACACAGGAAATACTGGAAACAGCCAAGGCGACCCGATCTTTCGGTCGAGACGCGAAAGGCATCTAAGTCAAGTCAAGTCAAGTCAAGTATAATGTAAGCATATGAGTGTATTCCTCTTTGTTGGATTTTGTGATTGTCCGGATGAGACTAATAGGTGATCTCAAACTAAGTAGATCGGTGGTATGCTCTTGGAATCTATATCTGATCCCTATTTGTTCCCAGTTCCCCTTTGTCTTACTATCTCTTGAGTGCTTTTTAATTGTAATTCTAGAACTTTTTACTATCCCATTTTCTACATTTTTACTTGCACTTATATAACCTAAATGTGTTGCAAGCGCCGTAAAACCCTTAAAAACAACAAAACAAACTATTTGTTCCCAGTTCTCCTTTGTCTTACTTTTCTTGTATGCTTTAATTGTAATTCTAGAACTTTTTGCTATCCCATTTTCTTCCTTTTTACTGGCACTGATATAATCTAAATGTGTTGCAGGCGCCGTAAAACCCTTAAAAACAAAACAAAAAAAAAAAAAAAACATCTGTCGATCTTTTTAACTTTCTCTTCTTTCTGTCTTTCATCGTTGTGTCTTTTCTCTCTCTCTCTCTCTCTCTCTCTCTCTCTCTCTCTCTCTCTCTCTCTCTCTCTCTCTTTCTTACCTCCTCTCCTGTGTGGGGTATTTTGACCTCCCATGTTGCTGCGTCTTCTACATCTATCCCCCTGTATCTATTTCCCTGTTCGATGTTGTTTTCTGTATTTGTCTTGGAATTAAATGACTTAGTTTTGTCCTGGCCCTGACAGGAGTCTTTGTCTAAGAGTGGAACCATGTGCTTGTGTCTGGATGGGACTTTTAAGTGATCTCAAACACTCACGGTAGTATGGTCTTGGAATCTACGTATATTCCCCATTTGAACCATCCCCTTTATGCGCTTTTAATTGTGAATCTAGAAATTTTTTCCGACCAGTGCCAGGACAAAACCAAGTAATCTCATTCCGAGACAAAGACAGAAAGCATGTTGGAAAACAGATATAAGGGGATAGAAGACACAGTATAGTTATTGTTTTGGGAGATGATTTTTTTTCCTTGTAAATCATCTCTCTGTTATGTATTATTATATTTGTTATTTTCAATGTATAATGTAAGCATTTGAGTGTGTTCCTCTTTCTTGGATTTTGTGCTTGTGTCTGGATGAGACTTATAGGTCTGGGTGGGGTTTCTGACCTCCCATAGCGGACAGGGAGGTACTTACTGTGTCTTCTATTCCCCTACATCTGGTTTACAACATGCTTTCTGTCTTTGTCTTGGAATGATTGGTTTTGTCCTGGTCCTGGCCGGATGCCCTGGCTGAGAGGGAAACAGTCGAATGTATTGTTAATTTTGGGAGATGATATTTTTTCCCTTGTAAATCATCTCTCTGTTATGCATTGTATTATGTTTTCTTTATATTATATATGATTTGTAAAACATTTGAGTGTATTCCTCTTAGTGGGGACCTGTGCTTGCGTCTGGATGAGACTTTTAGTGATCTCAAACTAAGTACTTTGATAGTGTGCTCTTGGAATCTACACCTGTTTCTTATTTGAACCAATTCCCCTTTGTCTTACCTTTTCTTGGGTGCTTTAATTGTAATTCTATAACTTTTTACTATCCCATTTTCTTCCTTTTTACTGGCGCTGATATGATCTTGATGTGTTGCAAGCGCCGTAAAACCCTTAAAAACAAAAAACAAAACCAGACTTATAGGTGATCTCAAACTAAGTACATTGGTGGCATGCTCTTGGAATCTACATCTGATCCCTATTTGTTCTCAGTTCCCCTTTGTCTTACTTTTTCTTGGGTGCTTTAATTGTAATTCTAGAACTTTTTACTATCCCATTTTCTTCCTTTTTACTGACGCTGAAATGACCTACACGTGACCCAAGCGCCGTAAAGCCCCTGAAAATACAACATAAAACAATCCGACCCCACATGGGCGGGATTGCCGGCCTCCCAAAGTGGGCAGGGATGTACTTGATGTGTCTTCTATCCCCTGTATCTGTTTTCCAATTGCTTTCTTTCTTTGTCTTGGAATGAGATTACTTGGGTTTTGTCCTGACCCTGGCCGGAGTCCTTGTCTGGGAGGGAAACAGTCGAATGTATAATATTAGTTTTAGGGAGATGATATTTTTTCCTTGTAAATTATCTCTCTTTTATGTACTTTATATGATTTGTAAACATTTGAGTGTATCTGACCTCCCATAGCGGGCAGGGAGGTACATACTGTGTCTTCTATCCCCTTATATCTGTTTTCCAACATGCTTTCTGTCTTTGTCTTGGAATGAGATTACTTGGTTTTGTCTTGACCCTGGCCTGAGTCCTAGCTGGGAGGGAAACAGTCAAATGCATAGATATTTTTTGGGAGATGATATTTTTTTCCTTGTAAATCATCTCTCTGTTATGCATTATTATATTTATTATTTTGAATGTAAAATGTAGGCATTTGAGTGTATTTCTCCGTGTTGGATTATGTGCTTGTGTCCGGATGAGACTTGTAGGTGATCTCAAACTAAGTACATTGGTGGTAGGTATGCTCTTGGAATCTACATCTGATCCCTATTTCTTCTTAGTTCCCCTTTGTCTTACTTTTTCTTGGGTGCTTTAATTGTAATTCTAGAACTTTTTACTATCCCATTTTCTTCCTTTTTACTGGCGCTGATATGACCTTAATGTGTTGCAAGCGCCGTAAAACCCTTAAAAACAAAAAAAAAAAAAAACAAAAAAAAAAAAAAACAAGTGTATCCCTCTTAGTGGGATCTTGCGCTGGTGTCTGGGTGAGACTTTTCAGGTGATTTCAAACTGTACACTGATAGTGTTGTTCTCTTGGAATCTAAATCTGTTCCCTATTTGTTCCATACCCCCCCCCCCCCCCCATTGTCTTACTTTTCCCTCAAGTCCTTTTTATTGTACATCTAGAATTATTTTTTACAACCCATTTTTCCTCCCTTTTTACTGGCACTGATATGACCTAAATGTCTTGCGAGCGCCCAAAAACCTTTATAAACAAAACAAAAACAAACCGTCCGATATACACTGTTGCTGCTTCAGTTCTGCAGAAAGACGCAACAGTTGCTTGGTGTAGGATGGTGTTAGGTTATGGCTCTATGTATTATATGCGGCTATGTGGTCTTGTGGTATGACACTCGCTTTCGGATCGGAAAGTCCTGGGTTCGAGCCTCGCTCGGCGCATAATTGAGTCCTTGGAAAAGGCTCTTTACTCACTTTCTCTCACCGTACTCATGTGTAAAATGAGTACCTGGCGTTGTCTATGTCGGAAAAAAAATGCAATATCGCCTAACAGACGTCAGGTCTCGTTCTACATGTTACGTGTTGCTGTTGGTCAGGGACCCCTTGTAAATGCGCTTTGAGCACGTTTAGTGGATACTGCCCTGAAAGCTCAATTTCAATTTCTGTTATCACTAATTATGTCCACCTATGGAACATATGTTTTCTAATTGGATTCAATATTATTGTTATTGAGGAGAATGAACATCATATTTTAGTGTGCTGAATAGCAATAAATCAGAATTGTGACCAGTTTAGCTCTAATTTGACTTTTTAGCATCTGGATCAACACGACATAAGACCGTTTTGAGACGATTGGTCACATATGTCATGTGATCAGAATGTATAAAAGTCAAAACATGATCATATTTACAATGTTTTTCTCCTCTGGATACACTTTTATGCTCGTCGGAGAAACATTTCATAAGGGCATCCGCCATTGTTCTTGTCTTCCTTCGTAATGACGCATGGTAACTTAGTAACTGGCTCTAAACTAACGGAACAATGGCGGACGCCGTTATGAAATATTTCTCCGACGAGCATAAAAATGTATCCAGAGGAGAAAAACATTATAAATCTGATCGTGTTTTGACTTTTATACTTATACATTCTGATCACAAGACATATGAAAAGTTCTAACCAGCATGAAGAATAAAAAGTACCGATTTTCTTTGTTTAGAACCACGATGGCCGCCGTTGCTGGGCGACGTGAGATCAAATTATTGAATCCAATTTGATTCAGTAGTCTGATGTCACGCGCCCGGCAACAGCGGCCATCTTGGTTCTAAACAAAGAAAATCATTACTTTTTATTCTTCATGCTGGCTAGAACTTTTCATTCCCTTTTCATATGCCTTGTGATCAGAATGTGTAAAAGTCAAAACATGATCAAATTGATGGGTTTTTCCCCCTCTGGATACGCGTTTAAGCTCGCCGGGGAAATATTTCATACGGTGTCAGCCATTGTTCCGATAGTTTAGAACCAGTGTTACTAAGTTACCATACGTCATAAGGAAGGAAGTGACAGTACGACTGTTGAAGACTATTGACGTCGGCAGCCTTTTTTCTGAGTAGTTCTCACTAAATTCTATCAATCAAGACTATAAACGTTTAAGGTTACACATAGATTTGTGTGTTGGTTTGTTATATCCGGCTGACGGATGTTATGAGCTTTCTTGATAAACGCAATTCATCATTTGGGCTACCCACACCGGAGACTGACTCCGACGACCTGACACTGCCGTCCTCTATCTACCATCTTCCGGATAAAGACGTCGGTCACGAACATAAATAAAGAGAAGCGCAGCTAGACCTGCCCATACCAAGCTCGAAAAATACAAAACAAACAAAAAAAAAAAAACAACAAAAAACGAAAAAAAAAAAAAAACGACAGAGGACGTCGGGTGCTTGGTATGGGTTGGTCTCGCGACTCTTCTCTTTATTCTTAGTGTTTTGTCCGTGCCCGACATCTTTATCCGGGTCAGCCCATAGAAGGAACGACATTGATGTCAAACAGCTCTTTGTTATTGTTTTTAGACAGCCATTTTGGTGATTACTTCTCACTAAATTATATCAGAATATAGATAGTATGCGCTTGACTAAGAAATTCACAATATTGACATCCGGAAATATAACGGATCAACACACAAAACTAGGTGTAACCGTGAACTTTTAGTCTGGCTAATACAGTTAATACAGTTAATAAAAGTGATAATTACTCATAAACGTGGATGGCAAAAAACAATAACAATGACCCAAGTGACGTCAACTTCGATCTATCAATAAACGTTCATGGTTATACACAGTTGTGTGTGTTGGTACCTTATATCCGACTGGAGAATGTTGTACAGCTATGTCGTAAGACACTCGCTTTCGGATCGGAAGGTCCTGGGTTCGAGCCTCGTTCGGCGCATATTTGAGTCCTTGGAGAAGGACTCACATTCTCTCACAGTACTCAGGTGTAAAGTGAGTACCTGTCCGTTAACAGCATTGTCTCTGTCCGAAAAAAAATGTAAGATCGCCTAACAGGCATCATGTCCCGACCTAAATGTTAAATGTTGCTGTTGACCAGGGACCCATCATTGTAAAGCGCTTTGATCACGTTTAGTGGATATTACGCTATATTAAAAAAAAAAACCAAGATTGTGAGTATTTTACCTAAACGCATAGCATCAATATCGCGGCGAGCATTTATGCGGCAGGGATTGTTGAATAATCAACACACCGTTCAAAACATCAACCAACAAGTTGTGGGTGAGCAGCAGTGTTGGCAATGTGTTATTGACGCGTGCGTGCTAATAAATGTGTATGAGCGAGGCTGTATGTGTGTGTGTGAGTGTGAGTAAGCGTGAGTGGGAGAAGGAGCGTGTTGAGCCGGAATGCTGTCAGTCAGTGAGTGAGTGGTGGCTGGCACGTTTTTTATGCTTTAGGATGAAAGCTTTGCCAGATAGGAGTTTTATAAGCCAAATAGAAAAAGATGGCATAATAATATAATATTGAAGACCATAATAATAATAATAATTATAATAATAATAATAATAATATAATAATAATAATAATAATAATAATAATAATAATAATAATAATAATAATAATAATGAAAATGATAATAATAATAATGAAAATAATAATAATAATAACAATAATAATAATAAAATAATAATAATAATAATAATAATAATAATAATAATAATAATAATAATAATAATAATAATAATAAAACTAATAATAATGAAAATAAAATAATAATAATAATAATAATAATAATAATAATAATAATAATAATAATAATAATAATAATAATAATAATAATAACAATAATATTAAGTGATGGGGATGGTAATGATGATGATGATTTCGAAATGAAAGACACGTTGTTCTGGTTGCTGTGATGAAAGGATGGCAAAATTTATTGTACATTGACACTTTTAAAAAAAACTTGAGCTTTTATATAGCACAATATCCACAAAACGTGCTCAAAGCACTCTACAAGAGGTCCCTAACCAACAGCAACATTTAACATTTAGAACGAGACATGACGTCTGTTAGGCGATATTACAATTTTTTTCTGACAGAGACAACGCAGTTAACGGCCAGGTACTCCCTTTACACTTAAGTACGGTGAAAGAATGTGAGTAGAGAGCCTTTTCCAAGGACTCAACTATGCGCCGAGCAAGGCTCGAACTCAGGACCTTCCGATCCGAAAGCGAGTATCATATCACTAGACCGAATAGCCGCACATAGAAGCTATAGCGGTCTGCTGCTGCGCTGTTTCACAAAGATTCCTGAATACTCCGTAAAGCATAGTTTATTATATTAGTACAAAACTGTAGACTGTATAAAAGCAGAAAAAGAAACGACAATGAATATAACGGCTTTTAAAAAATGAAAGAACAAGAACAAAATACCAAACACGGAACGCTTCGGGCTCTAATCCCTTCTTCAGCCAACATGATAAACAAAACACATGAATTTGTACTTGTTTTTTTTTTTTGTTTTTTTTTTTGTAGTTGACCGACATGAAACTTAGTTTGGCATTTTTGTATTTAAAGGAACCGGCATGAAATAATCTTTCGCTGCCCTTACTCGCGACCCAGTCGATAACAAAGCTACTGTACGTATTTCTCTGCCACTCGGATATTATATTATTCTGTGTGTAGGTGTGTAAACATAATTATTTACCTTCATATTATTATGAGGCTATTTCTCTACCCTACAGCAGCAAATAAAACATATCTTATTAATCTCGAGTGTGCAATTACCTACGTGTGGTGTTTTGTTTCGTTCTGACGGGTTATTGATTGGAAATAAATTGAGATCGATTCGATTTCATGATTTCATCGTCTTCCTTTCGTGTAAAGTTCCAGTTTAGGAATATAGATATATCTGCATAACATACCAGGTATTTATTTGTTTATTTAAAAACACATTTATTGTCTCTTTGTGTCAATACAGATGTGTCGTTCGTCTACTGTTGTCTTGTACAAAATAACACACAACACACTTTCGTTGATTTGTTTGAATTGTTTAAGTAAACCATTACAACTAGAGACCATTATAATGTATTATTTATTTATAGGTTACTGCAGGTAGGTGTTACTCGAACTGTAGAGCTTAGGAATGTGTTTCAAGTCTGTCGTGTTGTAATTATAAATTAATTAAATTCTCTTTATATGCTACTATCACGTGATTCATTCTGCAGTAGACTCATAATATTATGTGCGGTTAAGTAGTCTTGTGGTATGAGTATGAAACTCGTTTTCAGAAGGTCCTGGTTTCGAGTCTCACCGTACTCAGATGTAAAATGAGTACCTGGCCGTTAACAACGTTGTCTCTGTCCGAAAATAAAATGTAATATCGCCTAACAGGCGTCATGTCCCGTCCTACATGTTAAATGTTGCTGTTGGTCAAGGACTCCCTGTAAAGAGTTTTGAACACATTTACATCCACATTAAGTTCACGTGGATATTGCGCTATATAAAAGCTTAATTTTTTTTTTTAGAAGATAGAAATAGTAATCGCAATGTTTAATGTTATACTCGTCGATCAACAATTTACCATTACGAGGATTAAAAACACTTCAAACTTATAGATTATTACCGCGCCAACTTTAATTTTCAAGATAAGCTTTGTTGACTTAAAGATGTTCATGATATGAATTTCTGTAATTTGAGCCAAAATTTCGTCACTCTACGAATTCTCCGTGATTGTTGGCAGGTCTGTTTTAGTACTTTTTAGTACCTACACTTTTTTTTCACTGGCTCAGCATCATTTACGTGTACTTGTACATAGCGTGTGTAAAATGTAACATTGTTGGTATCGAAAGAAGATTGCATGAAGCCTTATCATAAATTGAATTGGGCATGGTGAACACGTAAAAATTAAGGTGTTTTCAATGATAAATTTGTTTCATCATTCACACAGGCAATCTTTCAAATAACCAAAATAATCTTGAGAACTGAAACCGTTCGGAGAAATAGAGATCAAGTTTATTTTCCCGAGTATTCGGAGACTTTTAAATAGTCACTTCGAATTTGTTTACCTCAGGCAAAGTCCGAGATTGTAGTAATACAAATTATACATTCCTTGAAAACCCAGACAGACAGCAGATTAATATTTAGCACGTCCTTCCTTTCTCTGTCGTCTATCTGGTTTTTAAGTTTTAAGTTGTATTTATTGTTTTTATGGGGAAAAAAAAAAAGAAGGTTTTTGAGAAAGAAATGTTCCGTGTTTAATATTTTGTTCTCTTTTGAACCTGTTCTATTAATTTCGTTTGTTACTTTGAAAAAATAATTTTATTTGTATAAATTTTTGACCAAAAACACCCCACAAAACAAAACAAAACAAAACAAGCAAAAAAAAAAAAATAACAAACAAACCCCCCCCCCCAAAAAAAAAAAAAAAAACAAACAAAAAAAAAAAAACCCAAAAAAACCCAACCAAACAACAATCAAACAACAACCAAAAAAAAAAAAAAAAAAAAAAAAAAAAAAAAAAAAAAAAAAAAAAAAAAAAAAACTACAAAAAGATAAAGAAAAAAAAAAACAAAGCCACAACGGAAATGCAATATTTTTGGTCAATTATTTATGTTCAAAATCACTTTTCAGGACCTGGTTCACCCCGTAGTAATATATACGTACCTATTTGAGATGATAATAAATGACATATTATCCGAGAGTGATTCTACATAGAATCTGTCCCTTTGGCACGTCTTGCTTTGCCATCTCAGTCAGTCTGTTTTTGCCTGAATTGCCCTTCAATGCCATCTCAGTCAGTCTGTTTTTGCCTGAATTGCCCTTCAATGCCATCTCAGTCCGTTTTTGCCTGAATTGCCCTTCAATGCCATCTCAGTCAGTCCGTTTTTGCCTGAATTGCCCTTCAATGCCATCTCAGTCAGTCCGATTTTGCCTGAATTGCCCTTCAATGCCATCTCAGTCAGTCCGTTTTTGCCTGAATTGCCCTTCAATGCCAGGTCACAATAAAACACTATCGAGTTCACCCCCATTGAAAATCGGACAAATTTGTTCGATTTTCCATGCATATGAACTCGAGGGACTCCAATTAACTGCCGTAATCTGTTTTTAAAAAAACAAACAACTATGAATTTAATATTTAAAAATTTGGCCAGAAAACTCATCCTTCAAATATCAACCGATTTAAATGATCCTCATCTTGGCAAAAACTCTCATACCCCGGACCCCGCTTGGTCTTTTTTTTAAAGTTTAAGGTTTGAGAGTTTTTGCCAAGATGAGGGTCATTTAAATCGATCTATATTTGAAGGAGGAACTTTCTGGCCAAATTTAAAAAAATAAATACGTGTCTTTTCATTTAAATCGATCGATATTTGAAGGACGAGATTTCTGGATAAATTTTTAAAATACGTGTCTTTTCATTTAAATCGATCGATGTCTGAAGGACGAGTTTTCTGGCCAAATTTTTAAATATAATGTGTTTTTCCAGAGTACGGCAGTACTAGTTCGATAACCGTTATGTCGTATTGTTGTTTTGACAGTAAGCCCGTGCAAGGTAATCGCTTTGGTCTCATTATGGATTTCACGCTTCATTGATTATCAAATAAAGGAAATGTTATGTGCGCTCTTTCTCTCTCTCTCTCTCTCTCTCTCTCTCTCTCTCTCTCTCTCTATTTCTTTCTTTCTCTCTTTCTCTCTCTCTCTTTCTCTCCCTCTCTCTTTCTCTATTTCTCTCTCATTCTCTCTCTCTCCTCTTCATTCTCTCTCTCTT
>NC_088371.1:20228195-20230695 GCF_034508935.2 Berghia stephanieae
CTTTCGGATCGGAAGGTCCTGGGTTCGAGCCTCGCGCTCGGCGCATCGTTCAGATTCCTTGGAAAAGGCTCTTTACTCACATTCTCTCATCGTACTCAGGTGTAAAATGAGTACCTGGCCGTTAACAGCGTTGTCTTTGTCCGAAAAATTGTACCATCGCCTAACAGGCGTTATGTCCCGTCCTACGACATGTTAAATGTTGCTGTTGACCAGGGACCCCTTGTAAAGCGCTTTGATCACGTTTAGTGGATATTGCGCTATATAAAAGCTCAATTTTTAAAATATTTTTTTAAAATTCTCTAATGATTCCCCCCCCCCCCCCCCCCCCCCCGACACACACACACCTCCTCTGATTTTTTTTTTTTTTGATTTACGTAAACACATTAATTGAAACATAATAATTATATATTCAGGAAAATGAGTGGAGCAGGCACTTGTATTAATAATTAATAACAATTTATTATGAAACCTGGTGCTGATATGACCTAAATGTGTTGCAAGCACCGTAAAACCCTTAAAAACAAAAACATATAATATGAAAAGAGTGTCGGGGCCCCTGTAGCTCAGTTGGTAGAGCACTCGCTTCATACGCAAAGAGACCTATCGATCGCTGGTGAAGTCAAGATTTTTTTCTGACCCCCCCCCCCCCCACTCCTCCCCCTTGTGATTTCGTAACTGGGCTCTCTGTAAGAGCTGGCTGAAGTACTTTGTGTTTGGCTAGCGTCTTATCCCAAGGTTAGCAAGCAATTGCTATTGTTCGTTTTAAGCTGTAGACGAAACCGGGGATGAAATCCAGCTCTGAAAAAAAATACATATTCCCTTTATTCATGCCCATGGGGAAATTTGTCTTTAGGGTCTTTTCCAAGGGAAGACTAGGATAACCCAGGCGTCAGCCGCAGAGCAGCGCCGCAAAGTGAGCTAGGGCGAGGTGACTTGCTCAATCAATGCCACACAGCATAGCGGCGGGTGATCAAACTCGGTACCTTTCGGCGGGTACGGAGCAAAGACCGTACCACTGAGCCCACGCTGCCCCATCTTATGAAAAGGATAGAGAAGGGTTAGAAGACAATAAATAGTCAATAAAAACTTTTTTTTTGGCGATGAGAATCGAATCCGGAACCCAACTGGTCCATCACCCTCCGTGTGTAGCCTACATCTTCCTGGGTGTGATAGGCGATCAATACACAGCGCAGTAGAAAATGGTGCTCTGCTCTCTTCATTCTTGTTTTATCAAATTATAGCATCGACTTTCCTCTTCTCTGTTCCGAATCAGATTTTTTTAGAAATAAATAAAGTGATATCTCACTGATCAGTGACGTAGTGCTCAATAAATACTTATACACCAAATTGATGACGTAGTGCCCAAACAATTATACGCTGAAATGGCGATCGATTTTGTTTTCTAGAGCCTTGTCTGTCTCTTGAGGGGGGGGGGGGGGGGGGTCCCGATAGCTCAGTTTGCAGAGCACTCGCTTCGCATCCAAAGGGACCAAGATCAATGCAGAGTGTAGTCGATATTTTTTTTTCTGACCCCCCCCCCCCCAACTTCTGTTCACACAGCAGTGATTGGGTAGCTGGGTCTGTTTGGTCTGTCGGAAAAGTACATAACGATAGACTAGCGTCCTATCCAAAAGAGAGTAAGCAATTGCAATTGCTATTCTCCGTTTCACGCTATAGTAGCCGAGATAAACTCCGTCTCAAAGGGCCAAATGTGGCCCCTCGTCTCAAAACGGTATTAAGTCGGGATGATTAAGATGCTGAAAATGGAATTTGTAGCCAGAAATATCGTGCTTAAATTGAGTTTATGTGCTTTATAGAGGAGCAGGAATATCATATTTTACTGTGGTAAATACCAACGTTACATATATTTGACCAGTTTAACTATGATTTGACTTTTCAGCATCTGGTCCATCCCGACATAATACAAGTTTGAGACGAGGGGTCACAAATGGCTCTTTAGGACTACGTATCTCTCTATCTTATCAATGTGACCCATTGCGTCAAGCTGATATCAAGTAGGAATCAGTTGTAAAAAAAAATCCAAACCCCCCCCCCCCCCCCAAAAAAAAACTTGAGCTCTTATATAGAGCAATATCCACTAAACGTGCTCAAAGCGCTTTACAAGCGGTCCCTGGCCAACAGCAACAATTAAATAGGACGTGACATGACGCCTGTCATGCGATATTTAAATTTTTTTTTTCGGACAGAGACAACGCTGTTAACGGCCAGGTACTCATTTTTTACGGTGAGAGAATGTGAGTTAAGAGCTTTTTACAAGGGCTCAACTATGCGCCGAGCGAGGCTCGAACCCAGGATCTTCCTATCCGAAAGCGAGTGTCATACCACTAGACCACATAGCGCACAACGGTGGTCAAAGTTCATTCCCATGTCGGCTTACTTGTTTTTTTTGTTTTTTTTTACACACATTTCTTCTTTAAAAAACAAAAACAAAAAAACAAGAGCAATATAGTGCAATATCCACTCAACTGCACGTGCTCAA
>NC_088371.1:20233195-20238793 GCF_034508935.2 Berghia stephanieae
CTCAACTATGCGCCGAGCCCGAGGCTCGAATCCAGGACATTCCGATCTGAAAACGAGTGGCATACCACTAGACCACATAGCCGCACAAACGGATTTGAACGGAGCAGCCTTCGTCAACTCATAGTTTTAACACTAACCGCAAGTAACACGAAGACGGCGAAAACTAAAAGAAAGTGAAATGTGTAACGTTGTTAATAGTGATCTCCCCCCAATAACATTTTCAATAGACCGAGCTTTGTAGATAGAATGAAGATGACGCCACTCAGGTCTTTGTTATTGATTTTTTTTTTTTTTCTTTTTTTTTTTGCCTTTCGCGTTTATGAGTAATTCTCCTCAGACTATAAACGATCATGGTTACACACAGTTTTGTGTGTTGATCCGTTATATTTCCGGATGGCAATGTTGTGAGATTCTTAACCGAGCGCATACTATCATATAGATCATATAAATGCTATGCACTTAAGTAAAATGCCCACAGCAGCTGCATGACAGACGAAATGTACTTACACACAAAACTATGTGTAACCTTAAATGTTTATTCTTGTCAGATTGATCATGATGCTATGCGTTTAGGTAAAATACTCATACTATCCACCCGACGGATATAAGGAACTTAAAACACAAAACTATAGATAGTATGCGCTTGGCTAAGAAGCTCACAACATTGCCATCCGGAAGTATAACAGACCAACACACAAAACTCTGTGTAACCATGATCGTTTATAGCCAGGTTACTACAGTTTAGTGAGAATTACTCATAAACGTGGATGGCAAAAAACAATAACAAAGACCATAGTGACGTCAACTTCGTACTATCTATACATAACCTTGAACGTCTATAGTCTGTCTGATTGATATAATTTTGTGAGAACTAATCACCTGACAGGCAAATTTTTAAAAGATGGCTATGGTCAGAACTTGCTTCCTTTCTCCTTTCTTTGCGGTCTAAAAACAATAACAAAGAACGGAGTAACAACGTGAGCTTTCTTTATTCTATGGGATTGACTGGGTCAGCATTCAAGTAAGCTGCATGGCTGGTATTTAGGCTAATTTGATCAGGCTGCGATCCAGACATTGATATACGAATACGGCCAACCAACACTGGCATCATCAACTTCAACAACCACTACCACCGCCGCTGCCACCACAACCACCACAACCACCACCGCCGCTGCCACCACCACAACCACCACAACCACCACCTTCGACCTCAACGACCAACTTACAACATCCAAAATAAATCGATAACGGTTCTCATTGAGTTCGCCCCGTCGTGTTCGCGGTGTGTTTATGTTCACTGTGTGTATTTTTATAATTATATATTATTAGCGTGTTGTGTGTTATGTTTTTGATTCGGTTTTAGACACACTACGGATATTATAGATAGAACGAAGATGACGTCACTCTGATCTTTGTTATTGTTTTTTGCCATCCACGTTTATGAGTAATTCTCACTAAACTGTATGAACCAGACTATAAAAGTTCATGGTTACACATAGTTTTGTGATGTGAGTTGGTCCGTTAAACTTCCGGATGGCAATGTTTTGAGCTTCTTAGCCAAGCGCATACTATCTATAGTGAAAATGCATGAAGTTGATATTTCACGGCTCTTTATTATTGGATTGTTTTTTTTTTTTTTGTTTTTTTTTTTTTTTTTTGTTTTTATGACCGCCATTTAGATAATTTGTTCTCACTAAATTTTCCTAACATTTGACAAGATTACTCACTAGTTTGTGTGCTGGTAGGATTAATCTGGCGGGCATAACTGGTGAGTTTTCCATTTTCTAAAGAAGAAGAAGAAGAATTGAGCTTTTATATAGCGCAATATCCACTAAACGTGCTCAGGGCGCTTTACAAGGGGTCCCTGACCAACAGCAACACGTAACATGTAGAACGAGACATGACGCCTGTTAGGCGATATTACAATTTTTCGGCAGAGAAACGCTGTTAACGGCCGGGTACTCATTTTACACCTGCTTACGGTGAGATAATGTGAATAAAGACCCTTTTCCAGGGACTCAACTATTACAACAATGAGCCCATAATGAATTGGGTTATCAGACCTCCAAATACATAAGTGCACGTCACCAAAAAGCTAACCGTTTTCGTCAATATAGCAGTCGTCGTGCATGCTGCGTGTTGTGTTAAGGTTCGACTT
This sequence comes from Berghia stephanieae, assembly GCF_034508935.2. NCBI lineage: Eukaryota > Metazoa > Mollusca > Gastropoda > Nudibranchia > Aeolidiidae > Berghia > Berghia stephanieae. Next base: position 20,235,354 of record NC_088371.1, read on the forward strand.
TATTATTATTATTATTATTATTATTATTATTATTATTATTATTATTATTATTATTATTATTATTATTATTATTACTATTATTATTATTATCTATTTTTTTATCTATTTTATTATATCATTAATCATTATTATTTTTTATATATATTATTATTATTATTATTTAATTATTATTATTATTATTATTATTATTATTATTATTATTATTATTATTATTATTTTATTATTATTATTATTATTATTATTATTATTATTGCGCTTTTGGAGATCCCCAATTTTTCTAATGTCTTCCGATATTCTTTTGATAAAAAGATGATTTTTAAAAAAGAGAAGAATTTTTGTGTGGCTTTAATTTGGCACCGTTTTGAACAGTCATAGAATATTTTGAAAGCAAAGCGGAATGAAATAGAAAGTGGAGCTTTTCCCCATCTGCACGTCATATTTACATATCTAGCTGCCACCTAGTAGATCTATCGTCTTCATTAACATGATCTAGGCGCAGAACCTACGACTTTAAAGTGTTGTAACATGCCATTCATAAACTCGTTTTGAAACCGAGAGACAGAAGCTAAGAGTAAGAGGGTTAGTGATGAAAATTAAATGATATTGTACGAAATTAAACAATGGGCAATTGAAATTGGGGGAAAAATTCCGTGACATGATAATATACAGGCACCACTTCAATGACTAGCTAGATATCAGTAACAATGTGTCGTCGCTCACCTGGAGTTTAAATTAAGGTTTTATTTATCCAAAGAAAAAAAATTGGACTGGTAGGATTGATATAAAAACCGACGTGTACTTATTTGCAGTTCTGATAACGCAATTCCTTATGGGCTCATTGTTGTAATGGAAATCTCAAAATAAAAAAAATAATTAAAAAATGACGCAAAATGTGATGCAGTACAACAATGATAAGCTAAGCTCATAATTTGGTTCGGATGTCAGACCTGCATAATATGTGTACGTACGGCCTATTATACAGATAATCTTTGGGTCTCCAATTAGGATATTTATTTCTGCCCTTCTTCTTCTTCTTCTTCTTCTTCTTCTTCTTCTTCTTCTTCTTCTTCTTCTTCTTCTTCTTCTTCTTCTTCTTCTTCTTCTTCTTCTTCTTCTTCTTCTTCTTCTTCTTCTTCTTCTTCTTCTTCTTTTCTTCTTCTTCTTCTTTCTTCTTCTTCTTCTTCTTCTTCTTCTTCTTCTTCTCTTCTTCTTCTTCTTCTTCTTCTTCTTCTTCTTCTCTTCTTCTTCTTCTTCTTCTTCTTCTTCTTCTTCTTCTTCTTCTTCTTCTTCTTCTTCTTCTTCTTCTTCTTCTTCTTCTTCTTCTTCTTCTTCTTCTTCTTCTTCTTCTTCTTCTTCTTCTTCTTCTTCTCTTCTTCTTCTTCTTCTTCTTCTTCTTCTTTCTTCTTCTTCTTCTTCTTTCTTCTTCTTCTTCTTCTTCTTCTTCTTCTTCTTCTTCTTCTTTCTTCTTCTTCTTCTTCTCTTCTTCTTCTTCTTCTTCTTCTTCTTCTTTCTTCTTCTTCTTCTTCTTCTTCTTCTTCTTCTTCTTCTTCTTCTTTCTTCTTCTCTTCTTCTTCTCTTCTTCTTTCTTCTTCTTCTTTCTTCTTCTTCTTCTTCTTCTTCTTCTCTTCTTCTTCTTCTTTCTTCTTCTTCTCTTCTTCTTCTTCTTCTTCTTCTCTTCTTCTTCTTCTTCTTCTTCTTCTTCTTCTTCTTCTTCTTCTTCTTCTTCTTCTTCTTCTTCTTCTTCTTCTTCTTCTTCTTCTTCTTCTTCTTCTTCTTCTTCTTCTTCTTCTTCTTCTTCTTCTTCATCTTCTTCTTCTTCTTCTCTTCTTTCTTCTTCTTCTTCTTCTTCTTCTTCTTCTTCTTCTTCTTCTTCTTCTTCTTCTTCTTCTTCTTTCTTCTTCTTCTTCTTTCTTCTTCTTCTTCTTCTTCTTCTTCTTCTTCTTCTCTTCTTTCTTTTCTTCTTCTTCTTCTTCTTTTCTTCTTCTTCTTCTTCTCTTCTCTTCTTCTTCTTCTTCTTCTTCTTCTCTTCTTCTTTTTTCTTCTTCTTCTTCTTTTCTTCTTTTCTTCTCTTCTTCGTCTTCTTTCTTTCTTCTTCTTCTTCTTCTCTCTTCTTCTTCTTTCTTTTCTTCTCTTCTTCTTTTCTTCTTCTCTTCTTCTTTCTTCTCTTCTTCTCTCTTCTTCTCTTCTTTCTTCTTCTTCTTCTTCTCTTCTTCTTCTTCTTCTTCTTCTTCTTCTCTTCTTCTTCTTCTTCTTCTTCTCTTCTTCTTCTTCTTCTTCTTTTCTTCTTCTTCTTCTTCTTCTTTTCTTCTTCTTCTCTTCTTCTTTTCTTCTTCTTCTTCTTCTTCTTCTTCTTCTTCTTCTCTTCTTCTCTTCTTCTTCTTCTTATCTTCTTCTTTTCTTCTTCTTCTTCTTCTTTCTTCTTCTTCTTCTTCTTCTTCTTCTTCTTCTTCTTCTCTTCTCTTCTCTCTCTTCCTTCTTCTCTCTCTTCTTCTTCTTTCTTCTTCTTCTTCTTCTTCTTCTTCTTTTCTTCTTCTCTTCTCTTCTTCTTCTTCTTCTTCTTCTTCTTCTCTCTCTTCTTCTTCTTCTTCTTCTTCTTCTTCTTCTTCTTCTTCTTCTCTTCTTCTTCTTCTTCTTCTTCTTCTTCTTCTTCTTCTTCTTCTTCTTCTTCTTCTTCTTCTTCTTCTTCTTCTTCTTCTTCTTCTTCTTCTTCTTCTTCTTCTTCTTCTTCTTCTTCTCTTCTTCTTCTTCTTCTTCTTCTTCTTCTTCTTCTTCTTCTTCTTCTTCTTCTTCTTCTTCTTCTTCTTCTTCTTCTTCTTCTTCTCTTCTTCTTCTTCTTTCTTCTTCTTCTTCTTCTTCTTCTTCTTCTTCTTCTTCTTCTTCTTCTTCTTCTTCTTCTTCTTCTTCTTCTTCTTCTTCTTCTTCTTCTTCTTCTTCTTCTTCCTTCTTCTTCTTCTTCTTCTATTCTTTCTTCTTCTTCTTCTTCTTCTTCTTCTTCTTCTTCTTCTTCTTTTTTTTCTTCTTCTTCTTCTTCTTCTTCTTCTTCTCTTCTTCATTTCTTCTTCTTCTTCTTCTTTTCTTCTTCTTTTCTTCTTCTTCTTCTTTCTTCTTCTTCTTCTTCTTCTTTCTTCTTCTTCTTCTTCTTCTTCTTTCTTCTTCTTCTTCTTCTTCTTCTTCTTCTTCTTCTTCTTCTTCTTCTTCTCTTCTCTTTTTCTTCTTCTTCTTCTTCTTCTTCTTCTTCTTCTTCTACTTCTTCTTCTTCTTTTTTTCTTCTTCTTTCTTCTTCTTCTTCTTTCTTCTTCTTCTTCTTCTTCTTCTTCTTCTTCTTCTTCTTCTTCTTCTTCTCTTCTTCTTTCTTCTTCTTCTTCTTCTTCTTCTATCTTCTTCTTCTTCATCTTCTTTCTTCTTCTCTTCTTCTTCTCTTCTCTTCTTCTTCTTCTTCT
>NC_088371.1:20238893-20241393 GCF_034508935.2 Berghia stephanieae
TTTTCTTTCTTGCTTTGTCTGGTACTGTGTCATACACACTTTGTTTGGTACTGTGTCATATACACTTTGTCTGGTACTGTGTCATACACACTTTGTCTCGTACTGTGTCATACACACTTTGTCTGGTGCTGTGTCATACACACTTTGTCTGGTACTGTGTCATACACACTTTGTCTGGTACTATGTCATACACACTTTGTCAGATATTTATTTTACACCAGTGCCCGCTTCCTAATCATTTGTCAATTTGTCAATTTGTCTGGTACTGTGTCATACACACTTTGTCTGGTACTGAGTCATACACACTTTGTCAGATGTTTATTTTACACCAGTGCCTGCTCCCTAATCATTTGTCAATTTGTCAATTTGTCTGGTACTGTGTCATACACACTTTGTCTGGTACTGTGTCATACACACTTTGTCAGATATTTATTTTACACCAGTGCCCGCTTCCTAATCATTTGTCAATTTGTCAATTTGTCTGGTACTGTGTCATACACACTTTGTCTGGTACTGTGTCATACACACTTTGTCAGATGTTTATTTTACACCAGTGCCTGCTCCCTAATCATTTGTCAATTTGTCACAAGTAAGGTTAACCCTCTCCTTACCAGCCATTTTCAGGATTTTCCCCAAACCTTCACACCTAACTGAAACAAAAATATATTTTTTATCACTCAAACACAATAGCAGTAAAGTTCTTGCCATACATGATTTTTTTAACAAAACATGCTCTACAACACATTGTTCATTTTCTTTAAATTTTATGATGTACACGAGAAATTTGAATAAGAAAAATGTTGGTTTTATCGTAACGAATGTGACGATTTTCCTATAGTTGGTAAGGAAAGGGTTAAGCATCATAACTCTCTCCTTGCCGATCATTTTCAGTATTTTCTAAAAATCGCAGGCTTACCCAGCAGAAAGAAAGATTTTTAAAACTCAAACAAGCTCTCTAACAACAACTTTAGGTTCTTAGTAATTAAACAAAGATCATTCTTCAAAGTTTATGATGTACAAAATAAATCTGAATTTTTGAAAATGTATATATTGTGTCGTAACGAATGTAACGATTTTGCTGCAGGGGGTAAGGAGAGGGTTAAGAAAAATGAATTATTCCTACTGTCATATCTTAACAATCTCCTAACCAGCCATTTTCAGGATATTCCCCTAAACTTCACAACACCCAGCTGACACAAAAATATATATTTTTAATTTTTACCACTCAAACACAATAGCAGTGAGCATTTTATATAGCACAGTAACCACAAAACGTGCTCAAAGCACTACACAAGGGTCCTTAGCCAACTGCAACACTTTAACACAAAAATATATTTTTTACCACTCAAACACACTAACAGTAAAGCATTTTATATAGCACAGTAACCACTAAACGTGCTCAAAGCACTACACAAGGGATCCTTAGCCAACTGCAACACTTTAACACAAAAATATAATTTTTACCACTGGTAACAGTAGAGAATTTTATATAGCACAATATCCACTAAACGTGCCCAAAGCACTCATCAAGGGGTCTTTAGCAAACTGCAACACTTAACAGGTAAGACGAGACATGACGCCTGTTCAGAACTAAAGAAATTCGTTTATTTTGTCTTAAGTTGGTTAACTTGCCGAGGTCTAACGAGAATTTGTTTTATGAGTCAAGTAATAAATATTTTTTGGTTCTTTTTTTTTCAATTCAATATTTAGAAAAAAGTTCTGGATGCCATTAAATCTGTACAGTGTACGGCTATAATATGGTATAGTCGTACGACACTCGCCTTCGGACCGGAAGGTCCACGGTTCGAGTCCGGCTCTGGGCGAGCGGCGCATAGTTGAAGCAGTGAAAAGGCTCTTTACTCTCATTCTCGCAACTTACTCAGGTGTAAAATGAGTACCTGGGTTGTCTCTGTCAGAATAAAATTGTAATATCGCCTAACAGGCGCCATGCCTCTTCCTGCATGTTAAGTGTTGCTGTTGGCTCGGGACTGCTTGTAGAGCGATTTGAGCACATTTAGTGAATATTGCTCTGTATAGATGCTCAAAATGCTCAAGTTTAAGAGATCAAACTCTAATCACTGTTATATATATTTCTATTGTGTCACTTATTTGTGACCTAGGCGTGTGACAAATGGCATTAATTGCGTAGGAAAAATAACAAATTATGTTATAGATAGAATGATTGACGGTGACGTCACTCACAATATAGAAAGGACTTTTATAGCACGTTTAATGATGCAAAGATTGTGCTGAAATACTGCGTAGTTGGGCAGGTTCAATGTATTAAAAAGCGGGAGGTAACAAGCTGATTTTTGGGATGCTACGTCCTCCTTCTTTCCTCCGTTTCACATTCTTCTTCTTTTTCTTCTTCTTCTTCTTCTTCTTCTTCTTCTTCTTCTTCTTCTTCTTCTTCTTCTTCTTTTTCTTCTTCTTCTTCTTCTTCTTCTTCTTCTTCTTCTTCTTCTTCTTCTTCTTCTTCTTCTTCTTCTTCTTCTTCTTC
>NC_088371.1:20243893-20248893 GCF_034508935.2 Berghia stephanieae
ATTACATTTGAAAACAAAAACAGAATTATTGTTTGTAATCTTGCAGAGCTAAAGTCAACGTAAGTGAAATAAAATACACACAAGAGAGTCTGTAGATCACAATGACATTTCGAAATAACGCAGGATTCTTTAATTCCTGCACAGCTGGCTACTGTCAACCGAAGGAATTTAGAATATACGCTCTGAGAGTTTGGAGAACACATTTTGAAAAAAACACAAAATTCTTGTAATCCTACAGAGCTAATGTTAATCAAAATGAAAGAAGATACACATCAGAGAGTCTGGAGTACATATTTTGAAATAACCCAGGATTCTCTCATTCTTGACCGCTCATGTTAATTGAAGGAAACTAAAATATTACCAGAGAGTTTGGAGAACACATTTTGAAGTAACATAATGATTCTTGTAATCTTACACAGGTAAAGTTAACTCTGGAGTGAAATAAAATACACATCAGGGATTCTAGAGAACCAATTGTAAAATAACAGGATTTTTTGTATTCTTAAAGACCTAATGTCAACTTTACTGTGAAATAGCATACCCTTCAGAGAGTCTGGAGATTGCATTGTAAAATAACACAAGATTCTTGTAATCTTGAAGAACTAATGACAACTTAACTGTGAAATAAAATACACATCAGAGGTGGCTACATTGTAAAATAACACAGGATTTTTGTAATCTTGCACAGTTGATGTCGACTGAAAAAAAAAAATATGTTTCATAGAAAGTCTGGAGAACACATTTAAACATAATACTGAATTTATGCATTTTCTCGAAGCTAATGCAATACACACCAGAGAGTCAGAGGATCAGATTTTAAAATAACACAGGGTTACTGAATTCTTGACAATCTAATGTCAACGGAAGTGAAATAAAATACACACCAGGATCATTGGAGATTATATTAATAAAACAAAACAGAATTCTTGGAATCTTGCAAAGCCAAAGTTTACTTGTGATATTCTAAAAGATTCACTAATTTGTCTTTGAGAATGAATTCTGTAAGTCTACCTGACAATATGTTTAATTAATATGTCTGTAACTTCTAGACACTGTTTGCAAATTCCACTCTTCTAGAACTTTAATCAACGATAGAAATGTGTTGCATAAGATAGAAAGGGGGTGGACTATTTATGTTGGGATTTCCCCGAGTAAACGAGGATAAAGATCATCCAGACCAAAGCATTTTGTTACACCTAGTATTACTAAATGTCAATAATTTATTATCCGAATCAGAATTACCATGATATAATTCCTATCTTCTTTATTGTCAACGAATGGGGTATAAGCGTGGTCCTCATTTACAAAAACAATACTAGATATTATTGCTGTTGTGCTTTTGTTATTTTTACAATAATAATAATGATAATAACAATAATAATAATAATAATAATAATAATAATAATAATAATAATAATAATAATAATAATAATTATTATTATTATTATTATTATTATTATTATTATTATTATTATTATTATTATTATTATTATTATTATTAATATTATTATTATTATTGGTGGTATTACAGTTGTATTTTTGTGACTATTAATGATATCATTATATTTTTTGGTCCCATTTAACTTTTTGTTTCTCACTGTCATGTATACTGTCATCAAATTGTATTAATTTATTGGTGAAAGCCTAAGATTAAATAAACTTTGAAAAACTTAAGTGAAATAAAATAAACACAAGAAAGTATGTAGATCACATTTTGAAATAACTTTGAATTTTTGTTATCTTACTCTTACACAGCTAATGTTAACTGGAGTGAAATAAAATACACATCAGAGAGTTTGGGAAACGCATTGGAAAATAACACAAGATACTCGTATTCTTGCACAGCTAATGACAATTTAAATGTGACATAATATACAAATCATAGAGTCTAGAGATCACATTGAAAAATAACACAGACTTCTTGTAATCTTACACAGTGATTGTCAATCTAAGTGAAATAAAATACATGCCAGAGAGTCAGGAAAACACATTTTGAAATAAAAACAGGTGTCTTGTATTCTTACACAGTTGATATCATCTGTAGGAAAATAAAATACACACCAGAAAGTCTGGAGAACACATTTTAAAATGACACATATTTCTTGTCATCTTACACAGTTGATGTCATCTGTAGGAAAATAAAATACACACCAGAAAGTCTGGAGAACACATTTTAAAATGACACATATTTCTTGTCATCTTACACAGTTGATGTCATCTGTAGGAAAATAAAATACACACCAGAGAGCAGTGGCGGTTCTAGCCTATATACAGTGGTGGGGCAAAGATGATTCGGTCATATATATATATATATATATATATATATATATATATATATATATATATATTTTTTTTTTTTTTTTTTTTATCAATTAATGTATTTATTATAGTATTTATTTATTTATTTTATTTTATTTTAATTAATTTTCTTTCACCTTTAAAAAATAATATTTCAACCACAAATAATAACATTCACAATGAAATGACAATACCAGTAGATTTTAATTATTCCAAACGTAATCAAAAATGAATCACGAAAGAATACAACAAAAAAATAAAGCGACGAGACAAAATGCGACAACACCTTGACAATACAATTCCATTTCGTTCACTCTGAAAAATTAAAGAGATGCTTTAATCCCTCAACGGCGAGATTAATATTTCTGTTACATTACTGGTTTTCAGTAGTATGTAGTAACATTAAAGTTTTCATCGAGAAGCAACAACAGCGATATGACTCGATTTTCATTCAGAGCTCAAATTGCATCATTTTTACTGCTGTCTTGGTGGTTAGAATGATTGTGCCGGTGGTGGTAGTGGTTGGAATAGTGGTAGCGGTGGTGGTGGTGGTGGTGGTGGTGGAGGAGGATGTAATTATGATAGTGGTTTTGGTGGTTCTGTTGGTTAGAATGATAGTTGTGGAGACGATGACGGAAATTGTATGATGATGTTGATATTGTTTTTATTGCTATTGTAGTACTTGTTAATATTGTTGTTGTTGTTAATGATGATTATGCTGATGATGATGATGATGATGATGATGATGATGATGATGATGATGATGATGATGATGATGATGATGACGACAACGACGATGTCGTCGACAATGATAGTTACCATACGATATTACAAAGTTTATTCAATCTTAGGCTTTCGACAATAAATCATACAATTTGATGACCACATACATGAAAGTGGAAAAAAAATGGTAAATAGAACCAAATAATAAACTGATACCATTAATAACCACAAAAAAATACAACAATAATAATACCACCAATACGTACAATAATAATAATAATAATAATAAATATAATAATAATAATAATAATAATAATAATAATAATAATAATAATACTAATAGTAATAGTAATAGTAATAATAATAATAATAATAATAATAATAATAATAATAATAATAATAATAATAATAATAATAATAATAATAATAATAATAATAATAATAATAACAATAATAACAATAATAACAATAACAATAACGATAATAATAATAATAATAATAATAATAATAATAATAAATAATAATAATAATAATATAATAATAATAATGATCATAATAATAATAATAATAATAATAATAATAATAATAATAATAATAATAATAATAATAATAATAATAAATAATAATAACAATAATAATAATAATAATAATAATAATAATAATAATAATAATAATAATAATAATAATAATAATAATAATAATGATAATAATATTACCATCATCATTACTACCACCACCATCAATACTACTACCACCACCGCTACCACTATCACTACCACCATCACCATCATTATTACGTTTCCAATCATTTTTTTTTTCTCGTCTTTTAAAATTTGATATCTATCAAAACAGACGAAAATTCCGGTGATTTTTTTAAAGGGTAGTTAAAATATCTACGATTTTATTAGCCCTGAAAACTGCGATCTTTTATTTTCCTATTTCAAGGTCTGCTATGACAAGTATTAGTTCCATAGTCAAAATAAGGCAAACAAAAACAAAGTTTATTTAATCTTAGGCTTTCGCCAATACTTCATACAATACAATTAAGACAAAATAATGTTACCAATCTCTCCTCATGCATTCGTTAGACTATCACAATAATGACCGTGTTATCTTTACTCCTCGCACAACCAACCCCTAGCTTCCCGCCTTTCATCGCGAACTATATTATGTATGTATTAGCTTCAGGACGGGCAAGTACGGAATCTGCCCACCCTTCCTTTATATTAAACGTATTTATTTCCTCTATAACTTAGTTAGAATTCAACTCTCTCCTTTCTCAGAAGAGTATTTCTCGTATACTAATTCAATTTTTGAGAAAACCAAAATGGTGGTTGTATTTTATATATTTATTTAGTCGTGACTTTTGAATAAAAGTGTTTTATTTTATTAGAGGGAATACAATAGAAAATTGCATTGTTTTGCAAAATTATTTTGTCTGGCAATAAAAATACAGCGGTAATTACTTTAAGAATAAAAAAAAAACTAACAAATTAATTTGTTAAAAAACAAAACAAAAAAAACCCAAAAAAAACAACAACAACAAAAAACAAATAAGAAAACAATTTAAATAAATGAGTTTTGAGAAGCACTAAAGAAAACGAGAAAAAAAGAAATGGTTTAAATGGATAAACAAATATATAAAAACAACACAAATTAATACTAAATTGATATAAAATTAGTAAATTAATAAATTTAATTCAATACTGGAACCTTCCCAAAGTCATTACATCAATGGTACCAGCACAAGTAAGGCAATAAATAAGAGAAAGTTCGTTTGCCAAAATCCCTATTTAGTTTTCACTGGTTAATAAGGTGGGCTCATTTGAATTAGCCCGACCTAGTACTAGAGAGGCCAGACAGCGAAAATCGTCAGGCGACGTGACGATGAGATGACGATGTGGGCGGAGTGGAGTGGTTTGGGGGGGGGGGGGGGGAGGGATAAAAAAAAAAAACAGGAGCGTATCCTGGTTTATGCA
>NC_088371.1:20253893-20259295 GCF_034508935.2 Berghia stephanieae
ACACACACACACACACACACACACACACACACACACACACACACCGACAAAATGACTTATAAAATATTTGGCCAGAAAAATGTTTTATTTCATATAACGATTAATTGAAACGTCAAAATTTCATTAACCCAAGACTTCGATTAAAATTGTCTCTCTCTCTCTGTCTGTTTGCCTCTCTCTCTCTCTCTCTCTCTCTCTCTCTCTCTCCTCTCTCTCTCTCTCTCTCTCTTTATATATATATATATATATATATATATATATATATATATATATATATATATATATGTGTGTGTGTGTGAGGTTATTGCAAACGGTCCAATGCTGATTCATTTGGAAAAAAAAAACTAAGGGAGAAATTTCGTTTTCATCGGTTTCGCTGGGTTAAATAAATGAGAACAAATAAACCAAAATCTGACTAGCTAGCGTCAACATTATAATATTTATAAATTTTGAAAGTGTCCAAACAGTATGGCCAAAGTTTGTATCCGTCGACGTTGTTCTGAACCTTTGAGAAATAACCATGTCCGCTATACGATTGAAGCTAGATCGTCATGGTTTGGCTTATCTTATTATATTGTTCATCTGATATAAACTGATGAAAACGAGTTTTATGTTCTCCTTAGTTCTTCCAATTAACTTATTATTATTGAAGTAACGTCAGAAAAACGGCCTTTTTTGGATCAGTCACTTTATTACTGGACTGATTTTGAAGGTTGGTGGCTCAAAATATTTGTCTTGGTCTAATTTAATTTTCAAGATAGTATAATATATATATATATATATATAATATATATATATATATATATATATATATATATATATATATATATATGCCTATCAGCGTATACATGCAGGTTTGATATCTGAACCCAATATGCTTCTACAGTCGTAACGTCACTTCCCTCGTAATGACGCATGGTAACTTAGTAACTGAATCCAAACTATCGGAACAATGGCGGACGCCCATATGAAATCTTTCTCCGACGAGCATAAAAGCGTATCAGAAGGAGAAAAAAAAAACCATCATAAATCTGATCATGTTTTGAATTTTACACATTCTGATCACAAGACAAATGAAAAGTTCTAGCCAGCATGAAGAATAGAAAGTACCGATTTTCTTTGTTTAGACCCACGATGGCCGCCGTTGCTGGGCGACGTGACATGAGACTATTGAATCCGATGACGGCCCCTGTTTAACAATGGTATAATGGACAATATTTTCGTCATTTTTGAGATTTCCATTACAACAATGAGCCCATAATGAATTGTGTTACAAGACCTGTAAATAAGTGCACGTCAGTGCCTATGTATAATAAGCCATTTATTATTATGATTTATTTATTGTCCACATCATAACCCACTCCGTGTTTTTAAATGTTTTCAATTTCGAATCCACTGTGTACAAAGATAGCCAGATTAATTTGCGCGCACCTACATACTTTATTAATGGACCTATTTTGTTCGTTGATGGCTTTTTAGATTCGTCTTAATCCATCTTAATTTCATCAGTTGTATAATAGTTAAAAACAAATAATAATCCTTTCTTTATCCACGCATTTTGTGGATTATCCAATAATATGTCAAACATCATAACATTCAGACGGCAAACATCTAAATCTCGGGTTAAAGAAATTTTGACAAGTTGAAGTTATTTTCCATAATTTATATTATCATCATCATCATCATCATCATCATCATCATCATCATCATCATCATCATCATCATCATTATTATTATTATTATTATTATTATTATTATTATTATTATTATTATTATTATTATTACTATTATTATTATTAATAATAATAATAATAATAATAATAATAATAATAATAATAATAATAATAATAATAATAATCTTCTTCTTTTTCTTCTTCTTCTTCTTCTTCTTCTTCTTCTTCTTCTTTCTTCTTCTTCTTCTTCTTCTTCTTCTTCTTCTTCTTCTTCTTCTTCTTCTTCTTCTTCTTCTTCTTCTTCTTCTTCTTCTTCTTCTTCTTACTATTATTATTATTATTATTATTATTATTATTATTATTATTATTATTATTATTATTATTATTATTATTATTATTATTATTATTATTATTATATTATATTATTATTATATTATTATCATCATCATCATCATCATCATCATCATCATCATCATCATTGGTGTATATTTTGAGGTTCAATCATTATACACATTTATCCTCGCCAGTTCCATTAAACCCTTAAAAACAATGAAACAAACATACAAACAACCAAACAAACTAAATCAATTTTGATTTAAAACCTGAAAATGTAAATTAGAAGATAGCCATCAATTTATTACTAATGGTATAGTCAGTCGTCATCATTATAGCAGTGAAATCAACCAGAAAAAATTACCGGCCAAAAAAAACCCCCAACAAAACAACCCAAAATAATAATAAATCAAAATCCGAACGATAATCGAGTCATCATCCGACGAACCCCCGATCAAATTCTCACAAAGTCTTTCTGTAATGGCAACAACATCGATTTGTATTAGCTTTCTATTTTAGTCACCAATTATAACCCCGTCATCGATACGAAAAAACTCCAAACAAAACAACAAAAAACAAAACAAAACAAAACAGGGCCGTATCTGAAAAAGCCGGCAGTAAGAGCTGGTAAACTGGTTAAGATGCTGTGAAAAGAGTCTGCCCGAATTTTGTGAAGGGTTAACTAACCACAATGGTTGGCTGTGTGTGCTCTCACGCCGTGCTCGCATTCGCATCATTCGTTCTTTTGTTGTGATGAAAGTGTGTGTCTTTTATCTTCTCTGTCTATCTATCTTCTGTCTTTGTGGCTGTCTCATTAACCGTTTTTCTTTCTACAATAATTTAGTTGTCGCTCTTTCTATTTTTTGTTGTTTTTGTGTTTTTGTATTTTGTTACCAATATACATACATACAAACATATATATAATATATATATATATATATATATATATATATATATATATATATATATATATATATATATATATATATATATATATATATATATATATATATATATATATATATATCCTTTCATTTATCAATCTACCTGGTTAATTTTTATTTTCAAACTTCATTTATCTGTCTCATGATTCTCTCTCTCTCTCTCTCTCTCTCTCTCTCGCTCTCTCACTCTCACTCTATCTATCTATCTATCTATCCATCTATCTATCTATATCTATCTATATATATATATATATAAATATATATATATATATATATATATATATATATATATATATATAGAGAGAGAGAGAGAGAGAGAGAGAGAGAGAGAGAAGGCTGGCGTCACTTATAACGCATAGGGGGAAAGGGGGGGGGGGGGTAGTATCTGGGTATTTAACGATGTATATAATCCAACCGTTTATACATGTATAGTGAATTTCAATTTCTGATGTATAACTTTACACATTTTTTAAAAACGAGTAACCAAGAGACTAACCATTTAATTTTATGCTACTCGAAATATCTATATATTTTGTTAATTTTGATTAACAAAACTTATAACTTAACACAGAAAGGAAAAGCCATCGAACGTCTTCCAGCTAATAACGTTTGTGGGCTTCTTTATCTCGTCTACCGTCTGAGTCTAACTATCCATTGCTTTACCTACCTCTGTCTCTCAATCAATCAATCAATCAATCAATCAATCAATCAATCAATCAATCAATCAATCAATCAATCAATCAATCAATCAATCAATCAGTCAGTCACTCAATCTTTTAATCAACCAATCAATCAATTAATCAATTTATCAATCAATCAATTAATCAATTAATCAATCAATCAATCAATCAATCAATCAATCAATCAATCAATCAATCAATCAATCAATCAATCAATCAATTAATCAATCAATCAATCAATCAATCAATCAATCAATCAATCAATCAATCAATCAATCAATCAATCAATCAATCAATCAATCAATCAAATCAAATTAATCAATCAATTAATCAATTAATCAATCAATTAATCAATCAATCAATCAATCAATTAACCAATCAATCAATCAATTAACCAATCAATCAATCAATCACTCAAACCAATCAATCATTTAAATCAATTATCTATAAAGCAACCAGTCTTTTTATCTATGTATCTACATCCACACATACACACACACACACAACACACATACATATTATATATATATATATATATATATATATATATATATATATATATATATATATATATTATCCACCCATCTATCTATCTATCATTTCTCTCTCTCTCTCTCTCTCTCTCTCTATTAATTATATATCCATCTATCTATCTATCTATCTATCTATCTATCTATCTATCTATCTATCTATCTATCTATCTATCTATCTGTCTGTCTATTCATCTACAGGTCTATACTTCTTATCTATTCTTCTCATTCACTGGTTTCCTTATTTCTCTCTTTCTTTTATCTTCCTTCACTTTCTAATGCCCATCTTCCAGTCCAGGTGCAATCATCTTTGCTCCAACCCTACCCCCCCCCCACCCCCCACCCCCCCCCCCCCCCCCCCATCTCCCACCACCCGCCCTCACCCCTCCCTTCCAACACCCACCCCCCCCCCCCATCCCACCCACCACGTAAATACCAACCCCAATAGACACCTACCTACTAGTCACCGTCTATACCCCCCCCCCCACCCCACTCCCACCAACCCCCTAAGTACATCCTATCGATCTTTAGCATACACTAAGAGCCAATATCGGTACCAATGAATTAGGTTATACCCCAAGCCAAGGAACGTTATTAAGGCGAGCTGCTCCTGAGTGGTGTAGAGTTCAGTAACACAAGCCGTCGCTCTGGGCTTTAAGGTCTTAACTTCGAATCCTTGTTGTTGTGTCCCTACATATGTATTCTCATAGATGACTCATGGGCTTTAACCCTCTCCTCCACCATATACAGCAAAATCGTCACATTTGTTACGACACAATATACACTTTTCTAATTCATATTTATATTGTACACCACAATGATTATGGTCTTTGTTTAATTAATAAGAATATAAAGTTGTTTTGTAGAGAGATTGTTTGAGTTTAAAAAATCAATTTTCTGCTGGGTAGCCCTGCCCTGCCATTTTGGGGAAAATACTGAATATGGTTGGTAAGGAGGGAGTTAAAGGGTATGATGCTGGGATTTTTTTTAAAAATTAACATAAAATACAATTTAAAAAATCCCTTTATTCATTCCCTTGGGGAAATTTGTCTTTTGGGGATCGTGAATAGCTCATACGGTAGAGGTCACGCTCTTCCCGGCCAGGCGGAGTTGTCGTACCAGAAAGGTCGCGGGTTCAAACCCCCATCACCGCCGCGAAATTGTTATTCTCTATTGTCTTCTGGCACTTTCTACTCACTTCATCTCTTGTCTTTAGGGTCTATCCAATGGAAGACGGGAAAG
>NC_088371.1:20259395-20264395 GCF_034508935.2 Berghia stephanieae
AAAAAATAAAATTCCCTTTATTCATCCCCAAGGGGAAATTTGTCTTTAGGGTCTATTCCAAGGGAAGACTGGAATAACCCAGGCGTCAGCCGCAGAGCAGCGCCTCAAAGTGAGCTAGGGCGATGTGACTTGCTCAATGGCACACAATGCAGCGGCGGGTGGTTGAACTCGGTACCTTTCGGGTAGGAAGCAAAGACCGTACCACTGAGCCACGCTGCTCAAGCCTGCCATTTGGGGAAATTACTGAAAAAGATCGGTAAGTAGAGAGTTAAACAGATCAATAACTTTTGCTTGTTATACTTGGAACATGAGTTAGACTATTACTAAGTACTTTCTACCAGGTCTAACCAGTCACCCAATCATCTCCAAGTGGCAGAAGGCTGAGAAAAAAAAATCTCGACTCAATCATTGATCGAAATGCCGTCCGTCGTAAATTATGTCCTTGACCCCGCTTGTAAAATCAATCATAATTTTTCTCACCTAACCCTCTTTAATCTTTTAAAGTGGTAATATGTATTTTCACTACGTTACAATTCGAAAGAACAGAAACTTTATTATGGATTTATATTTCATCTTTCTTTTCTATTTCAGATGAACGTGATCATTTCTCCTTGAGCTAGTCCAAATCAAGCAAGTAGTTTAATTTGCTATTTTAAGACAAACGCGACACGTTCTGTTTTCCTAATCAGCAAGTCATCAATGAGAGCTGCTGCATCGATTTTTTAATTGAATGTTTTCTTATCGCAACACCTTCATTGTAATTCGGATGATAAATTAAATAGTGACACTAAATACTGGATATTTGTGTTCTGACTTCAAACGTTCTCGACCTGTTTTATTAAAATAGACATTTCGAAACAGGCCACCTATAAACAAAAAGGAGAAAAAAAAAGTTTGTATGTAGCTTCATTTGTCGGCATACACGTTTAGTATTCGTTTGGATTAACCACATGCCTCTCCTACGATGCTGATCAACAATGGCGGCCATGGACGCGACGCTGCTGTTGTACGGCTTTGCCCCGTTTCTCCTCATATCTGCAACGCTCCTGGGATTGACGTCAGCTCAGGAGGATGACTTCTCAAGTAAGTTTTCCTCGGAATAATTAATCCCACTTTTTTAAAAAAATTACATTGGCGAATATATAGGTGCAACATGCTGAATTGGTGTAATATGGCGAATGTGTAGGTGCATCATGCGGAATTGGTGTAATATGGCGAATGTATAGGTGCAACATGCTGAATTGGTGTAATATGGCGAGTGTATAGGTGAAACATGCGGAATAAATGTAATATGGCGAATATATTATAGGTGCAACATGTTAAATTGGTGTAATATGGCGAATGTATAGGCGAACATGCTGAATTGGTGTAATATGGCGAATATATAGGTGCAACATACGGAATGATGTAAATATGTCGAATGTATAGGTGCAACATGTTAAATTGGTGTAATATGGCGAATATATAGGTGCAACATGCGGAATTATGTAATATGGCGAATGTATAGGTGCAACATGTGGAATAGATTTAATATGGCGAATGTATAGTTGCAACATGCTGAATTGGTTTGATACGCTGGGTATTTGCAGATGCGGAAATACAGCACTCGCCGGATTTTGGCTTGCTCTTGGGAGAAGCCAAAAGAAAGAGAAAAAAATCGTGCTAGATCCGAGCGGATCGAAATCCTATGTTAATGGGAGGTAATAATTTATTCTGCCGTCCTCTGGAAAAATCACATATATAAAAATTTGGCCAGAAGACTCGTCTTCAAATATCGATCGATTTAAATCTCTCATCTTGGCAAAAACTCTCAAACCCGGGACTTAGACTTTTCTTCTTGTTTTTTACTGGCGCTGATATGACCTAAATGTGTTGCAGGCGCCGTAAATCCCTTTAAAAAAACAAACAAAAAAAAACAACAATATCTCGACACCGAATGTTGATCCATTCTTTACTATAATAGTATTTATAGCTGCCAACTGTTCCGATAAAATCCGAACTGTCCCGATTTGGCAATTTGAGAAAACCTTTTTCTTTTTAAAGAAAAAAAATTGTTTTACTAGCAAATAAACACCTAGACAACAACGCCTCTCAGACACACGTTATTATGTAAACATTGGCAGTGATTGGTAAACACGGCGAACAACACATGTTTGTGTCTAAAAGAACTTACTACCCACTATCCAACCACTTGGTCAATTGAACTAACACTGAAAACCATGTGTAAATTAAAAAAAAAAATTATTATATGATCGAGGAAATCGTGTGATAACTATAGTCACCCATTTGGCAGTGTAAAAACAATAGCAATGATCAGAGAGAGAGAGAGAGAGAGAGAGAAGAGAGGAGAGAGAGAGAGAGAGAGAGAGAGAGAGAGAGGAGAGAGAGAGAGAGAGAGAGAGAGAGAGAGAGAGGAGAGAGAGAGAGAGGAGAGAGAGAGAGAGAGAGAGAGAGAGGAGAGAGAGAGGAGAGAGAGAGAGAGAGAGAGAGAGAGAGAGAGAGAGAGAGAGAGAGAGAAGAGAGAGAGAGAGAGAGAGAGAGAGGAGGAGGAGAGAGAGAGAGAGAGAGAGAGAGAGAGAGAGAGAGAGAGAGAGGAGAGGAGAGAGGAGAGAGAGAGAGAGAGAGAGAGAGAGAGAGAGAGAGAAGAGAGAGAGAGAGAGAGAGAGAGAGAGAGAGAGAGAGAGAGAGAGAGAGAGAGAGAGAGAGAAGAGAGAGAGAGAAAAAGAAGAGAGAGGAGAAGAGAGAGAGAGAGAGAGAGAGAGAGAAGAGAGAGAGAGAGAGAGAGAGAGAGGAGAGAGAGAGAGAAGAGAGAGAGAGAGAGAGAGAGAGAGAGAGAGGAGAGAGAGGAGAGAGAGAGGAGAGAGAGGAGAGAGAGAGAGAGGGAGGAGAGAGAGAGAGAGAGAGAGAGAGAGAGAGAGAGAGAGAGAGAGAGAGAGAGAGAGAGAGAGAGAGATCAGGCCGATATCAATCACGTTATTATTCATATATAAACAACCAACCATGTTTGTCCGAGCCCGTGTGAAGGCGTGTGTCACAAATTCCATGATTTAGTTGGTAAAAAATCTACTGATCAATAGGCTTCAACAGTCGTGACGTCACTTCCCTCGTAATGACGCTTAGTAACTTAATAACTGGCTCTAAACTATCGGAACAATTGCGGACGCCCTTATGAAATATTTCTCCGAAAAGCATAAAAGTGTTTCCAGAGGAGAAAACCATTAATAAATATGATCATGTTTTGACTTTTATACATTCTGATCAAATGTCATATGAAAAGTTCTAGCCCGCACGAAGAATAAAACGTACCCATTTTCTTTGTTTAGAACCAGGCTGCTCGCCGTTGCTGGGCTGGGCGACGTGACATCAGACTATTGAATCCAATTCGAACAAGGAACACAAAGAGCTCTGAATCTAGATTATATTATATTATAGATTTATTCGCTTGGCTAAAAAGCTCACAACATTGCCATCCGGAAGTATAACAACGGACCAACACACAAAACTATGTATAAGCTTGAACGTTTATAGTCTGGTTAATACAGGTGAGTGAGAACTACTCATAAACGCGGATAGCAAAAAGCAATAACAAAGACCTGAGTGACGTCAACTTCATACTATCTACAGTAGTTCAACCACAATTGCTATTCTGGGTCATGGCGTATTGTTGTGCATTGCGGTGTCCAGTTTTAGCAAAATGGTTTCTCTGATGTCACAATGGGCATGATCCATATTACATTTCCATGTGCTCGAGGTCATTGGTCACTATGCAAAGTGTGCTCAAAAATGACCTACATAATGAAAAATGTTCACAGTTTGAGAAATATCCAACGTCACAATAATTGGTCATTTTGCTCTGCATGACTCATGGGTATGTTTACAATTTTCATAAACAAAGCAGCGTGTTTAGTAGATAAATTGAGAAATGTCCAATCGTTGTACAGAAACAAATCATGTGATCGATGACTAGATTGGACGAAAACATGAATAATATAGATACAATGACATACGTCCACTTATTTTATTTTAAAAGATCATCTAAAACGGTCCCGGAGAAGTATCCGACCTCAAAGGGTTCAGATAATTCACTCCCAGGAACGAGTTGAGTCTCCGTTTTTTTTTACCAAAAAGAAAAAGAAAAGAAAAAAAAAGAGGAAATTTACAATACTTTTATGGTTGTTGACACCTTGTTTTGTTGTCGTAAATATTGGAAATTCATGGAGATTGATTTTTTTCTGTTGGTTTTAAAACTTTACTTTATGAAAAAAAAAATATATATATATATATATTTATAACCTTGAACGTTTATAGTCTGGTTAATACAGGTGAGTGAGAACTACTCATAAACGCGGATGGCAAAAAGTAATAACAAATACCTGAGTGACGTCAACTTCATACTATCTATAGTAGTCCAAACATAATTGTTAATATGGGCCGTGGCGTATTGTTGTACATTGGGATGTCCAGTTTTAGCAAAATGGTGTCTCTGATGTCATAATTTGATTCAATAGTCTGATGTCCCGTCGTCCAGCAACCGCGAACAGCGTGGTTCTCAACAAAGAAAATCGGTACTTTTTATTCTTCATGCTGGCTAGAACTTTTTCTATGTCATGTGATCAGAATGTATAAAAGTCAAAACATGATCATATTTCTAATGTTTTTTCTCCTCTAGATACACTGTTATGCTCGTCGGAGAAATATTTCATAAGGGGGTCCGCCATTGTTCCGATAGTTTAGAGCCAGTTACTAAGTTACCATGCGTCATTACGAGGAACGTGACGTCATGACTGTTGAAGCGTATTACAATGACATACGTCCACTTATTTTATTTTAAAAGATCATCTAAAACGGTCCAGGAGAGGCGTCAAACCTCAAAAGGTTCAGATAATTCACTACCAAGCACAAGTTGAGTCTCCGTTTTTCTCAGGTACGAAGAGGATGTTTGACCAAAAAAAAAAAAAAAAAAAAAAGAGGAAATGTATAATGCTTTTATGGTTGTTGAC
>NC_088371.1:20269395-20286895 GCF_034508935.2 Berghia stephanieae
ATAGATGAGTGTCGGCTCGTTAGAGCCTCTATTTACCCGGAAATATTGTGGGGTTTCCTCTAGTTCCATTTAAACAGTCTTGTCTATTTGACCCCCCCCCCCCCCCCCCCCCATTCTCCCCACCCCCTCTCTCTCTCTCAAGGTCCCATCAAGTGTTTCACCTGTTCTGGGGCCGTTGAAAACAGCGAGTGTTCGGATCCCATAGACGTGAAAATGACGAACACATCATACAAGATGTGCGAAAGTGGCGTCTGCCTCAAGTACACGCGATATAAAGAACGTAAGTCTTGAGTTAAAAAGAGTTTATTTAAAAAAAAAAAAAAACAAGTGTTGATTATTAGGCTTGAAGATTCCTTTAATTTAATAAAATAAAATAAATAAATTCCCTTTATTCATCCCTGAGGGGAAATTTTTCTTTAGGATCTATTCCAAGGGAAGACTGGAATGACCCAGGCGTCAGCCGCAGTGCAGCGCCGCAAAGTGAGCAAAGGCTAGGTGGCTTGCTCAAGGCCACACAACGCGGCGGGTAGTCGAACTCGGTACCTTTCAGGTACGAAGCAAAGACCATACCGCTGAGCCACGCTATCCCATGAATTTCAAATTTAATTTATTTTATTTTATTTTCTATTTATATATAATTATTTCTTTATTTGTTTTATTATTACTTTTTTAAAAAGATTCTTTTGTTTTATAGATATGCATAGAATATTTAATTATGATTAATTTAGATACTTGGAGCATGCACGTTTGTAAACAAATTTTCAATTTATAGGATGAATAAAGTATTATCTTATCTCGCTCGCTCTCTTGTGTTTTGGAATCCGAAATTTATTCCTATCTCGCACTTGCGACCTCGTTGAGCGGTTGGGAACATGTCTGAAAGCATATCTTGTATACATTCGGATGTTTCATCTTTGTATGATCGGGTGCTGGTGTCTGGATGATACTTTTAGCTGATCACCTGGGTGGGGTTCCCGGCCTCCCATAGTGGGCAGGGAGGTACTTACAGTGTCTTCTATCCTCCTACATCTGTTTTCCAACATGCTTTCTGTCTTTGTCTTGGTTTTGTCCTGGCCCGGACCGGTTACCCTGGCTGGGAGGGAAACAACCAATTGTATAGTTAAAGATTGGGAGATGATATTTTTTTTTGTATTGTAAATCACCTCCCTGTTATGCAGTGTATTATGTTTTATTTACATATTATATATGATTTGTAAACATTGGAGTGTATTCCTCTTTGTGGGGACCTGTGCTTGTTTCTGGATGAGGTGATCTGAAACTAACTACTTTGATATTGTGCTATTGGAATCTACATCTGTTTCATGTTTGAACCAATTCCCGAATTCCCCTTTGTCTTCTCTTTTCTTGGGTGCTTTAATTGTAATTCTATAACTTTTTACTATCCCATTTTCTTTCTTTTTTTTACTGGCGCTGACATGACCTTAATGTGTTGCAAGCGCCGTAACACCTTTGAAACCAAAAACAAAAACAATAGCTGATCACAAACCAAGTAAATTGATGATATACTCTTGGAATCTACATCTGATTCTGTTTCCTATTTGAACCAACACTCCTTTGTCTTGCTTTTTCATGAGTAGACTACTATAATTGTAGTCCTATCGGGGTTTTTTTATAAACCCGTTTCTTCCTGTTTTCTGGCGCTGGTATGACCTAAATAGTTTGCAAGCGCGGCAAATTTATTTTTTTAGATTGATCTTTTTATATAGTGCAATATCCACTAACGTTCTCAAAGCACTTTACAGCAAAGGGTCCCTGACCAACAGCAACACGTAACATGTAGAAAGAGACCTGAGGCCTCTTAGGCGATATATATTACATATTTTTCCGAAAGGAACAACGCTGTTAACGGTCAGGTACTCAGTTTACACACGAGTACGGTGAGTAAAGAGCCTTTTCCAAAGATTCGACCATGCGCCGAGCGAGGCTTGAACCCAGGACCTTTCGATCCGAAAGCGAGTGTCATACCACAAGCCAACATAGCCACAAAACACTTGTAAATATATTTTTTAAAACCCAAAGGTAAAAGCATTTTTATAGATAGTATGCACTTGGCTAAGAAGGTCACAACATTGCCATTTATAATGCAACCACCATTGAGTACAGACCATACAAGTTATTTTTCATTATATTTGTTTTCCACGTTTATTTGTGTATTGTTGTGCTGACGAAGGGTTTGTACCCGAAACGTCCATTGTCTGTTTTGTTCCCATACGAAGCCTTTCCATTTTCACTCTCTCGTTAGTATTTTACGATCACCGGCTTCAGGCAGCCCTTACCGTTTTCAACATTGCCATCCGGAAGTATAACGGACCAACATACAAAACAATATGTAACCTTGAACGTTTATAGTCTGGTTAATACAGTTAAGTGAGAATTACTCATTAACGCGGATGGCAAAAAAACAATAACAAAGACCAGACTGACGTCATCTTCATTCTATCTATATAATCAGCGATGATCAAAATACCTACCGTATAAAATTTAACACCTAAAAATACGTGTGAATACTCTTAAAGTTTTTCATGTTTTATTTTCTATTTCATCCTGATCAGACAAGCTCCAAATGCTTCGAGGCTGCAGCTCCGATCTCAATTTTCACCTCACCATGATCGACGGCGTGTGCCGCACTGAACGCAATGGAAATGGGTACCTGTGCATGTGCGGCAAGAACCTGTGCAACGCCTCTCCTCCCGGTCCGGCGACACGGAACGGCCGAGAACCGGGCATCCTCATAGTTACCGCGTTACTGGTAGCCGTGATGATTGTGAATAACTGTCATAGTAGCAGTAGCGTAGGGGGGTTGTTTTGGAACGCTGGCGTTGGCAAAGTTTTCCCAGTGCGATAATGATAATAATAAAGTGGTTCTAGTTAGTTGTTTTTGAACTTGAGTGAGTGAGTGATTGGTGGTTAGATTGACTGATTGATTGATTGTTTGGCAGATTGATGTGTAATCGATTGATTAGTTGATTGATTGATTGATTGATTGATTGATTGGATGATTGACTGTGACCTACGTGTACTTATTTGCAGGCCTGATAACCCACACATTATTATGGGCCGTTGTTGCAATAGATATTCTCTTAAACCAACGCAAAAAAAAATTATCTATTACAACTATGTTAAATCGAGCCTATAATTCAATTTGCTATCGGCTATCAGGCCTGCTAATATGTACACATCGACTGTGATTGATTATTGATTTATGATCGCTACTATTTGATATTTATTTACCTTATTGTTCAAAAACTTGCTTTGTTTACTCAATCAATAGTTTTAAAATTCATATTGTTATTATTATTATTATTATTATTATTATTATTATTATTATTATTATTATTATTATTATTATTATTATTATTATATTTATTATTATTATGTTTAATCGCAATATATGCATATATTTTTTGCTGATATTACGATTAAGAATACTACTTCCATGGTTAGTTATTATCAAAGTCATTATTCATCTAGTTTTCCTATAACTCCGATGTTCATTTATTTATTATTTGACCTAACGTTCTTAATTTGCACATATAACACCTTCCAACTAGCACATATTATTATTGACGATAGTATTATATTATTGTTACATGTCACGGAAAGCAAGGCTATTTGTAACCCATCGTCTCAAAACGGTTTTATGTCGCGTGAACCAGATGGCAATAAGTCTAAATTAATGCTAATCGAATGAAAAATAGGAGTTATTGATATTTAGCACTCTAAATTTTTAAAAATTAATTCTCCTGATTAAACCCTATAATAATCTCAACTCAAGTCTGAATTTTCTGGATATGATTTCAATTTTCAGCATCTTAATCATCCCGAAATAATTAATACCGTTTTGAGGCGAGGGGTCATATTTTGTCAAAAATCAAAATTTTTTTTTAGTCTTCAAAGATTGTGTTCATCCGTTTTTTCCATTCACGGGGTTAAAAAAACAAAACAAATAAAACCAACAACTTTCATCTTCCTCAAAAAAGTTCCAGACTGTTATAAAATATCATACTAACGAAAGAGTGAAAAGGGAGAGGCTTCGTATGGGAACAAAACAGACAATGGACGTTTCGGGTACAAACCCTTCGTCAGCACAACAATACACAAATAAAAGTGGAAAACAAATAAAATATAATGCAAAGAAACACTTTTTTTTTGCATTATATTTTATTTCTTTTCCACTTTTATTTGTGTATTGTTGTGCTGACGAAGGGTTTGTACCCGAAACGTCCATTGTCTGGTTTGTTCCCATACGAAGCCTCTCCATTTTCACTCTTTCGTTAGTATTTTACGATCACCGGCTTCAGGCAGCCCTACCGTTTTCTAAAAAAATATGTGAGATTTTATAGATCGGATTGCCCATTGAATATGTTCAAAGCGCTTTACTATTGGTTTTAAGATAATAGAAATGCTTTACGCGTTTGATGAGACAACCACGTCTGTATGTCAGTGGTGAGGCACTGTAACATTATTTGTTTGTTTGTTTGTTTTACAGACAGCAGTGTTAATGACCATTCTCACAGTAATGGCACTCATTTCAATGCGGTTCAATGAGGCAGCTAAAACACATAGCTGGGTGGGGTTCCTGACCTCCCATCGTGGGCAGGGAGGTACATACTGTGTCTTCTATCCCCCTATAATATCTGTTATCCAACTTGCTTTCTGTCTTTGTCTTGGAATGAGATTACTTGGTTTTGTCCTGGCCTTGGCCGGAGTCCTGGCTGGGCGGGAAACAGTCAAATGCATAGTTATTGTTTTGGGAGATGATATTTTTTTCCCTTGTAAATCATCTCTTTGTTATGTAATATTGTATTTGTTATTTTGAATATATGATGTAACCATTTGAGTGTATTCCTCTTTGTTGGATTTTGTGCTTTTGTCCGGATGAGACTTATAGGTGATCTCAAACTAAGTACATTGACGGTGTGCTCTTATTGGAATCTACATCTGATACCTATTTATTCCCAGTTCCCCTATGTCTTACTTTTTCTTGGATGCTTTAGTTGTAATTCTAGAACTTTTTACTATCCCATTTCTTCCCTTTTACTGGCGCTGATATAACCTTATGTAGCTTTCATTAGTATTAATTATGGATACATTATGAGAAAAGCTTTTGTATTAATGCAGTCACGGTTCTGATGAATTAGAATTGATGATATTAATAATGATATAATAGCTGCAATAACCACCATGCGTCTACTTCCTTCTTTGTTCCTTTTAACATACGAGTCAGATACAAAGAATCATCTGACCGATCGATGTACAAACATATAATAATTTATTGCGTTATATTCCAGTCGATTTTACCCTTTTGTATTAAAAACTTTACCCTAGATATTAGAACAAGATCTATCCAACGAGGTCTTTCCTCAAGGTCAAAACAAGTCCACGTCTTTGGTTAAAAATGAGCTTATAACAACTTGTTCTAATATGATTATTTAATCAAAGACGGTGACTTGTCATCGGCCTCGAGGAAAGACCTCGTAGGCTAGGGCTAGGTCTTGCGGCTGTTGGGTCAATTTTAATTTCCGATATATCGGTCAGAAATCGTATATTATATTATAGAATATAATATACAGCGCCTTTTACCACACAGTCCTATCCCGCTTCCTTCCTTTTTACTGGCTTTGAAATGACCTAAACCTGGGTGGGGTTCCTGACCTCCCATAGTGGGCAGGGGGGGGGGGGGGGTACATACTATGTCTTCTATCCCCTTATATCTGTTTTCCAACATGCTTTCTGTCTCTGTCTTGGAATGAGATTGCTTGGTTTTGTCCTTGACCTGGTCGGAGTCCTGCCTGGGAGGGAAACAGTCAAATGCATAGTTATTTTTTTGAGAGATGATATTTTTTTTCCTTGTAAATCATCTCTCTGTTATGTATTATTATATTTGTTATTTTCAATGTAGAATGTAAGCATTTGAGTGTATTCCTCTTTGTTGGATTTTGTGCTTGTGTCCGGATGAGACTTATAGGTGATCTCAAACTAAGTAAATTGGTGGTATGCTCTTGGAATCTACATCTGATCCCTATTTGTTCCCAGTTCCCCTATGTCTTACTTTTTCTTGGGTGCTTTAATTGTAATTCTAGAACTTTTTACTATCCCATTTTCTTCCTTTTTAGTGGCGCTGATATAACCTAAATGTGTTGCAAGCGCCGTAAAACCCTTAAAAACAAACAAACAAAAACGTGTCCTAAACGCAAGGGCCGTAAAACCCTTAAAACAAACAAACGTTGCTTTCGTCTTTGTTCTGGATTGGCATTACTCGGTTTTTACCCGACCCTAGCAATGACCCTTAGCTGGAGTGAGAGAATTTTTAAAAAAAAAGAATCGTTGCATTTTTATTTGAGGGATGATCTTTTATTTCCTTGTAAATCATCTCTCTGTTCGGTACTTATTATAATTTGTAGCTTTAAGTATGTTGCATTTTATAAACATCTTATGTGTATCCCTTCAGAGGAGATTCCTATGCTTCCCCATGGAAAGGACATTTCGGTAAAGTAAAAAAAAATAGACACATTGGTGAACTGCTCGTGCAGTATTCTGTTCCTTATTTTAAACGTAAACCATCCCCCTTTATCTTACTTTTTCTTTGGTGCTTTTAACGTCAGATCGTCAACTTTTCACTCAATCATCTTCCTATTTTTTTCTTTTTCTTACTGACGCTGAAATGACCCAAAGTGTCGCCAGCGCCACAATAAAAAATATTCACTCATTAAAAAACAGATGGGTTGCCAACAAACGCAACATTTTTGTTAGATATGCCTGCCTTTTGAATATAAATGATTACCCATGACTATGGCAGTCAGCTGGCATGCAACCGGACGCGAATGTAGTTTTTTGTTTGTTTGGGGTTTTTTGGGGTTTTTTTTTAAAACATCGTAATGTTTACGCCTGGAGTTACTTGACAAAATGGTAGATATAATCAATTATGGCAATCGCATACAACAAGTAAACTATCCTTTTATTTGTTTTGTTAAAATATTGATATCCACCCTATTAACTCTCTGCTTACCAGCCATTTTCAGGATTTTCCCCAAAACTTCACACCCAACTAACATAAAAACTTAACGTTGTTTTTATCACTCAAACACAATAGCAGTACAGTTCTTGCCATACATAATTTCTCTAGCAAAAACATGCTCTACAACACATTGTTCATTTTCTTTAAATTTTATATATGATGTACAAAAGAAATTTGAATAAGAAAAATGTTGGTTGTATCTTAACGAATGTGACTATTTTCCTATAGTTGGTAAAGAGAGGGTTAACTCGCGCACCGGGCGTCGTGTGGTGAACGTCTGAGTAGAGATCCTTGGTTTTCTTCCTCGTCGTCGTTTGGTCGATCGTTTAGGTTCGGGGAACGTGATCGTTAACTTCCTATTCCTATTGTAGATGTATTCCTCCTTACTGATTACACTTTGCAATTATCACTTTACCGTCTTTACTCTTTCTTGTATGTCTCACTTCCCCGAGTTTTATCACTATTCAATCACCATTCAATTACCATTTTATATATATATATTATATTATTAATAATAATAATATTATATATATAGATATTACCATTTTATATATATATATATATATTATATATATATATATATAAATATAATATATATACAGTATATATATATATATATATATATATATATATATATATATATATATATATATATATCCATTAGCGTTGACATGGCCCCATAAAGAGTCGCTAGCTCCTTCAGAATAAGGTCATGCATGACATGCCGAAACAATAGTAGCGAAATTCTTGGGATTGGATAATTTGGAGAGAGAGAGAGAGAGAGAGAGAGAGAGAGAGAGAGAGAGAGAGAGAGAGAGAGAGAGTGTGTGTGTTTCTCTGAGTTAAATATATGTGTATGTGCCTGTGTGAGGGGGGGGGGGGGGGAGGAGGAGCGTAGGGAGAGAGTGAAGAATATATATATATATATATATATATATATATATTATATATATATATATATTATAATATATATTATAAAAAAAAACCATGAAATAATAGTGCTCAACTTTTTGGTAAAAGGAGCTATTTATGCAGCGAGAGAGAGAGAGAGAGAGAGAGAGAGAGAGAGAGAGAGAGAGAGAGAGAGAGAGAGAGAGAGCAAGAGGCGTCTTTCATAATGTTACTTCCATATTATGCAATGGTTAATGATAGATTTTTCATTGTCCCACATAGTAGGTATGTAGACATTATCCCTAATTTATTTACAATTCGTAATTATGAATATCATTATTATTATTATCAATTATTATTATTATTATTATTATTATTATTATTATTATTATTATTATTATTATATTATTATTATTATTATTATTATTATTATTATTATTATTATTATTATTATTATATTATTATTATTTATTATTATTATATTATTATTTATTATTATTATTATTATTATTATATTATATTATTATTTATTATTATTTAAATTGTGTCTGTTGTCTGCATAAAGGCGAAAGAGGGCGAAAAAGGAAAGTTGACGTAACGGAAGAAGATGAAGAAGAAGATGAAGAAGAAGAAGAAGAAGAAGAAGAAGAAGAAGAAGAAGAAGAAGAAGAAGAAGAAGAAGAAGAAGAAGAAGAAGAAGAAGAAGATGAAGAAGAAGAAGAAGAAGAAGAAGAAGAAGAAGAAGAAGAAGAAGAAGAAGAAGAAGAACAAGAACAAGAAGAAGAAGTACAAGAAGAAGAAGAAGAGGGAGGAGGAGAAGAAGAAGAAAAGGACGATGAGAATGAGAAGAGAGGTAAAGAAGGATAAAATATAACGGTAACAAAACTGTAACATTAGTGTTGTTTATCGTTGATCTCAATGAAACATTAAACATATTATGTAACCTGACGTTTGAAAACGGTATTAGTACTAGGATACCATGAAAAGTCTTGACACCAATAATGGGATTCAACAGTCGTGAAATCACTTCCCCTCGTAATGACGGATAGTAACTTAGTAACTGGTTCTAAACTATCGGAACAATGGCGGACGCCTTTATGACATACAAACTTCTCCGACGAGCATAAAAGTGTATCCAGAGGAGAAAAACATTATAATAAATCTGATCATGTCTTGACTTTTATACATTCTTATCACATGACATGTGAAAAAGTTCTCTAGCCAGCATGAAGAATAAAAAGTGCCGATTTTCTTTGTTTAGAACCAAGCCGCTCGTTATTGGCCGGACGTCACTCGGCTCTTTGTCATTGTTTTAAAGAGATATTTTTGGTGATTAGTTCTCACTAAATTATATCAATCCGACTGTAGATATTCAAGGTTTACACATAGTTTTGTGTTGTTGGTGCGTTATATCCGACTGACGGATGGTGTGAGTATTTTATCTAAACGCATAGCATAAATATTTGTTTTTTTTTCCACAGTGATAAAAATATAAATGTTCATATTTTTTATCAGTGTAACTGTGATATGACTTTATAAATTAACTTACTCAAACCTAGAGATTTTTGCTACTTTTCAAAATTGGAAAAAAAAGTATTAAAAATGAGCATGTGCATAGATAGTTTTATTCAGCTATCATTAACATGTAAAAATTAAAAACGTTAGCTTTGATACTACGCCTATAATTTGTCTCAGAAAAATATGTAATAAATAGGCATGAGGTAAAAGTAACCTGGGTAAACTACGGATATAGTCGGTGTTAGCGTTGAGTGAGTTAATATGGTTCTTCCAGACATAATACCGTTTTGAGACAGTGGGTCACATTTCGTTATCTTTCCTTCGTTTTCGAACGGACTATAATAAAAATACTATGCCCTATGTTTTGAAAATATGTATATTTATTATGATTTATATGCCATTCACCTTTATCATATTATTGTTATTATTATTATTATTATTATTATTATTATTATTATTATTATTATTATTATTATTATTATTATTATTATTATTATTATTATTATTATTATTATTTATTATTATCATTATTAATTTATGTTTATTTTTATTTTTTTTTATCTGTTTTTTTTTGTTTTTTGGTTGATTTACCAATTCCTTAACTTTACTATTATTATATTGCGCATGCATAATGTATTATATTATCACTATTATGATTACATATTAGATAGTATTTCAAACATTACTTTGTTTACGCGTCGATGGCAATTCTGCCGTGTCATAAAAACAAACAAACAAACAAACCCTTAAACACTTTTTTTTATTTGGCCAGAAAATTATTTTTAAAAAATTATTTTAAAAAAAAATATCGATCGATTAAAATGACCCCCATCTTGTCATAAAAAACCCTCAAATCTTAAACGTCATCGAAGTCCCAGGTTTGAGAATTTTTTGAGAAATGTTTTTTTGTTGTTGTGTGTTTTTGTTTCCAGAGTACTGCAATGTACGATGTATTTCTAATCTAATACTTAACTAATCTTGTGCGGCTATATGGTCTAGTGGTATGACACTCGCTTTCGGATCGGAAGGTCATGGGTTCGAGCCTCGCTCGGCGCATAGTTGAGTCCTTGGAAAAGGCTCTCTACTCATATTCTCTCACCGTACTCAGGTGTAAAATGCGTACCCGGCCGTCAACAGCGTTGTCTATGTCGAAAAAAATTGTTATATCGCCTAACAGGCGTCATGTCTCGTTCTACATGTTACTTGTTACTGTTGGTCAGGGACCCTTTGTAAAGCGCTTTGAGCACGTTTAGTGGATATTGCGCTATATAAAAGCTCAATATTTTTTATAATCTATAAATGGCAGACCTTCATCCACCGTGAAATTGGGAAAATTCGTAGTTTTCAAGGATAATATAATACAGTAGATGTTTTTATAAAGTAACTACTGGGTAGGGTTCCTGACCTCCCACAGTTGGCAGGGAGGTACTTACTGTGTCTTCTATATCCCTATATCTGGTTTCCAACATGCTTTCCTGGGTGGGGTTCCTACTTCCCATAGTGGGCAGGGAAGTACTTGCTGTGTCTTCTATCCCCTCTTATCTGTTTTCCAATAGCCTTCTGTCTTTGTCTTGGAGTGAGATTGCTTGGTTTTGTCCTGACCTTGGTCGGAGTCCTTGGCTGAGAGGGAAACAGTCGAATGTATAGTTATTGCCTTGGGAGATGATATTTTTTTCCTTGTAAATCATCTCTCTGTTATGTACTGTATTATGTTTTATTTACATGTTATATTTGATTTGTTAACATTTGAGTGTATTCCTCTTAGTGGGGACCTGTGCTTGTGTCTGGATGAGACTTTTAGGTGATCTCAAACTAAGTACTTTGATGGTGTGCTCTTGGAATCTACATCTGTTTCCTATTTGAACAAATTCCCCTTTGTCTTACCTTTTCTTGAGTGCTTTAATTGAATTCTATAACTTTTTACTATCCCATTTCTTCCTTTTTACTGGCGCTGATATGACCTTAATGTGTTGCAAGCGCCGTAAAACCCTCAAAAACAAAACAAACAACATGCTTTCTGTCTTTGTCTTGGGATGAGATTACTTTTGTCCTGGCCCCAGGCCGGATATCCTAGCTCGGAGGGAAACTGTCAAATGCATAGTTAGAGTTCAGGGAGATTATATTTTTTTATCTTGTAATTCATCTCTCTGTTATGCATTGCATTGTATTATGTTTTGTTTACATATTATATATGATTTGTACGTATTTGATAGTGTTCTTCTTGGCGGAGACCTGTGTTTGTGTCTGGATGAGACATTTAGGTAATCTCAAACTAAGTATACTTTGAAAGTGTGCTCTTGAAATCTACATCTGTTTCCCATTTGAACCAATTCCCCTTTTGTCTTACCTTTTCTTGGGTGATTTAATTGTAATTCTAGAACTTTTTACCATTCCACTTTCTTCCTTTTTACTGGCGCTGATATGACCTTTATGTGTTGCAAGCGCCGTAAAACCCTTAAAAACAAAACAAACAAACACATAAAAAAACAACACAAAAACAAAGTAGTACTAAGTTGTTAGAAGCTGTGGACTGTAAAAAGTAATAAACAGGAAAAAACAACAACAACAAAACAAAATGAATGCAACAGTTCTAAAAAGAACAAAATACCAAGTAGGGAACAACATAAATAACATTATTGAAAACCAGACAGGTGTCAGAGAAAAAGCTCGGATCCATCTTTTTCAGCAATGTATTTATGTATTATTTGGGGTTTTTTTTTTTTTTGTTGTTGTTGGCTGAAGAAGGATTTGAGCCCGAAACGTTCCGTGTTTGGTATTTTTTTAAAAGCTGTTATGGAGGCTACGATAGCTCAGTTAGTAGAGCACTCGCTTCACACGAAAAGGGACCGAGATCGATCCTGGGAGAATAAAGATTTTTTTTCTAACCTCCTCTGCCCACCCAGCAGTGATTGGGTAGCTGGATCTTTTAGATTTGGCTGAAAATACTTTGCGAAAGATTAGCGTCCTATCCAAAGGATATCAAGGAATTGCTATTGTCCGTATCACATTATAGAAACATTATATTAATATAAACTCCGGCTTCATGGGCCTAATTGCTGTGAAGGATTAATTTTCCTTTCTTTCTTTTTTTTTTTTTTTTTTGTAAGCTTTTATATTAATTGTCGTTTATTACTTTTTACAGTAAACATCGTACTAGGTCTGCCTATGATAATTACCAATGTGTTCTCAATACGTGAAAACAATGCTTTCTGGGTGGGGATCCTGACTTCCCATAGTGGGCAGGGAGGTACATGCTGTGTCTTCTATCCCCCCATATCCGTTTTCCAATTGCTTCCTGTCATTGTCTTGGAATGAGATTTCTTAGTTTTGTCCTGAACCTTGCCGGAGTTCCTTGGCTGGGAGGGAAACAGTCAAATGCATAGTTAATGTTTTGGGAGATGATATTTTTTTCCCTTGTAAATCATCTCTCTGTTATGCATTGTATTATGTTTAGTTTACATATTATATTATATGATTGGTAAACATTTGAGTGTATTCCTCTTAGTTGGAACCTGTGCTTGTGTTTGGATGAGACTTTTAGGTGATCTCAAACTAAGTACTTTGACGGTGTGCTCTTGGAATCTACATCTGTTCCCTATTTGAACCAATTCCCCTTTGTCTCACCTTTTCTTTTGTGCTTTAATTGTAATTCTAGAACTTTTTACTATTCCATTTTCTTCCTTTTTACTGGCGCTGATATGACCTTAATGTGTTGCAAGCGCCGTAAAACCCTTAAAAACAAACAAACAACAAACAATGCTTTAAACTCCCATTATATTAATTTACCAGCTCTGGCACCAGAACATCGTTTTCAAGATGTGTTATATTAAAATAAAGATCTGGGTGGAGTTCCGAACCTCCCATAGTGGGCAGGGAGGCACTTACTGTGTCTTCTATCCCCCTATATCTGTTTTCCAACTTGATTTTTGTCTATGTCTTGGAATGAGGTAACTTGGTTTTGTCCTGGCCCTGACCGGATACCCTGACTAGGAGGGAAACAGTCAAATGTATAGTTAGTTTTGGGAGATGATATTTTTATCCTTGTAAACCATCTCTATGTTATGCGCCGTGTTATGTATTGTATACATATTCTATATGATTTGTAAACATTTGAGTGTATTCCTTTTAGTAGGGTCCTGTGCTTGTGACTGGATGAGACTTTTAGGTGATATCAAACTAAGTACTTTGATAGTGTGCTCTTGGAATCTACACCCGTTTCCTTTTTGTACCAATTCGCCTTTTGGCTTCCCTTTCCTTGGGTGCTTTAATTGTATTTCTAGAACTTTTTACTTTTCCATTTTCTTCCTTTTTACTGGCGCTGATATGACCTTAATGTGTTGCAAGCGCCGTAAAACCCTCCAAAACATACAACAAACAAACAAAATAAAGATCTTTATATAATATTATTGTTCTCCGGTTAGAATTCTTTAAAATTCGTAATGTTACGAAATTTTCGTAGTGTTAGGCAGGTCCGAATAAATGGTCACATGAACCTTCTGAAAACGGTATCTATCCATAATACATCGGGATGAAATGGGTGTTGTCAATTGAATTTCGTAGAGCATTCGCTTCACAATCAAAGTATCCGAGATCGATCCCGGGTGCAGTCGAGATTTTATCGTTCTTATATTAAATTTCCTTTTTTTCAAGACCCCGATTATTCCCGATTTAATACCGTCTTGGGACGGTGGGTCACATCGATGGCGTCGCGCGCAAACCGTCTATGTCCAGAAGAGGTAGTTTTTCAGGAGACCGATAAAACCGTTAATTGGTAAATGAAATATCAATTTCAGATTTTAATAGGCTAATTCAAACCAATTATGACTTAATACAATCACTGATGCCATAATTTTGGTTCTTTTATTGTGCATTCATTATTTATCGGACTTGTACGTTTTGCACGTCGACAAAGTGTCACTGACTTAGACGGTTTGATGTGTTGTTGACTTAGACGGTTTGTGAACGAGAGTTGTGGTCCTTCGCATGGGACTTGGATGGATTGTGCGTGGGTTATTACAACTTGCAATACGTTTGTTTTTCGATTTATATCTTTTAAAAACTAAGTGACCAGTGGGGAATCAAGCAATTTTTTAGAATTGTGGAACCTAGCTCGGTGGTCAGTGAGTCTCGTCTTAAATGAAGCTCAAGCTTCCACAGACGTGCTGAATGACCAGATGGGTTACCATTTGTGTTTGTCTTTGCTGGGTGTTGTGTCCTCAATTAAGGCACGTTAAGGACCTGGCCATAAGGACAGCTCTGTCTTTGTCCGAATAATTGTAAGACGCCTAACTAACGTTGTGTCATTTCCATTGTGTTCTGTGTCTGTTTTCAACCGGGGGGGGGGGGGGGGGGGGGGGGGGAGGGGTAGTAAATCGTGAAGCGCTTAGGGTATTCGCGGATAATCGCTATATAAGTAGAGTGTTTTATTATCACTTTACGTATCCGATCTGCACAAACCATACATCAATAGTCAGTCGACACAGTAGATTATAAAAGTACCGTCTAACACTCACAGGAAGCTTAAAGAATAGAAGAAAGTGCTTGAGGAAATTATTCTATTGGACGGTGGAAAGTAAATGTCAGACGTTTTACAATGATCTTGTCCTTAGAAGCTGCGAACCCCCCCCCCCCTCTTTTGAACACCCAAAAGAAAGGGATCAAGCGGAAGACCCCAGTTGAAGTATTTAGCATGGGAACATGTAGTGTCCGTCCTTGAAACACTTGATATAAAATTGCAAAATAACTTTAAATTCATTTTCAGATTGATTTATTAAAGTGAATTGTGTAACAGATAATAACTCACAATTGAAACATTCATTAAAAAAACTATTTATTACTGGAAGGGAGTTGATCCCCACGCCCTAATTTGAGATTTACCCAATCCTCTGGAAAATTAAATTAAAAATGAATTGACCCAAAAGGATACTATTTTAAGGCACAAATGTCTGTGAATTTTTCCCCAGCTCCAGGCTTAATACTTTTAATCTCTTCTGTGCCAAATGTTTCAAAGTATTTGAAGAATTGGAATTTCAAGTACTTAACTTGATAGGTACGTGGCTTCCTTCTTGCTGACCTTATCAATTGCACGTAATCAAGAGGTAAATAGACGTGAGCATTCTTCAGTTGTCTTTCAACTGTCGCATGTACGCTATCCACCTCATTTGCGTGTAACCCCGCTCCAAGAATTTTTACACCAAAATCTTTTCATATTTGATGCAAAACAATCTCAGAGCTGTGGCTAACACACGGTTACAGTTTTGATAAGTGGGGTCATCAGAGATCACGGTCACTATATCAAAATGATCTTTTTTATTCGTGAAACTCATATAAACATGTCGCAAACTCATTAGCAGTGAATGCCCCCACTGTCTCGTTCCAGAGACAGGAAAGACAGTCACCAGTCACTAAATTATAAATTGAGTACTAATTATGCACCTGCAGTTTAGTTTAGTATACAGTGCAGAAGCTTTCAGTGCAGGAACAAGTAGCACACGCTGTACACATTCCTCTCATCCCAACTCATCCACTGCCACACCTCATTAAATATCTTGCTTCGGTCTTCGTCATTTATCTTCTTGACATTGGTGATACTGTGCTTTACACGACATCGACCCCCATTAAGACTGCCTATTTTCAAGATTGAACAGATTTATTTGACTCATTGTCTAATCTTCTGCCAACATAAGCCTTGCCTTGCTCCGTTAAGCGTTTGTCCAAATATTTCTTCGAGATTGTTCTACTTTTGGTTCCCTCACACTTCATCCCCTTCCATCCTACTCTGTCCACCTCATCGTATTCCCCACTGTCCACATCTTCACTTTCCACCCTACCGTGGTCACTGTCTACATCTTAACCTTCCACCCTACCATGGTCACTTTCCACCTCTTAACCTTCCAACCTAATATGGTCATTGTCCACCTCATTATCTTCCATCCTACTTCCAGCTTCACTGTTACTGTCCACCTCATCTTACACCATACCGCTGTACACCTCATCATCTTTTCCCTGTCTCTCTCCACCTCATCATTTCTGACCCTCTCACTGTCCATCTCATCACCTTCTTTACCGCTTTCACTCTCCATCTCACCACTACTAATATTACAAAAGTTAAACATTTCTTCATCAATACTAAACTAAATATCCATGTCAGATTGTACATCAATCAATTCCGAGACAGATAGATTCAGAATGTCCTGAAAAGGCTGAAGGGTTTCTCTGTGCAATTGCACATCAGGTGATTCAAGAAGCTTTCGTCTTTTGGCTTGCTTCTGAGTCTCTAAACCGAGTTGAAGCATTCGTTTACCACGGCTGTAAGGCAGCATGACGTTAAGCAGTTGACATAAGTAAAACAAACAAGTGAGCTAATTATCTTCAATAATGACAGAGAACAAAAGCTATTAGAGCAATATCAGTCCATGTATTTTAATAACTTTTAGAGAATTTTAAGAATCATTTTTTTTCTTGGGTGTATTTCATTATGCCAACAGTGTAACATTACATTTGAAGTATACCTCACAATATCAATATCAAGAAATGAGAGTACGATGTTATGATAAATGATAAATTAATAAAAAGATCAAATAAATACATGAACCAGTTTATGATTTAAACAATGATGCTATTGGCTTAGATTTTTTTTTTTAACTCATCAAGTTGAGGAAAAGGCATTGTTGTAACTGAGACCAATCACATGACGTTGAAACATTCAAGAAGGAATCACAACGGAGATAGACGTTTTGAGACCGGCAATTTAAAGACCAATGGACTTGTACGGTTTGATCACATGTCAAATTCGCCAATTTAGAGTTCCCCTGTTTTCTTAGATATTAATAGACATGGTGTATCGTAGGGTATAGAATGAATTAAGCCAATAAAACGATTTCATGCCGATCGCGGACTTAGACGGTTTGCGCGCGACGCCATCGACATATTATGACCGTTTCATACCATGAGGTTGTACACTAATACACTTTTTATTGCTTTTTTAAATAAACATGTATCATCTTCCCATTCCTTTTTGTAAATTATTATGGACATTGAAATTATGAATGT
>NC_088371.1:20289395-20316895 GCF_034508935.2 Berghia stephanieae
ACTACTACTACTACTACTACTACACTACTACTACTACTACTACTA
Organism: Berghia stephanieae; assembly: GCF_034508935.2. Taxonomy (NCBI): domain Eukaryota; kingdom Metazoa; phylum Mollusca; class Gastropoda; order Nudibranchia; family Aeolidiidae; genus Berghia; species Berghia stephanieae. The sequence goes on from NC_088371.1 coordinate 20,289,441, forward strand.
CTACTACTACTACTACTATTAATAGTAAATCTAGCATTTTGACAATCTCATTTTATTCCCTTTTTACTGGCGCTGGAATGACCTAAACGTATCGCAAGCCCCGTTAAACCCTTGAAAACAATCAATCGGATATGGCGCTGGCTTCCGGCGACAACAGACGTGTTGTGAATGTTTACCTATTTTCTACACATATTTTTATTCATTTATCATTCAATCGTCGGAATTTAAGCCTAATTTTTATTCAAAATGGATGTGAAGTATATATTGTTCTGATTTTTATATTTATTAGTATCTTTATAAGCATAAATGGTGTTTTAGCCTGTGATTTTGCTGCCAAAATAAGCCTATCGATAACTTATACTCCAGAGACTCTCCGATCCCTCCAACCCGTGTCACCCCACCACCCACTATTGACACATCGTTTATTAAAGTAAGAAAGAGGGAGAGAAAGGGAGGAATAAAAACAAAATTTACAGACGGCCTTTTCGTCCATTTTTACCCTGTGTAGTGACAGGTAATGTAAGATCACTGAAAAATAAAATTGATGAACTGTTTTCACTGTGTCGTTTTAATAGTGACTATCGTCAAGCCTCCATAATAGCGTTAACAGAGACTTGGCTATCTCCTCACATACCATCATCATGTTTTAATATTGAACAATATTCACTATTTCGAGGAGATCGGACTAATGTAAATAAACGAACTGGGGGTGGGGTGTGCACATATATTAACAACAAATGGTGCCACCCCAATAACTGTCAGATAAAGAAAATGTATTGTGACGATAAAATTGAATTTATTACTGTTTCGTCACGACCATATTACCTACCCCGGGAATATACTCATGTCATCATCATCAACGTCTACATTCCACCATCATCAGACAACACCACAGCGAAAAATATTTTGAGGAAAGAAATACAGGACATTCAAATTAAGTCACCCGATGCCGTATTGATGGTCACTGGCGATTTTAACCAATGTAACGATTTTACTCTCCCGGGACTTCATCAATACGTGGACTGCGAGACAAGGGACAAAAAAACATTAGATTTATTCCTGTGTAATATTAAAAATAGTTATAAATGTTTACCCCGTGCCCCATTAGGTTTATCTGACCACTGCATGCTCTTGCTACTCCCCACCTACCGCCCTGATTTTAAACGTGTAAAACCAGTAAAGAAAAGTGTACAGATCTGGAATGGAAGTGTGTGTGTGAAGATTTGCGTGGTTGTTTTGAATGCACTGACTGGAATGTTTTTATCGAATCATGTGATAGTGTGGATGAGCTGAATGACTGTGTGAGTGAGTATTTAAAATTCTGTGAACAGCTAGTGTCTTGTTAAAAAAGAAATAAAATATTATCCTAACAACAAGCCTTGGATAACAAAAGATCTAAAACTTTTATTGAACCAAAAGAAAACTCTCTATACTAGTGGAAACAAAAAAAGATATGAAAACAAAACAAAAAGAGATAAAGAGGGTAATATCTAGTTGTAGAGATAAGTACAAAAATAAAATTGAAAAATGCTTTTCTTCTGGGGATATAAGGGACACGTGGCGGGGGCTTAAAACTGCTGTGAACTATAATCCAAAGCCCACGATTATATCAGAAGATATCGAAATTGAAACTTTAAATAAATTTATTCACGTTTCGACACAGCAAACAAATTTGATATTGAAAATGAAAAACATAAATTAGACAGGGCTTTGGAAGATGAAATGACTATTGAGGTCAGTGAAGAGGAAACGAGATTCGTATTTTTCGAAACTAAACGAGAGGAAGGCTGCTGGGCCGGATGGATTGAAAGGAAAACTATTAAAGAATGTGCCCACCAGCTTTCCCCCATTTATACACATATTTTTAACTGGTCCCTCCAATGCGTTTCAATCCCTGAAATTTGGAAAACTTCAAAAATTATTCCTGTTCCAAAAAAAGAAAAACTTGAAACTATGAACGATCTCAGACCTGTTGCACTGACTTCAATAGTCATGAAATCTTTAGAAAAAATTGTTCTTGTTAAAATTAGGAATCAGTTTATGCCATTGAGTGATAGTCATCAATTTGCTTACAAACCAGGACGTGGCGTAGAGGATGCCATTTTGCTGTTTACAAACAACATCTACAGGCATCTAGATCACGCTAGGAGCTATTGCAGATTGCTTTTTGCAGATTTTTCTTCAGCGTTCAATACAATGCAACCTCAGTTGGTTGTTCAAAAATTGACTAGTCTGAATTTAAACAAGTATATAATTGCTTGGGTGCTCGAATTTCTTACGGAGAGAGCACAATATGTTCAATTAGGGCAAAACAAATCTTCCTGTATAACTACAAATACTGGTGCTCCTCAAGGTTGTGTATTGTCCCTGTATTATTCACAATATACACGAATGACTGTAGAAGTCAAAACCTGAGTGTACCTTTAATAAAGTTTGCAGATGACACCGCTCTTCAAGGCCTCATAACAAATGGCAACGAAGTGGCTTATAGGCAAGAAATTGATAGATTTGTGTCTTGGTGTGATGCCCACCGCCTAGAGCTTAACATAAGCAAGACAAAGGAGCTAGTGATTGACTTTAGGAGAGTGAAGGAACCGATAGAACCGTTAAAATTAAAGGACCAATTCGTCCAGCGAGTTCCTCACTACAAATACCTTGGTGTAACGATTGATGACAGGCTCAAGTGGGATGAACACTTGAAAATAATTAGGCATAAGATGTGCAGACGTACATATTTTTTATCGAAACTCTCTCAGTTTAGAATAGATAAAACCCTCTGCACATTATTTTATAGAGCAGTAATCGAAAGTGTTTTGTCATTTTGTATAACAGCTTGGGGAGGCAATTGCTTAGCAGTGGAAAGGAACAAAATAAATTCAAATATTAAAAAATCCATTAAACGCTATATAAATGATGTTGACGATGTAGATCTTTTATACGAGAAATTTTGTATAAATAAAATAACTAAAATATTAAATGACCAGTATCATCCACTAAGACCATCAATTATTATGTCAGAAAGAAGTGGTCGCCCTTTCTCTATTTCAACGAAAACAGAGAGACACCGAAAATCTTTTCTGCCGTCCAGTATTAGGCTTTATAACAACAAGCAATAATAATTTATATAATTATTTCTCATTTTTACTTTTTAAAAATATAAATATTAATTTATTAATTTATTTGTTTTGCAATCTTTTCAATTTTCAATTTATAGTGACAGTTTTAACTATTTTACAGTGTTGAAATTATTCATATTATAAAGCGCAGCTCTGGTTATAGAGCTGCTCCTTTTTTATATATATACATCCTATTTCCATTGTATTTTTATCTTATGTGTAAATTATAACACGTCTGTACAAAAAATTTCCTTTTTGGGATGCAATAAAGTATTATTATTATTATTATTATTATTATTATTATTATTATTATTATTATTATTATTATTATCAGAAAGAAAAAAAACAACAAAACAAACCCAAAAAAAAAACAACAACAAAATAAAAAACAAAAACAAAACAAAAACAAAACAACAACAACAAATAAACAAAACAAAAAATAATAAAATAAAAATCAACAACAATAATTCTATTATTTTTCTACCATTCTTAGGCACAGATGTGCCCTCGGGTGGGGTCTTTTGACCTCCCATGGTGGTCGAGGATATCATTCTTTATTATATATCTAGACTTTTTGGATTATACCATCCCCCCCCCCCCCCCAACACTTTTTTTTTTAATGGCGCTGAAATGACCTTTTACTCGTTAACTTTCGTTACTCTGGATAAAGACGTAGATATTTTTAAAAATTGGCCATAAAACTCGCCCTTCAATGAATATGGATCGATTTAAATGACCCGCATCTTAGCAAAACCTCTCAAACCTGAGACTTTGCCAAGTCAGAGATAGAGGGGGGGGGGGGTGGGGGGGGGGGGGGGGGGGAGGGAAATAAACTAATACTAACTAAAACTCGTTTGATACACTTTTCTTTTTCAAGGGAGGTAATAATTAAAATGAATGCATAATTCTTGTGAAGATTGAATTAGCTCCCATTGTTGGTTTGTGCATCATGTGTGAATGTGTTTGTGTGTGTGTGTGTGTGTGTTGTGTGTGTGTGTGTATGTTTAACATACTCGGGCCGGAATCAAGACGCTATGTTTAAGAGGATTATAATATTATATTTACCATTAGAAATATAGTGTTAATTTAACCAAACATCCATAGCATAATGATAATAATAATAATAATAATAATAATAATAATAATAATAATAATAATAATAATAATAATAATAATAATAATAATAATAAATAATAAATGATGATGATGATGATGATGATGATGATGATGATGATGATGATGATAATGATGATGATAATAATAGTAATAATAATAATAATAATAATAATAATAATAATAATAATAATAATAATAATAATAATAATAATAATAATAATAATAATAATAATAATTCTGTAGCGCCTTTCGTCGAAATCTAAATGCACTTTTAAAAACCCAACAACCCCCCCCCCCCCCAAAAAAAAAAAAAAAAAACAAAAAAAACAAACCCAGAACATTGTTTACCAGGTAAAAATAACATTGCGAGATCAAACAACCAATATCAAAACACTAAGAGTATAAAACGGGCATCAAAAAACATCATCAATACATATCTAAGTCACATACAATACATTTAAAATTCAATCAAGTTCTAAATATTTTCTGAAAAGATATGTTTTCAGTTTTTCTTTTGAAAATATCTATAAAGTTAAAAATTCTCACAGATTGAAGGAAATGAATCATGCCAAATCGTGGCTCAGATTTCCATAAGAGACTTATCTACCACCTATCTACCACCAAAGTATTTAAGTTAAGTTTTAGGAGATGCTAACAATTTTGTATTAATTAAAACAAAAATTACACCCAAAGCATTCCACGAAGGAGTATAGATAGTATGCATTTGGCTGAGTAGCCCACAACATTGTCATCTGGAAGTATAACAGACCAACACGCAAAATTATGTGTAATCATAAACTTTTGTAGCTTGGTTAATACAGTTAAGTGAGAATTACTCATAAACGCGGGTGGCAAAAAAAAAAAAAACAACAAAACAACAATAACAAAGATCCGAGTGACGTCAATTTCATTCTATCTATAGATGATACCTCAATAGACGTCTGATGTCAACAGGAATCATCCTTGTTGTCTCAAGTGAGCAAATTGGCGGCCAAAGATCTTGCTCAACGGAAAAACTAAACAAACGAAAATGCCTGAAGCCGGGTTCGAACCCGGGATCTTCCGGATCACACTTCCGGGCCTTAACCACTCGGCCACCTCCCCCATATTATAAAATAGTCGAGAATAATATCATTGTATTAAGGCAAGGTTTATAGATGGAACGAAATTGACGTCATTCAGCTCTTTCTTTAGTGATTACTTCTCACTAAATCATATCAATCTCACCATAAATATTCGAAGTTACACACAATATTGTGTGATGGTACGTTATTTCCGGCTGGCGGATGTTGTGAGCATTTTAACTAAATGCATATCATCAATAATCCCTAGCAAGTGCAGATCAAGGGGTAAACCCGGACAACGTCCCTCACCTTGAAAGGGATGGAAGAGATTTATTGACACAAACTCTTTTTACAATTTAGCCAAAAATAATAAATAAATAAATAATAAATAAAAAATAATAATCTAATTTAAAAAAAACAACAACACAAACTAGAGGGATAGAATGATAAAGGGACACAGCGCAAGTAACGAAGGTACAAAAAAAATAATAGAAAAAAGAAAGATTTTCTTTGAAATAAAGAAACATTTAAAAAAAAGAAAAAAAATTGATAAGAAAGAATTAGAGAAAAAACAATCGGCGAGGTACTCATTTTGTACATGAGTACCCGAAGGAATGTGAGTAACAAGATTTTTACAGGGATTAAACTATGCGCCGCACAGAACAGGACCTTATGATCTGAAAGTGAATGTCATACCAAAGACCACAAAGCCGCACAATGAAGGTTGACATCATACATTTACTACGGTAGATGCAGAAAAATACGGGTCACGTCGTAGCCATCGTTAACTTATAGCCTGACACTGACCAAAAAATGACGTCAAAATGCTAGTCTTCGGCCAAAAAAGAAAACAAATCGTGAGTTGTATTCAATAGTTCAACCAATGGGACCACTTGTTTCCATGAGCTCTACTAACGACAACTCACTAGGCGGTGCAAATACCAAATAATGACGTCAAAATGTCAGTCTTTTTGGGTTTCAGTGTCAGGCAAAACTTAACGATGGCTAAGGCCTGATACCGTAGCCATCGTTATGTTATAAACCTCACCGTGGCCTTCGTAAAGTTATGGCCTGATACTGACCAAAAAATGACGTCAAAATGCCAGTATTTTGCCACAAAAGAAAACAAATCGTGGGTTGAATTCAATATTTCAACCAATGAAATAACTTGTTTCCATGAGCTCTACTAACGACAACTCACTAAGCGGTGCAAAAACCAAATAATGACGACAAACTGCCAGTCCTTTTGGATTTCAGTATCAGGCTATAGATAGAATGCGCTTGGCCAAGGAGTTCACAACATTGCCATCCGGAAGTATAACTCTGTGTAACCATGAACTTTTATAGTCTGGTTAATACAGTTTAGTGAGAACAACTCACAAACGCGGATGGCAAAAACAATAACAAAGGCCTGAGTGACGTCATCTGCATACTATCTATAACATAACGATGGCCTGACACTGAAATCCAAAAGGACTGGCAGTTTGACGTCATTATTTGGTTTTTGCACCACATAGTGAGTTGTCGTTAGTAGAGCTCAAGGAAACAAGTTATTTCATTGCTTGAACTGAACTATAGATAGTATGTGCTTGGCTAAGAAGCTCATAACATGTCATCCGGAAGTTTTACGGACCAACACACAAAACTATGTGTATCCATGAACGTTTATAGTCAGGTTAATACAGTTCAGTGAGCATTACTCATAAACGCGGATGGCAAAAAAAAAAAAAAAACAATAACAAAGACCTGAGTGACGTCATCTTCGAACTGTCTATTGAATACAACTCACGATTTGTTTTCTGTTGTGGCAAAAGACTGGCATTTTGACGTCATTTCTTGGTCAGTGTCAGGCTATAAGTTAACGATGGCTACGCTGATACTGACGAACAAATGACGTCAAAAGACAAGTCTTTGGCCACAACAGAAAACAAATCGTGAGTTGTATTCAACAGTTCAACCAATGGGATCACGTGTTTCCTTGACCACGACAAAAGACAACCCACTAGATGGTCCACACATCTAAAAATGACGTCAAAATATGGGTCTTAGTCTTAATGGGTTTTAGTGTCGGACTATAGATAGTATGCACTTGGCTAAGAAGCTCACAACATTGCCACCCGGAAATATAACGCTTGGCTAAGAAGCTCACAACATTGCCACCGGGAGTATAAAGGACCAACACTCAAAAATCTGTGTAACCATGAATTTTTTATAGTCTGGATAAGACAATAAAGTGATAATTACTAATAAACGTGGACAGCAGAAAAAAACAATAACAAAGACCCGAATAACGTCATTCTATCTATAAGTTAACAATGGCTTACGGTCAGATAATACACGATTCTTATACTCTTCGTTTATGGAATTGGATTCAATAGTCTGATGTCACGTCGCCCAGCAACGGCGGCCATCGTGATTCTAAACAAAGAAATTATGTAATTTTTATTCATCATGCTTACTAGAACTTTTCATATATTATGTCTTGTGATCAGAATGTGTAAAAGTCAAAACATGATCAGATTTATGATGGTTTATTTCCTCTGGATACGCTTTTATGCTCGTCGGAGAAATATTTCATAAGGGCATCCGCCATTGTTCCGATAGTTTAGAGCCAGTTACTAAGTTACCATGCGTCATTACGAGCCAAAAAGCTAAAAAAAATTCGCCAGCGCAAAGAACGTGCCAACAAACTAAATTATGTGTAACCTTAAACATTTATAGTCTGATTAATACAGTTTAGTGAGAACTACTAATAAAAAATGACTGGCCAAAAACAATAACAAAGACCTGAGTGACGTCAACTTCGTTCCTTCTGTACTCGGCCTTTAGGCTCCGGGGTCAATAGAATTTCCGATAATATCGATTCAAAAACTTGTTTTATCAAAAGGCTGTTACTCTGTGCTGAACAATAATAATATGAATCTCTAACAAAACCAACAAAACCAAGTCACGATATTACACAATAATGCACGTGCTCAGTCCCCCTTCTTCCCCCCCCCCCCCCCCCCCCCCCAAAATAAAGCCTTAAAACTCTTCCCCACACTCACCCTAAACCTCGCCCCCCCCCCCCCCCCTCCTCCCTCCCTCTATCCCCACCCCCACTAACGCCACGTTCCTCAAACACTGCCCCTCCTTTCCCCCGACACACACACACACACACACACACACCCTTATCTGCCTCACCCACGATCCCGTTATCAAACTCTCACTCGCTCACGACCAAGCTCTTTTCAAAGAGACGTGTCACAGTAAGAGAATTAAAACCCATTAAATGTTGTATCGTAACATAAAGCGCGGTAAGGCCTGACTGGATGGAATACTCGCATTATGCAGTTTGGTCAAGTCCTATTTAACCAGTAGATTCTTGACCAATCAAAAGATGGAATTTGTGACACACCTTCACATGTGCTCGGACAAACATAGTTGTTTATATATAGATAGTTCGAAGATGACGTCACTCAGGTCTTTGTTATTGTTTTTTGCCATCCGCGTTTATGAGTAATGCTCACTGAACTGTATTAACCTGACTATAAACGTTCATGGATACACACAGTTTTGTGTGTTGGTCCGTTATATTTCCGGATGGCAATGTTATGAGCTTCTTAGCCAAGCGCATACTATCTATACAATAAAATGAATGAAATCGACCTTTCTCTGATCATTATTATTGGTTTCATACGGCAAAATGGGTGACTAGTTATCAGACGATTTTCTCGACCATAATATTATTATAAGCGTTTAAGTTTACACATAAACTTCTGTGAAAGTTTACACATAGACTTCTGTGTTGGTTCTAATGATCAAGTGCTAGAACAGTGGGTATTTTACTCAGACAGATCGTAGCCATCGTTAAGTTATAGATAGTTCGAAGATGACGTCACTCAAGCCTTTGTTGTTATATTTTGCCATCCGCGTTTGTGAGTTATTCTCACTGAACTGTATTAACCAGACTATAAAAGTTCATGGTTACACATAATTCTGTGTGTTCGTCCGTTATACTTCCGGATGGCAATGTTATGAGCTTCTTAGCCAAGCGCATGCTATCTATAGATAGAATGCGCTTGGCCAAGGAGTTCACAACATTGCCATCCGGAAGTATCACGGACCAACACACAAACTCTGTGTAACCATGAATGTTTATAGTCAGGTTAATACAGTTTAGTGAGAACTACTCACAAACGCGGATGGCAAAAACAATAACAAAGGCCTGAGTGACGTCATCTTCAAACTATCTATAGCCTGACACTGAAACCGTGGCCTTCGGAAACCCAAAAAGACTGGCATTTTGACGTCATTATTTCGTTTTTGCACCGCCTAGTGAATTGTCGTTAGTAGTGCTCATGGAAACAAGTGGTCCCATTGGTTGACCTATTTAATACAACTCACGATTTGTTTTCTTTTGTGGCCAAAGACTGGCATTTTGACGTCATTATTTGGTATTTGCACCTCCTTTTTGCCATCCGCGTTTATAAGTAATTCTCACTAAACCGTTTCAACCAGACTATAAACGTTCTAGGTTACACATAGCATAGGTGTTGGTCCGTTATACTTCCGGATGGCAATGTTGTGAGCGTCTTAGCCACGCGCATACTATCTATAGATAATTCATCAAACATGATGTCTAATGTCAACAGGAATCACCTTGTTGTCCAAGTGAGCAAATTGGGCTTAATAATCTTGCCCAAAGACAAAAAAAACCGAAAGAGCCTGAAGCAGGCTCGAACCTAGGACCTTCCAGGTCACAGTGCAATGCCTTAACCTCTCGGCCACTTTGCCCTCACTCAGCTCTGAGTTATTTTTTTATCCTGCCATTTTTATGAGTAGTTCTCACTAAATTGTAAAATGGGTACCTGTCAGCGACTTCTTATAGATAGTATGCGCTGGGCTAAGAAGCTCACAACATTGCCATCCGGGAGTATAACGGACCAACACACAAAACTATGTGTAACCATGAACGTTTATAGTCTGGTTAATACAGTTTAGTGAGAACTACTCATGAACGCGGATTGCAAAAAACAATAACAAAGACCTGAGTGACGTCATCTTCGAACTATCTATAAACGTCCATGGATACACACAGTTTTGTGTGTTGGTCTGTTATACTCCCGGATGGCAATGTTATGAGCTTCTTAGCCAAGCGCATACTATCTACAGATAGTATCTATAGATAGTATGCGCTTGACTATGAAGCTCACAACATTGCCATCCGGAAGTATAACGGACCAACACACAAAACTTTGTATAACCATGAATGTTTATAGTCTGGTTAATACAGTTTAGTGAGAATGACTTATGAACGCGGATGGCAAAAATCAATAACAAAGACCTAAGTGACGTCAACTTCATTCATCTATTGATAGTATGCATTTGGATTATAAGTTCACAACATTGCCATCCGGAAGTATAACTGGCCAACACACAAAACTGTGTGTAACCTTAAACGTTTATAGTCTGGTTAAACAGTTTAGTGAGAATTACTCATAAACGCGGATGGCAAAAACAATAACAAAGACCAGAGTGACATCAACTTCATTCTATCTATAGGAGACGATGGTACCTGGACGTGAGTTGGTATTTATTATTTGGGCTTACTGTATTATTTGGGCGTACGGTTTTTGTTATTTGGGCGTACGGTATTTGTTATTTGGGCGTACGGTATTATTTGGGCGTAAAGACTGACCTTTGGTAAAAGGAATTGTGAGAACAATTTACAATAGGATATAAAACAGATATTTCTGATCAAAAGGGATTCTAACTTTTGCTTCTATTCTGGATTCTACAGTCTATTGGGTTCTCCTCCACTTTGAGCTGCACATTTTAACTTTTTGTGCTCACCATCTTTGATTGCATTTTACGGACTTAGAATTATTCAACGTATAGATAGAATGCGCTTGGCCAAGGAGTTCACAACATTGCCATCCGGAAGTATAACGGACCAACACACAAACTCTGTGTAACCATGAACTTTTATAGTCTGGTTAATACAGTTTAGTGAGAACAACTCACAAACGCGGATGGCAAAAACAATAACAAAGGCCTGAGTGACGTCATCTGCATACTATCTATATTGAAAATGGTCACATAGGCAAAATTACTTTTCATTTTGATTGATTTTACGGATTTGGAATTTATGAAACTGATTGAATTATAACTATGCTATTTGATTTGAATTTCGAATTTATCACAACAAATAAAGCAGTAAGAAATTAAACTTGGAATCGGGATTTTTATTCGAATGTCTTGATGTTGTACATTCAATTATCGTCACTGGCCCTTGTATTTCTTTAGTCATTACTAACATCTACAACACGATGCAAAGGAATATCATTATCATCTATCAAAAAGCCACTTTACGACCATTAGCCTTTGCATATGTGTGCAACTACGCCACATAGCGTCCTATCCAAAGGGTACTTAGCCATTTTTTGTCCGTTTCACGCTATAGAAACCGGGATAAACCTCGGCTCTATGGGTCTATTGGCTCTTAAGGACTACTTTATATATATATATATATATATATATATATATATATATATATATAATATAGAGAGAGAGAGAGAGAGAGAGAGAGAGAGAGAGAGAGAGAGAGAGAGAGAGAGAGAGAGAATCGTGTTTGATACAAATATGGTACGAAAAGTGCTCGACATGTAGTAATGGAGCGAATTATTATTTTAATATTTACCACAATGTTTGAGACAGTCTACATTAATGTTTCGGGCCTAATTAACCATCGTCAGGACTGAGTTGGTTTGTTGACTGTTGTTGTTTGTTGAAGTGGTTCCGGAAGTTCTTGTTAATCAACTACAAACCGGAACCACTTCAACAAACAACAACAGTCAACAAACCAACTCAGTCCTGACGATGGCTAATTAGGCCCGAAACATTAATGTAGACTGTCTCAAACATTGTGGTAAATATTAAAATAATATATATATATATATATATATATATATATATATATATATATATATATATATATATATATATATATATATATATATATATATATGAGACATTCAATTGCTCCCAAAATTATATTAATAATATATGACTCAAAAACTCGCATACACACAAACACACACACACATGGGCGCACTCCCTCTCTCTCTCTCTCTCTCTCTCTCTCTCTCTCTCTCTCTCTCTCTCTCTCTCTCTCTCTCTCTCTCTCTCTCTACATCACGCGTCTCTTCGTTCACGCCCTAACTCGCTCACCCTACGACAGTGAGTTGGATTGGGAGGTAACATGTGACACACACGCACACACAATACACAATAAACACACACATACATACTTACGCACGCTGCACACATAGATGGCGATGCCAATCTCATTCGGTCACACAGATTATTATGAGAACACACACACACACACACACACGCTCGCGCTCACATCGATATCATATATGATTATTTAAACACATAAATACGCATATTATTCCCACACATATACATCCACACACACACACACACACACACACACACACACACATTGGTAGCCTATCTACAGCTCTTATTCACACACATATACACACGTACGTTACGTGCACTCGTATACACGCACACTCGTCGCTCACACATATCGATACCAAACACACATACACACACACATACACACACATTCACTCACTCACTCACACAGACATACACATACGGCCAGCTGATCATTACCCATTTTTATAACAACAACAAGCTGTAGTGATTGAGAGACAGACGGTGGTTTGACTCGACTATCATGCTTGACTATATAATATTATTATTTCAGTGTTATCAGCATCCTCACCATTAATTTCTGGACTTAACTGTGGACATTTTGTGAATTCCTTCAAGGATAAGGTAAACCGTTTATTCCTTATTATGAATTTAGATATAAATCTCAACATTTATAAGAAGGGGGAAAAAACAACAACAAACACACACACACACACACACGTACACACAAATCAACAGATAAAGACTAGCTCAAACCCTCGATCTATTATCCAATTTGTATGTGAATCGATCGGCTCTGTATCTGATTGATATTAATTAATATTTAAGGTAGAGATTTATTTTTCCCCCCTCTTGAGTCATCAGAATGTTCTCGTTCATACTAAGTCAAGTTAAAATCTGAAAATTAATATAAAATTAAGAAATTAAGGGGCAGGCACCGGTGTAAGATAAAGAACTGAACACGTCGTGTGTATGAAAGGTGACACAAATTGTATTAAAATTGTTGATATTCATTAATATTTAAGGTTCAGATTTATTTTTTCCCCTCTTGAGTCAGCAGAATGTTCTCGTTCATACTAAGTCAAGGTAAAGATCTGAAAATATAAAATTAAGCAAGAAATTAAGGAGCAGGCACGGTGTAAAATAATTAACTGAACACGTCGTGTGTATGAAAGGTGACGCAAATTGTATAAAAATTGTTGATATTAATTAATATTTAATGTTCAGATTTATTTTTTCCACTCTTGAGTCATCAGAATGTTCTCGTTCATACTAAGTCAAGGTAAAGATCTGAAAATATAAAATTAAGCAAGAAATTAAGGAGCAGGCACGGTGTAAAATAATTAACTGAACAAGTCAGTGTGTATGAAAGGTGACACAAATTGTATTAAAATTGTCCCAACTATCGGGAGCCTCTGTGGTGTGTAATGGTAGCACGTCTGACCGGTAATCAGAAGGTCTGAGGTTCGATCTCCAGTTGAGGTCGACTGATTTTTTGGGGAAGATTTTCTTTTTTTTTTTTTTTTTGTATTTTTCTTTCTTGCTTTGTTTGGCACCTTTCGAGATAAAGATAAAGGGAGTAAATCTGACTCATGAATGAACAACACAAAGTAAACGACGTTTCGGCCTTTGTCCTTTCTCAAGTAAACACAAATTACATATATATATATATATATATATATATATATATATATATATATATATATATATATTAGATTGTCATAATAATATAGGCAAAAATTTGTAAATGTGTGTGTGTGTGTGTGTGTGTGTGTGTGTGTGTGTGCAGTGGAAAAGAGACTCATTTAGGCACCTCAATTTATTGGCACCTTTCATACACACTTGTTCAGTTCTTTATCTAAAGGCCTGAAAAGTGAAAGGAAATAGACTGATGTTTTGGTGATATTTTAAAAAAATCTTTAATCTTGTATTTTCTTTCTTGCTTTGTCTGGTACTGTGTCATACACACTTTGTTTGGTACTGTGTCATATACACTTTGTCTGGTACTGTGTCATACACACTTTGTCTCGTACTGTGTCATACACACTTTGTCTGGTGCTGTGTCATACACACTTTGTCTGGTACTGTGTCATACACACTTTGTCTGGTACTATGTCATACACACTTTGTCAGATATTTATTTTACACCAGTGCCCGCTTCCTAATCATTTGTCAATTTGTCAATTTGTCTGGTACTGTGTCATACACACTTTGTCTGGTACTGAGTCATACACACTTTGTCAGATGTTTATTTTACACCAGTGCCTGCTCCCTAATCATTTGTCAATTTGTCAATTTGTCTGGTACTGTGTCATACACACTTTGTCTGGTACTGTGTCATAAACACTTTGTCAGATATTTATTTTACACCAGTGCCCGCTTCCTAATCATTTGTCAATTTGTCAATTTGTCTGGTACTGTGTCATACACACTTTGTCTGGTACTGTGTCATACACACTTTGTCAGATGTTTATTTTACACCAGTGCCTGCTCCCTAATCATTTGTCAATTTGTCACAAGTAAGGTTAACCCTCTCCTTACCAGCCATTTTCAGGATTTTCCCCAAACCTTCACACCTAACTGAAACAAAAATATATTTTTTATCACTCAAACACAATAGCAGTAAAGTTCTTGCCATACATGATTTTTTTAGCAAAACATGCTCTACAACACATTGTTCATTTTCTTTAAATTTTATGATGTACACGAGAAATTTGAATAAGAAAAATGTTGGTTTTATCGTAACGAATGTGACAATTTTCCTATAGTTGGTAAGGAAAGGGTTAAGCATCATAACTCTCTCCTTGCCGATCATTTTCAGTATTTTCTAAAAATCGCAGGCTTACCCAGCAGAAAGAAAGATTTTTAAAACTCAAACAAGCTCTCTAACAACAACTTTAGGTTCTTAGTAATTAAACAAAGATCATTCTTCAAAGTTTATGATGTACAAAATAAATCTGAATTTTTGAAAATGTATATATTGTGTCGTAACGAATGTAACGATTTTGCTGCAGGTGGTAAGGAGAGGGTTAAGAAAAATGAATTATTCCTACTGTCATATCTTAACAATCTCCTAACCAGCCATTTTCAGGATATTCCCCTAAACTTCACACACCCAGCTGACACAAAAATATATATTTTTAATTTTTACCACTCAAACACAATAGCAGTGAGCATTTTATATAGCACAGTAACCACAAAACGTGCTCAAAGCACTACACAAGGGGTCCTTAGCCAACTGCAACACTTTAACACAAAAATATATTTTTTACCACTCAAACACACTAACAGTAAAGCATTTTATATAGCACAGTAACCACTAAACGTGCTCAAAGCACTACACAAGGGATCCTTAGCCAACTGCAACACTTTAACACAAAAATATAATTTTTACCACTGGTAACAGTAGAGAATTTTATATAGCACAATATCCACTAAACGTGCCCAAAGCACTCATCAAGGGGTCTTTAGCAAACTGCAACACTTAACAGGTAAGACGAGACATGACGCCTGTTCAGAACTAAAGAAATTCGTTTATTTTGTCTTAAGTTGGTTAACTTGCCGAGGTCTAACGAGAATTTGTTTTATGAGTCAAGTAATAAATATTTTTTGGTTCTTTTTTTTTCAATTCAATATTTAGAAAAAAGTTCTGGATGCCATTAAATCTGTACAGTGTACGGCTATAATATGGTATAGTCGTACGACACTCGCCTTCGGACCGGAAGGTCCACGGTTCGAGTCCGGCTCTGGGCGAGCGGCGCATAGTTGAAGCAGTGAAAAGGCTCTTTACTCTCATTCTCGCAACTTACTCAGGTGTAAAATGAGTACCTGGGTTGTCTCTGTCAGAATAAAATTGTAATATCGCCTAACAGGCGCCATGCCTCTTCCTGCATGTTAAGTGTTGCTGTTGGCTCGGGACTGCTTGTAGAGCGATTTGAGCACATTTAGTGAATATTGCTCTGTATAGATGCTCAAAATGCTCAAGTTTAAGAGATCAAACTCTAATCACTGTTATATATATTTCTATTGTGTCACTTATTTGTGACCTAGGCGTGTGACAAATGGCATTAATTGCGTAGGAAAAATAACAAATTATGTTATAGATAGAATGATTGACGGTGACGTCACTCACAATATAGAAAGGACTTTTATAGCACGTTTAATGATGCAAAGATTGTGCTGAAATACTGCATAGTTGGGCAGGTTCAATGTATTAAAAAGCGGGAGGTAACAAGCTGATTTTTGGGATGCTACGTCCTCCTTCTTTCCTCCGTTTCACATTCTTCTTCTTTTTCTTCTTCTTCTTCTTCTTCTTCTTCTTCTTCTTCTTCTTCTTCTTCTTCTTCTTCTTAAATTCTTCTTCTTCTTCTTCCTCCTGCTCCTCCCCCTCCTCTTCCTCTTCCTCCTCCTGGACCTACTCCTTCTCCATCTTCTTCTCCCCCTCCACCCCCCTCTTCCTCCTCCTCCTCCATCATCATCATCATCATCATCATCATCTTCTTCTTCTTCTTCTTCTTCTTCTGCTACTACTACTACTACTACTACTACTACTACTACTACTACTACTACTACTACTACTACAACCACTACTACTACTACAACCACTACTACTACTACTACTACTGCTACTACTACTACTACTACTACTACAACCACTACTACTACTACTACTACAACCACTACTACTACTACTACTACTACTACTACTACTACTACTACTACTACTACTACTACTACTACAACCACTACTACTACTACTACTACTACTGCTACTACTACTACTGCTACTACTACTACAACTACTACTACTACTACTACTACTACTACTACTACTACTACTACTTCTACTACTTCTCAGCCTCCTCTCCTCTTCCACCTTCTTTTTCTTCTTTTTCTTCTTCTTCTTCTTCTTCTTCTTCTTCTTCTTCTTCTTCTTCTTCTTCTTCTTCTTCTTCTCCTCCTCTTCCTCTTCCTCATCCTCCTCCTCCTCCTCCCCCTTCCACTCATCTCTCCTCATTCTACCCCTTCTCCTCCACCATCACCCCCTCATCATCATCATCATCATCATCATCATCATCATCATCATCATCATCATCATCATCATCACCATTTGTCTTCGGAAACATCGTCGTCATCCTATTCAAACAAACACCATTAATCAGGCCTGTGTTTGAAATGCAATGATGTAACAAGCAAGGGATGACAAGGCCTAATCCGTCTAAATCGTCGATGAAAGAACGAATTTATTTTTCATACAAGATTTCTCTTGACGTAGTTTTCAAAAAAATATTCCCAGATAATCATCCCCGATTCTCCGTCTATTTGCCAATTTTCTAATGCACTATTATTTTGCCTCGGATCTTCGAAATGAATTTGAATATTGGACGAAGTGATTCATCTGTCAATCTATCCATATATTCATCCATCCATCCTTCCATCTATCTCTCTTTCTATATATCCACACACACACACACACACACACACACACACACACACACACACACACATACTTGTATGGCATGACTTGTCAGGACCATAATTTCACACATGACTTGTGGGTACCTCTATTTCCAGTGGGTTTAGGAAACATACAATACGTTGTATTGGTGGACAAAACAGCCGTCTATGATGGCAGGTGTCGTTTTTTAGAATACGTCAAATAACAAAGGTTTGACTAGAGTATGTTTGGGCCTCACTTTACACCATCATTGTAGGGACATTGTGTAGTCATTGTGAGGACTTGATGAGACAGGGCATTACTAGTGGGGACTCACTTGGTGTGTAAACTGTGCACATTTATTGCAAGGACCTGTGTAAACTGTGGCCATTACTTGCAGGGACCTTTGATGTGTCTACAGTAGACATTACTTCTAAGGACCTTTGAGAGTTTAAACTGTGGCCATTACTTGCAGGGACCTTTGATGTGTGTCTACAGTAGACATTACTTCTAGGGACCTTTGGGAGTTTAAAATGTGGCCATTACTAGCAGGAACCTTTGATGTGTGTCTACAGTAGACATTACTTCTAAGGACCTTGAGAATTAGATGCCCATCTATACGGAAAAGAATGTAAAAACAAAAGAAGAAATAGGACATTAAGATAGATCGGGATACTCCAAACAAAAATGTTCCTAACCTTAGGCTGTACCCGACTTGCATTACTATTGGCATATCATTTTTCTAGTCACTATGTCTGTATCAGAATGAAATGCAACCAAACATTCACTGCTCAGTAGATGATATCAGAACAATTCTGTCTTCATGAGGCTTTGAAATGATGACACTACAGGCCAGGTATCTACCAACTAAACTACCATATGGATCCTGATGTCAGATAACAATCTATCTTGTACACATTCGAATCATGTAGAACTGACCAAGTGAAAGTTCTCCCTCAATGCCAAGGGTAGGGTTCTGAACATTGACATATAATCATAAGGAGTATAAAGGGTGTTCAGTGGAATCCAGTCAAATCATCAAGACGGAAAAAATATGTTGATTTTAAATGAGGTTTGTTTATTCATAATCATAGCCAAATAATAATGCCAAATAATGATTAATAAAGATTTGAAGTTGATTCTGGGGAAATTTTAAAATTATCTTATTAAATACAGTGGAAACTCCCAATAACGACATTCTCTGGATAACGACACAAATCTCTAGTCCCTAATCTTATACTTAAATTATGTTCGTAGTGAAAATAAAAACTCTGGATAGCGACATACTCCCAATAAAGACATAATCTTCCAGTCCCAAGCGATGTCGTTATTGGGAGTTTCCACTGTATATACCATGATAATTATCAGAAAAGAGTGAAAAGAGCCATACTATAACTGAGGGAAATATTGAATTCCAATCTTAATTAATTTCAAACGAAAGTCCTATGAGAGCAGGAAGACTCAAAAATTAGTAAGAGTATACATCTTGCTCTCTGAGGTGTAAGAAGGGATGACAAAAATTACTTTTTGCATTATTGATGGGATGCTGCTAGTCTATGCCACATAACTTTTCTGGACGTGTCTTAGTATTCAACGATGGTACCCATTTTTTTCTGGATAGAGAGGGCAGAAACAAAGACAGCTCTCATTGAAGCTAAATTCGGGTCCTAATGAATAGACAGTGCTCTACCGTTTGAGATGCTCGAACCCATATAACGAAAATACAACAAGAAATAGTCCATTCTTGACGATAAAGAAGCATAAACAATTTTTATACATAATGATGATATATGTGGCGGAAAAAACAAAACTTAATAAACTAACAGTGGTTTGAATTGTGTGTTCAAGAGCGCAAGCAAAAACATCTGAGGTGAGACCCTGAAAACCAAAGGAACAGATAGGTAATTTGCTAGCGCACCAGGGCGTATTTTTACAAACACATTAATCATTATTAAACAATTGGTAAAATTGACTCCATTTTAGCAAGTCAATGCATCTAATGTTTTATTGAATAAAATGGTATGCCAGAACGGGGAATGAAAATGTGACTTCTCAATAGTTTGATTAAGCCTAGATCTTAACTCGTCTAATAAGCAAAGATAATGACGTGGAAAAAGATAGAATCACAAAACATCACTTTATACAAGTTAACAAATGTCAAAATAGGAATGTTGGTCTAATTAACAGAAATGATTTTGATAACTATTCTGCAAATTGTTTTGGTTTAAGGACTATTTGGCTAAAATCACTTTCAGTTCATTGATACGAGTATAACGAGACAAAATAAAAAGTAATTTTGAATACTTTTGTGTTCATCTGGTTTTGACATTTTCCACAATATAATGGTCAGAGATAACATTATTATCATCAACAACAAATTGTCCTGTAATTGGACATATTATTATCAGTATCATTATTGAAAAAAAAATATGTTCATGTTTTCATATTGATTTTAAGTTGATGTCAAAAACAACATAGTATTGAAATTTTTATAAAGAGAGAGAGAGCGAGAAAGAAAAGAGAACGAGAGAGAGAGGAGGTCGGAGAAAAAAGTACTGATCACAAATTGCATAAGGTACCAATTAATTGAATTAACAACAAATGTCTGTACATCAAGGCGACAACAAGATAATGCTTAGTTTATGTACTACCGTACATACAATAACATAGGGAACAAATTTCTATACAAATTTCTTTTTTCTAGTTTGAACATTTTTTATGTAATATTTGATTTGTCTCCAGGGTCTGTTTGCTAAGATTGGAGAATTTCTCATAGCATTTTCAATGTTTGCTTTGCCAGGCAATCTTTCTAAAAAGAAAAAATTCCCTAATTCCTTTTCAACAGCTTTTCTTTCTTCCTCAGACCACCCTTTCCTTTCTTTATTCACTACTCTGTTTGTGATTTTCTTTGATTTATGAGATTCTCTAACAGTATCAGCCTCCTGACAGTTTTCAGTGTATGGCATTATCGTCGTACTATCAGGGGTCATGCTGCTACATCCTGTGTCACCGCCTTGAACGCAGTCGTCAAGGTCATCCTCATCAGCACTTAATTCCTCTCCATCAATTGCTTCGTCTTCAGCAAATTCCAGCTCGTCTAGATTCTTTCCCTTACACTTGTCAATTTTTCCTTTCTCCAGTTGCAAGAGAATCTTACTAACTTTAGCAAGTTGCATCGTGTCCTCTGGAAGACGATAGTATTCTTTATGAACAGACTTGTCATGCCCCATGAAGGCAGTCAATGCTTCCAGTTCATTCTCCTTCAAATCAAGCAGCTGACATATTGTTCCAATATGTTTTCTAAGTGCTGTAGATGTCAATAAGTCTGGCTGATCTGCTCCACATGCAGTGGCAAATTTCCTGAGAACATCTGAAGTTCTAAGTACATTTTCACCTTCACCGATAGCACCAAAAACATATGGGTTATTGTTAGCAAGCCCACTGGATTGTCTGAAATCGAGGAGCAAGTCAATACTATCCTTGTGAGATTTGGGTAGAAGAACTGGCACTCGTCTCCCTCGCTTTCCTCTAATTTCTACCCTTTCGAGTTGTTTGGCTAAGTTTCTTTCAAACTTACTCAAACTCTGCAGGATTTCCCCTTGTAGAGATTTTCCTGAAGCCAATCCATTCTGATAGTTTTCAATTTTCATTCTCTGCATCTCACCGCCTCTTCGTCTGTTAAAAAGAACCACCTGTGCTAGAGCAATCTCAGCTAAATTTCTCCACGTATTTGGGTTTGGGTGTTCACGCAATTGTGTTATTGCATCTGTTAACTTGGATTTAATGAAACAATATAAAAGCTGCACATCTTTTGCTAAAGGTAGTCTTCTTGCTGTGTTAAATCTTCTTTTGTGAAGAGTGTGCAGAGCTCTCGATGATATTTGATGTGACCAGTCAGAAGAATAAAGTTTGGTAAATGCTTCAGCCTGTTTCTCTAATAGAGTATCTCCTGATTGCAAAGCCTCTGATTTCAAAATGTCTGCACAGGCTTTTAAGGAATGGCCTAACTTTAAAGCAAGTGAAGGTATTTCATAAATTCCAGTGATGCAATTGTACTTTGCTAAAACTTTGACAACTTTGACAACATTTGAAAATAACAGGGGGTCAATGCACTGTGTAATATTTTCAATTTCACATTCGTTTTCATTTCATTCAAAAACGGCCAATTTCTCTCATTTTTTGTTTTATGTACTGGTATTGATGTGGCTGGTCTAAAAATTTAGAAAAAAGATTTTTCCCATACTGCAAAATGACACTGTCATGGCGACAAAGGAGGGAGATCCTATCGGAACTCATTGTGTTTAAAATCTTTTCTTCAAAATCACTATTATCGTCTTCCTGTTTACTTGAAAGTAAAAGAAAATTTGTATTTTTCTTTGAGCTTTTGGTTTCATTATTGAAGGCAGCACATTTTTTCTTGTGACGCCATAAATCCTTCCTTAGAAAAAGTCCAAAACATTTTTCACAGGTTGTAAAAGCCTCTAAGTTGTCAGTTATTGGTTGCCTTCTAGCCGGAATCAAAAAACCTTTTTTTTGCATCTATCACTGTTTTGTTGTGTTTAAAATCCCCACGATGAAGCAATAACTGCAATTCCCTCTTTCTGTCCTTGGTACCTACTTTATGGGCTAAAGCTTTTGCCACTTCAATTTCCCCACTATGTACACTTTCTAAATGCCTAGCCATTTTAGCATAAAGTCTACCACAATACAAACAAGAATGTCGTTTGTCCCATTTTCTTTTACCCCCCGATCCTCCTGGCACCATTTTCTGCACAGTCATGTCATCTGCTTTCTGTGGAAGGTCAGCCTCCTGATCATCGAGCTGTGGGAGGGGATGATGACAGACTCGCTACCACTTTCTACCTCACTCTCTGCAACACAAACTAGACTTGCAGTTGTAGGACTTCTTTGGTGTTCATTGGGGTCTGAAAATGCAAAAATAAAAATCATGACTTCACTTGCTGTTGTGCAATTCAAAGTACTTATGCATACCATGTAGACCCCAAGTGTGGCGCAATAGCCGAGCGGATAAGCCATTGCACTGTGATATGGGAGATCTGGGTTCGAGTCCCACTTTTGGCACTGCAATTGAACCTTGGGAGAGGTTATTTGCACACACTGCCGCTGCTCTTACAACGACATATGGTTCACGGAAAACCAAAAAATCATTTCCCCTTCTCGGGGTGAATATTTCACCAAAAAAAAGTGCTGTCTCAATTTTGTAGGTTAACATGACTGGTTACAACTGGATAGAATAGTAGACTATCTCAAGGCATTAAAAAAAAATCATTCTTCTCTTCATAAAACAATTTGGTAATAACCATGCAATACAACTAATGCTCAAGGCCATACATCTGTGTGACATGTGGGATTGCACCAGTGTTGTCACAGTATAAAATGAGTTACAAACAGGTTTCAAGGGATCAAAGTACGTACTATTATGGGTAAATTAGAGTATATTCCTGCTTATTGTATTTGGATTTTAAATCTAAAGCATCACAGGTTCTTATTTACCTTTGTCATCAGCATCCTCAGGATCGCTGTCTGTTTTGCAGCTAGAAGAACTCTCTCCTGAGCTTTCAGGGACATATTCGTCTTCACTGTCCATTTCTGAAATAAGATTGTAAGAGGGAATGATGCTTGCTTGTATCTTCAAAACAGTTTGTTGGGTTTAATTTTCAGGTTTTTAAGACATTTTTAACACAAAAAAGATATCAATTATCTAACATAATGTACAAGATTCTTCTAACTCAATACAGTGGGCACCGGATTCAACGAGGTCGCATTCAACGAGGGATTCAGAAATCCCCGATTCCCGGCCCTATATTTTCTTAGTAAATAAAAACGCATCCAACGAGCATCCTAGCTCCTAAAGTCGCATTCAACGAGGTCATTTAGGCCAGACCATTGGCTTCAGGCCAGAGCAATGCTACCCACAGAGTGGCACAACTTTCATTTGAACGTCACTGTTTGCTTGCCTCCACAAAACGAACGTCTCATGTTGTCCAATGTGTAGTGCGTGGTTTACAGTAGTACGATGCTACTCAGCCGTGTGTCGTGTAGAATTTTATCTGGTAGGTATTCCTATGTGTAAGGCAAGAGGTGAGTCGGTCATAGACAACATGTAGTCCCTCTATGGAGTGGTTGGTAGAAATTGTGAGGCGAGGAGAGGATGGGTAGGTGTATTTACTTCGATGAATGAGGAGATGCTGGCAGCAGACATGTGACGTGTAGTGCCATGGTTAGGTCATGCGCAGCTAAGATTTCATCACACAGACTTAGTGTTAATTGTGATGGTCTCAGTTTTGTATGAATAAAGGACAAGGGCTAATCTTATTAATAAAATACATGCATTGAAATGCAAAATTTTTTTTTTTTTAAATATGTAAATAAATAAAATTTTAAAATGAAAAGAAACAACCCCAGAAGAATCCCGGTGCCGTAATGTGCTCGTCAAGGAAGCTAAATCATAAATCTAACTTTTCATACTGATTCATTATTTATATTCCTTGTTTAGGACAAAGTCGCATTCAACAAGAGGTCGCATTCAACGAGGTCAGGGGCCCTGTCCCAAAGACCTCGTTGAATGCGACTTCCACTGTAAACAAATTGATACTCAAATTTGTGATATTTTAGTTAATTGTCCAATGCGTCATTCACTATTCCCCAAACAGCAACATTTTTAAAACGGAACATGATGTATCGCATATTTCTTCTGAAGACAGAATTAATTCGGCATTGTATTTGTATCTTTTCTATTTCACTAAAAACACCTCATCACAGGTTATTTACCTTTGTCATCAGTATCCTCTGGATCGCTGTCTGTTTTGCAGCTAGAAGCACTCTCTCTTGGGCCTTCGGGGACATATTCGTCTTCACTGTCCTTTTCTGAAATGACCATGAAAAGTATATATCAAAACATGTGTGCAAAATTGAAATGAAGTTTCTCTTTACTCCAGAGAAGCAAACATCAGATATATTGTAGATGTAATTCTCTAACCATATAGTCTGGTTATGTCTTTGAAAACTAACTTGGTTAGAGAATTAAATCAAGGAGATGAAAGTACAATAATCAAAACTCTTTTCTATAACTGACCCCCACCATCTTCATTTATGTTACAGACTAAATGAAAGAGCAATGCCATCATTCTAAACTCAATATTGTGAGAGGCAGAGGAAGAGAGAGAGAAAGAGAAAAAGAGAGAGATAAAAAGATTATTTCATTTCAAAATGCAGTATCTAAAAGAAAGGATATGATTTCTATGATAAGATTATCAACAATAATTTTTCATCTTTGTTGCAGAGCACTGCTGGTTGTTTGGCCTGGCAGTGAACTTTCTCATTAATGAGGGGAAAATAAGATATTTTTGGCTCACTCTATGACAACCCAGCTGGATTGTCCAAAGTTAATTAAGAACCGATGGAAAGTTGTTAGTGATAGACTATATGAAATGTAATAGTAATACACATTATTAGAAACCAAAATGAGCTACTATTAGGCCTGTAATGACTTACTTTCTTTTTCTTATCTTTAATGTGAGTAAACAGGCATTCAAATACGTAACTCCTTAAAGGACTTCATGCCAATAAGACCAGAGCCTAACCCTGTAGCTCGGAGCTGACTAGTAGCAATTTCTTGTTACGCTTTGGATAGGACACTGGTCTTTTGAAAAGTACTTTACACACCATTTCCAATAGGTCTAATGATATCCAGCTACCCACTTTCTGCTGGATAGGTAGGGGATTGGAAAAAATTCTAATGTCTTTTTTGCCTGAACCTGGAATCAAACCCGGGATATCTGTGTGATAGGCCACAACTCTATCAACTGATCTCAAGGGACCCTCAATTGAGCATTTGAATGCCATGTAAAAGTTGACAAGCATTCAAGAGGTAATAATATTCCTTTTGGTTTGAGTGGTTAGAAAAGCAAAATGAAAATGATAAAATCAAACTTACTGCAATTACTGCCTATTTCTTCAGGAATTTGTCCACCACGACGAGGAGGCCTTAAGTTCGCACATCTCTGATTCTGGAACAGAAAATATATTAGAATAGAGGATTAGAAGTAGACTTATGCAGCTATATATATGTGCATTCCAATCTGGCATCTCTCAAATGGCTCTACCCAGACTGACAGTCAACCAAAAAAAAAAGGTACATTGTTACACAAACATAATACTATCATCTGCATTTTTTGCTAAATAGGAGCCTAAAATTTGCCAAAAATAACGTCAAAATGTGCCAAAAGTGCCAAAATTTGCCAAAAAATTGCGGGGCAGAGTTAGACGTGATATGATATTTAACCCCTAAACTCCCCATAATCCTTGAAAAAATGTATGAAAATTAAATGGTTTCCAATTTTTTCCAACTTTACTTTTAGATAAAATGGTGTTTCAAATGAAATCTATTGCCCGTTATATCCTGACAAATAATATCATTAATTCCAGCTAAAAGTGAAAAAGAAATCACAAGAAAACGTTTTTTCAGAAGAAAAAAAATGTCAAAAATCGGAAAATTTGCCAAACTTTGCCAATTTTGTGAAATTTGCGGAAGGGCCCGGAATTTGCGGCCGCAAAATATGCAGATGACAGATAATAGCATTAAACTATGAGCATACTTAAGAACGACAACTCAGAGCAAAAAAGGATCTTGTTTTAAACTAAAGCATAAACCTAGCCGAGTCATCTCAGCCAATTAGAAAAGGCTTCGGTCATAATACATATTCCATGAATCAAACAAAGCAGGTCTTTGAATAGATAATTATTAATTAATCAATGACTAGAAAACTATGTAACCTTCATATCATTAACAATGTAGTTACCTCAGTCTTGTCTTTTGCTTTCTTTATCATCCCAGAATCGGAAAGTAAAGAAAAAACTTCATTTGCAGTTTTCAACGGTTTCTGAAAAAAAGAAACAATACAAATACATAAACTTTTATCAAAGAAAAAAAAATGTAGTGAGTGGTTGACTTTAGTCATGTAAAAAACATTTATTATACTCCAATTTGGAGGCTTGCATTTTAAAAACTCATCCCTCGTCAATTACAACAGTGGCAATTACAAATAAGTAAACCAACTAAGTAACCAGAAGAAATTAAAAACACATAGATCAGCAGATGAATCATAAATGATTCAAAGTCTACGTAGCCAAGAACTGTCAGTGTCTTAGTCTTAGTGTAGGCTACCCAGCCTACTGCAGACTGCATAGGAATTGTTAATTTTTTTTTCTTTTGATATTAGGGTTTGCAACAAGTAAAGGCATGTTTTAGAAGGTACTTTGATACCTGCATGACTCAAAAATGGGCACCTGAAATAGGGCCTGTGGCTGTGACCTTATTTTTTATTTTTTGATAGCTTCTTCTTTCTTTCTTATTTATAAATATGGATTTTCACGATGTTTGTGTCACATGCAGCTAGGCTTAGAAACTTGACAGGCCAGTCAGCGCCGATCACAAGTCTGACGTCATGGGGGATTTCCTTGGCTGCTGGAAATGTCAAGTTCGCGACCAGC
>NC_088371.1:20321895-20329395 GCF_034508935.2 Berghia stephanieae
TTAATAAAACAAAACAGAATTCTTGGAATCTTGCAAAGCCAAAGTTTACTTGTGATATTCTAAAAGATTCACTAATTTGTCTTTGAGAATGAATTCTGTAAGTCTACCTGACAATATGTTTAATTAATATGTCTGTAACTTCTAGACACTGTTTGCAAATTCCACTCTTCTAGAACTTTAATCAACGATAGAAATGTGTTGCATAAGATAGAAAGGGGGTGGACTATTTATGTTGGGATTTCCCCGAGTAAACGAGGATAAAGATCATCCAGACCAAAGCATTTTGTTACACCTAGTATTACTAAATGTCAATAATTTATTATCCGAATCAGAATTACCATGATATAATTCCTATCTTCTTTATTGTCAACGAATGGGTATAAGCGTGGTCCTCATTTACAAAAACAATACTAGATATTATTGCTGTTGTGCTTTTGTTATTTTTACAATAATAATAATGATAATAATAATAATAATAATAATAATAATAATAATAATAATAATAATAATAATAATAATAATAATAATAATAATTATTATTATTATTATTATTATTATTATTATTATTATTATTATTATTATTATTATTATTGGTGGTATTACAGTTGTATTTTTGTGAATATTAATGATATCATTATATTTTTTGGTCCCATTTAACTTTTTGTTTCTCACTGTCATGTATACTGTCATCAAATTGTATTAATTTATTGGTGAAAGCCTAAGATTAAATAAACTTTGAAAAACTTAAGTGAAATAAAATAAACACAAGAAAGTATGTAGATCACATTTTGAAATAAAACAGGATTTTTGTTATCTTACACAGCTAATGTTAACTGGAGTGAAATAAAATACACATCAGAGAGTTTGGGAAACGCATTGGAAAATAACACAAGATGCTCGTATTCTTGCACAGCTAATGACAATTTAAATGTGACATAATATACAAATCATAGAGTCTAGAGATCACATTGAAAAATAACACAGACTTCTTGTAATCTTACACAGTGATTGTCAATCTAAGTGAAATAAAATACATGCCAGAGAGTCAGGAAAACACATTTTGAAATAAAAACAGGTGTCTTGTATTCTTACACAGTTGATATCATCTGTAGGAAAATAAAATACACACCAGAAAGTCTGGAGAACACATTTTAAAATGACACATATTTCTTGTCATCTTACACAGTTGATGTCATCTGTAGAAAATAAAATACACACCAAGAGTCTGGAGAACATATTTAAAATAACACAGGTTTCTTGTAATCTTACCTACACAGTTGATGTCATCTGTAGGAAAATAAAATACACACCAGAGAGTCTGGAGAACATATTTTAAAATAACACAGGTTTCTTGTAATCTTACCTACACAGTTAATGTCATCTTTAAAAAAAGAAAATACACACCAGAGAGTCCGGAGAACATATTTTAAAATGACACAGGATTCTTTCATTCTAACCCATCTAATGTCAACTAAAGTGGAATATAATTATGTATGTTTGAGTTTCTGTATAGATAGAATGAAGTTGACGTCACTGTGGTCTTTGTTATTGGTCTTTGCCATCTACATTTATGAGTAATACTCACTAAACGGTATTATCCAGACGTTAAAAGTTCATGATTACACATAGTTTTGTGTGTTTGTCCGTTATCCTTCCGGATGGAATGTTATGAACTTCTTATCCAAGCGCATACTATCTATAGATAGTGTAGGGAGCGAAAAATAATAAAAGGGAAAAGTTTGATCAAACGGATAGATCGCCGCGGCAGACGAGACACCTCTCCTACATAGCCGAATTTACTACAGATATACAACATCTCCGAGGAAAGTTCAATGTCGCCGCTTATGCCCTCTCCCGTTTAACAATCAATGCATCGTCCAAGGGAGATCACAACCTATCCCCGGGAGATTTTGCACGTTTATCTAAAGACCAACGTGATTCAGGAGAGCTACATGTCGAAAACAACAGGTTTAAATCTCCAATATGTCGACTTCGACACCCATGTCATCCTCTGTGACACGTCAACTGGAAGACTAAGGCCCATTCTACCCAAATCGTGGACACATCTGATTTTCGACCAATTGCACGGCCTATCACACTCTGGCCCAAGACCCACACAAAAACTCATTTGTCAGCGTTTTGTTTGGGAGAGTATGAAACGAGATATTCGTCGCTGGTGTAAAGAGTGCCATGCCTGCCAAGCATCAAAGATCAGTCGACATACCAAATCGCCGTTATCAATTCGCTTACCACAACCAGACACACGATTTTCTAGCCTACACGTTGATCTTGTTGGCCCTTTACCAACAAGTCAAGGCATGTCATACATTTTCACCATAATAGACCGTTTTAACTCGTTGGCCCGAAGCAATTCCACTACCAGATGCACATGCTACAACATGCGCACAAGCTGTTCTACAACATTGGATATCGCGGTTTGGTGTGCCAACAGACATTACCTCTGACCGAGGTAGACAATTCACCTCGACGCTTTGGTCAGAATTTGGGAAGTTGCTTGGCATCAAGACCAACAACACGACGGCATACCACCCACAAGCAAACGGGATGGTCGAGCGCTTTCACAGACAACTCAAAAGTGCATTGAAGGTGAGAACAACTTCTCCAAATTGGTACTCAGAACTCCCATTGGTTCTTCTTGGAATTCGTTCTTCTTGGAGACTTGAGGCCGATTGCTCACCTGCCGAAATGGTTTACGGTTCAACACTATGTCTTCCAGAGAAATACTACAACTCAAAATCACTCCGCACATAGAGCCTAGTTCAGATTTCGTGAAGCAACTCAAATTAACCATGCAATCACTGGCTTCAACTCCACCCAACTTTCATGGGAATCAGCCTGTTACATGCCTACCAATCTAACTTCTACCGGTTACGTTTACGTTCGCATTGACTCTCACCGTTCCCCTTTACAACGGCACTATGACGGCCCTTATCGAATTTTAGAGGCAAATGACAAATATTTTGTATTAGACATTAAAGGAAAAAAAGAGAAGGTAACTGTAGATCGCCTGAAAGCAGCACACATCGCTCCAACAACAATACAGCAAACAAGGAAGCCCCAATTAGGACCAGGTTCAGATACAAAACCTGCTACATTGGAAGAGGCGGTATCGGACAAAACACGCCCAAATAGAGACGTTACAATTACCACCAGGTCCGGTAGACAGTCAAGGCTCCCTCCTCGATATCAAGACTAGCGCTGTAAACTATGTGGTATACAGCTGGGAGGGGGTAATGTAGGGAGCGAAAAAGACGAATGGAGCTTTGGACGAAGCGAGCGAAGTCTTCCGCTCTCTCACGAATCATGAACTGATAACAACAACAAGCTAAGACTTCTGATCAAACTTTTCCCTTTTATTATCATTCAAGTTTCATTAAATTACTATCGTTTGTATTTAATCATTTTGTTATTAAGTTATTTCGAGATCCTATAATAGTATGCGCTTGGCTAAGAAGCACATAACATTGCCATCCGGAAGTATAACGGACCAACACATAAACTTGTGTGTATCCATGAACGTTTATCGTCGGGTTAATACAGTTCAGTGAGCATTATTCATAAACGCGGATGGCAAAAAACAATAACAAAGACCGAAGTGACGTCATCTTCGAACTATCTATACGTGTGTTTGAGTGTGTGTGTGTGTGTGTGTGTGTGTCTTGTGTGTGTGTGTTAGAGTAATGGCTGTAAAGGGCTTTGAGCACATTTAAATTTATTGGATATTGCGCGATATGAATTCTCAAGTAAATTGTTGTGTGTGAAATACTGGTGAGATTATTATTTCGTGTTTTTGTAAGTTGATTTATTATAAATTTAAACGTGTCTTTACCGAACGAATGTTTAATAATGATTGCATTTTAATCGCCTGGGGACAGGGTCTTCTATCCACTCATATTAAGCTCCCGTCTGGATTCCTTGTGAAAGATTCTATTCTCTATAAGGATTCTAGAATGTCGGTATTGAACGTTTGTGGTAGTCAGCCTTGATCTATCGCCTTGATAGATAGATAGATAGATAGATA
Organism: Berghia stephanieae; assembly: GCF_034508935.2. Classification (NCBI taxonomy): domain Eukaryota; kingdom Metazoa; phylum Mollusca; class Gastropoda; order Nudibranchia; family Aeolidiidae; genus Berghia; species Berghia stephanieae. The sequence goes on from NC_088371.1 coordinate 20,325,938, forward strand.
GATAGATAGATAGATAGATAGATAGATAGATAGATAGATAGATAGATAGATAGATAGATAGATAGATAGATAGATAGATAGATAGATAGATAGATAGATAGATAGATAGATAGATAGATAGATAGATAGATAGATAGATAGATAGATAGATAGATAGATAGATAGATAGATAGATAGATAGATAGATAGATAGATAGATAGATAGATAGATAGATAGATAGATAGATAGATAGATAGATAGATAGATAGATAGATAGATAGATAGATAGATAGATAGATAGATAGATAGATAGATAGATATAGATAATAGATAGATAGATAGATAGATAGATAGATAGATAATAGATAGATAGATAGATAGATAGATAGATAGATAGATAGATAGATAGATAGATAGATAGATAGATAGATAGATAGATAGATAGATAGATAGATAGATAGATAGATAGATAGATAGATAGATAGATAGATAGATAGATAGATAGATAGATAGATAGATAGATAGATAGATAGATAGATAGATAGATAGATAGATAGATAGATAGATAGATAGATAGATAGATAGATAGATAGATAGATAGATAGATAGATAGATAGATAGATAGATAGATAGATAGATAGATAGATAGATAGATAGATAGATAGATAGATAGATAGATAGATAGATAGATAGATAGATAGATAGATAGATAGATAGATAGATAGATAGATAGATAGATAGATAGATAGATAGATAGATAGATAGATAGATAGATAGATAGATAGATAGATAGATAGATAGATAGATAGATAGATAGATAGATAGATAGATAGATAGATAGATAGATAGATAGATAGATAGATAGATAGATAGATAGATAGATAGATAGATAGATAGAATAGATGATAGATAGATAGATGATAGATAATAGATAGATCAGTATAGATGAATATAGATAGATGATATTTGGATAGCTTGGTTGAGGGATAGATAGATAGATAGATAGATAGATAGATAGAGAGAGAGAGAGAGAGAGAGAGAGAGAGAGAGAGAGAGAGAGAGAGAGAGACGGACAAATAGATAGATGGATAGATAGATAAATAGATAGGTGGAGAGAAATATAGTTATGTGGATAAACTGGTAGATGGGTAGATGAATCGATAGGTAGCTAGATAAATTAGATAGATAGGATGATGATGGATACATAAATAGCTAGATGGATGAATAGATAGATAGATAGATGAATAGAGAGAGAGAGAGAGAGAGAGAGAGAGAGAGAGAGAGAGAAAGAGAGAGAACTAGTTAGACAGACAGATAGATCGTAGATAGATAAACAGATAGAAAGATAGATAGAAAAATAGATAAAAAGACAGATAGAAAGATGGATAGATAGATTGGTAGGGAGACAGAGCGATAGATAGATAATAATATATCAACGTTATTTACAACATTGATAGAATTGGGTTATGTAAACCACTCACCAATTCTGCACGACAAAACAATCGTAATCAAAACACAAAAACCGTATGTAACCTTTAACGTTTATTGTAAATGAAATGTGATATGTATGATTTATGTTTACTTAGGGGTTTTGTTATTTTGGAAATCTGAAAACAAAAATCAAGAGTTGATTGCCTAAACTTCATTCGTTTTATATTTGTCTTCTAACAACTTGATTCCATCTCACCGACTTGAGGCCCATTGTAAAGCACCTTGTAAAGCGCGTTTAATGGATATTGCGCTAGATAGATAGAATGCGCTTGGCTAAGAAACTCATAACATTGTCATCCGGAAGTATAACGGACCAACACACAAAGCTCTGTGTAACCATGAACTTTTATAGTCTGGATAATACAGTTAAGTGAGAATTACTCATAAACGTGGATGGCAAATAACAATAACAAAGGCCTGAGTGACGTCAACTTTCATTCTAACTATTGGTAAACGAAGATGACGTCACTCAGGCCTTTGTTATTGTTTTTGTTTTGTTTTTTTTTTTTTGCCATCCTTGTTTTGAGTAATTCTTACTAAACAGTATTAACCAGACTATAAACGTTTAAGGTTACACATAGTTTTGTGTGTTGGTACGTTCTACTTCCGGATGGCAATGTTGTGAGCTTCTTAGCCAAGCGCATACTATCTATAAATACTCTAAAGTTTCTTTTTAAAGATCAAATGTCCTGTTAGAATATAATCGAACCCCGTGGGGGAAAGTTTTATATGGCTATGGTTCTGTGAAGGATATGATTTATTCACGGAAAGCTTGCGTGACAAGGATCTGTATAGACACCTTATAGAGGGATGACTTAGTTCCTAGCCTTTTTCTGCCAATAACGTGGTGGGATAAGAAAGGGCTGAGCCAATTCCCCTAGCGTATGGGTGTGTCATCATTGTCCTCCTTGAAGGAGAAAATACTTTGCATTTATAATTGGATTCAATAGTCTGATGTCACGTCGCCCACCATCGTGGTCCTAAACAAAGAAAATCTGTACTTTTTATATAGAACTTTTATAGAACTTTTATAGAACTATTTTTTGTGATCAGAATGTGTAAAAGTCAAATCATGATCAGATTGATAATGTTTTTTTTCCACCCTCTGGATACGCTTTTATGCTAGTCGGAGAAATATTTCATAAGGGCGTCCGCCATTGTTCCGATAGTTTAGAGCCAGTTACTAGGTTACCATGCGTCATTACGAGGGAAGTGACGTTACGACTTTTGAAGCGTACTATTGTCTGGAGGATGGTTAAACTCACATCCACCCACCCACCCACACACACACACACACACACACACACCCACACACAAACGTAGACACACACAGACATACAGACACTGACATAAACGCAAACGTACACAGACATGCGCTCGCGGCTGTATTATAGATAGTTTGCGCTTGGCTAAGGAGCTCACAACATTGCCATCCGGAAGTATAACGGACCAATAGACAAAACTTTGTGTAACCATGATCATTTAGATAAAAAAAAAAAATAATCAAACCCGTTTTAAACTTCTTATCCAAAAATGTTTCTTCAAATATCATTCTATTAAAATAACCCTCAACCTGTCAAAAACTCTCAAACCTGCGATTTCAATGAAGATGCGGGTTGGTCATTTTAATCGATAGAATCTGATTTTTTAATGACGAGTTTTCAGGTCAATTTATTAATTTTTTTAAATATAAAGCGTGCTTTTTTTCCCTTTCCGAAGTAGGACGGCCATATTATAGATAGTTCGAAGATGACGTCACTCAGGTCTTTGTTTTTGTTTTTTTTTTTGCCATCCGCGTTTATGAGTAATGCTCACTGAACTGTATTAACCTGACTATAAACGTTAATGGATACACACAGTTTTGTGTGTTGGTCCGTCATTCTTCCGGATGGCAATGTTATGAGCTTCTTAGCCAAGTGCATACTATCTATAGCGCTATAGAACTGTCTGCAGAGAAATGGCTTGGATGTAGACAAGATAAACCGTG
>NC_088371.1:20334395-20346895 GCF_034508935.2 Berghia stephanieae
ATACACTAAGAGCCAATATCGGTACCAATGAATTAGGTTATACCCCAAGCCAAGGAACGTTATTAAGGCGAGCTGCTCCTAAGTGGTGTAGAGTTCAGTAACACAAGCCGTCGCTCTGGGCTTTAAGGTCTTAAATTCAAATCCTTGTTGTTGTGTCCCTACAAATGTATTCTCATAGATGACTCATCGGCTTAACCCTCTCCTCACCATATACAGCAAAATCGTCACATTTGTTACGACACAATATACACTTTTCTAATTCATATTTATATTGTACACCACAATGATTATGGTCTTTGTTTAATTAAAAAGAATATAAAGTTGTTTTGTAGAGAGATTGTTTGAGTTTAAAAAATCAATTTTCTGCTGGGTAGCCCTGCCCTGCCATTTTGGGGAAAATACTGAATATGGTTGGTAAGGAGGGAGTTAAAGGGTATGATGCTGGGATTTTTAAAAAAATTAACATAAAATACAATTTAAAAAATCCCTTTATTCATTCCCATGGGGAAATTTGTCTTTTGGGGATCGTGAATAGCTCATACGGTAGAGTCACGCTCTTCCCGGCCAGGCGGAGTTGTCGTACCAGAAAGGTCGCGGGTTCAAACCCCCATCACCGCCGCGAAATTGTTATTCTCTATTGTCTTCTGGCACTTTTCTACTCAGTTCATCTCTTGTCTTTAGGGTCTATTCCAATGGAAGACTGGAATGACCCAGGCGTTAGTCGCAGTGCAGCGCCACAAAGTGAGCTAGGTCTTTGTTATTGTTTTTAGCCAGCCATTTTTACGAGTAGTTCTCATTAAATTGTATTAATCAGACTATAAAAACGTTCGAGGTTACACATATTTTTGTGTGTTCGTCCGGATGGCAATGTTGTGAGCTTCTTAGCCAAACGCGCATCATCTATATCATCCAGACTATAAATATTTAAGGTTACACATAGTTTTGTGTGTTGGTACTTTACAACCGACTGGCGGATGCTGTGAGTATTTTATCTAAACGCATAACATCAATAGTCGTTATGTACAGCTTTCTAATAATATAATATTCTTCAGAATTACTTTTTATTAACAACAAGTTATTTTTATTTTATCTATCCATACCATTGAATTCGCTTCATAGAGAGTAGATAGTACGTGACAATGGCGAGGCCTGTCGTGTATTAAATGTACCTGCATTAATTAAACGTGGCAACAGATGGCAGTTAAAGGTACAACACCCATATCAAAATGATATCATCGCTACTTACTACTAGCTGCTTGCTAACTCCGGTTAGTTGCGACACACTGTAATCGGGTAATCCTGATAATAGGCTTCAACAGGCGTGATAATGACGCATAGTTATATGTAAGTGGTTCTGGACTATCGGAACAATGGCGGAGGCCCTAGCTTATGAAATACTTCTCCGACGAGCTTAAAAATTTCTCAAATTTGCGTTCAAAATAGCGTTAAAGGGCACGATTGTGAATTTTTAAAAATTAAAATTGAGCTTTATATAGAGCAATATCCACTAAATGTGCTCAAAGCGCTTTACAAGGGGTCCAAGGACAACGGCAACATTTAACATAAAGGACGGGACAGTGAAAGTGACATGCTGATTTTTTTATGCTTTAATTTTTATTTCTTGCTTTATCTCTTGCTTAATAGGATTCAATAGTCGTAACGTCACTTCCTTCATAATGGCGCATGGTAACTTAGCAACACTGACTCTAAACTATCGGAACAATGGCGGACGCCCGTTTGAAGTATTTCTCCGGCGAGCATAAAAGCGTATCCAGAGGAAAATAAACATGAACATGATCATGTTTTGACTTTTACACATTCTGGTCACAAGACATATGAAAAGTTCTAGCCAGCTTGAAGAATAAAAAGTAATGATTCTCTTTGTTTAGAACCAAGATGGCCGCCGTTGCCGGGCGGCGTGACATCAGACTACTGAATCCAATTTCTTGGCAATATTATAATGGATGCACTTAGGAGGTGCATTGATAATGATGAATCTGTGGAAATACACTCCGTAATAACCATATCATTTGTTCATATCATTTTATTTATTTACCTTTGTCTTTTAATGACAAAATTAGAGAAAATGTCATTTCTTCCGTGACATTCTCATAATATATGGATAAAATCCTGCTCACGCGAGGAGATATTGATGACTCTATAGACATTATAATAACAACCACGCCTCTCGGACAGTTGTTATATTATTGTAAACAAAGGTCGTGATTGGTTGACAGAGCATACTACACATGATTAACTATCGATTGTATGTGTCTTAGTAAAATACCCACTGTTCTACCGCTTGATCAATAGAACAAACACAGAAAACTATGTGTAACCTATAGATAGTATGCGCTTGGCTAAGAATCTCACAACATTGTCATCCGGAAGTATAACAGACCAAAACACAAAGCTCTGTGTAACGTTGAACTTTTATAGTCTGGATGATACCGTTAAGTAAGAATTACTCATAAACGTGGATGGCAAAAACAATAACAAAGACCTGAGTGACATCAACTTCATTCTGTTTATAGGGAGAACGAAATTGACGTCACTAAGTTCTTTGTTATCGTTTTAAACAACCCAATTTTATGAGTAGTTCTCACTAAATTGTATTTATACTCAGAATATAAACGTTTAAGGTTATAGATAGAATGCGCTTGGCCAAGGAGTTCACAACATTGCCATCCGGAAGTATAACGGACCAACACACAAACTCTGTGTAACCATTAACTTTTATAGTCTGGTTAATACAGTTTAGTGAGAACAACTCACAAACGCGGATGGCAAAAACAATAACAAAGGCCAGAGTGACGTCATCTGCATACTATCTATACATTGTTTTGCGTGTTGCTACGTTAGATCCGGTTGGCAATGTTGTGAACTTTTTGGATAAACTCAAAGCATCAATAAACGTTTACGGTGACCCGTTGCTTTGTATGTTGCTTCGTTATATCGTAGTCATCGTTAACTTATAGCCTGACACTGACCAAAAAATGACGTCAAAATGCCAGTCTCTGGCCACAAAAGAAAACAAATCGTGAGTTGTATTCAATATTTCAACCAATGGGATCACTTGTTTCCATGAGCTCTACTAGCAACTCACTAGGTAGTGCAGAAACCAACTTTATGGATAAACTCAAAGCATCAATAAACGTTTACGGTTACCCGTTTCTTTATGTGTTGGTTTGGTACGTTATCTGTGTGTATCCATGAACGTTTATAGTCAGGTTAATACAGTTCAGTGAGCATTACTCATAAACGCGGATGGCAAAAAACAATAACAAAGACATGAGTGACGTCATCATCGAACTATCTATATCCGGCTGGCGGATGTGATGGGTTTTTAAAAATTAATCGAACAGCATCAATAGATAGAATGAAGTTGACGTCACTCAGGTCTTTGCAATTGCTTTTTGCCATCCGCGTTTATGAGTAGTTCTCACTAAACTGTATTAACCAGATTTTAAACGTTTTAGGTTACAAAGAGCTTTGCGTGTTGGTCCGTTATACTTCCTGATGGCAATGTTGTGAGCTTCTGAGCCAAGCGCAAAGAAAACAAAAAAAAAAAAAAACTTGAGTTTATATAGGGCAGTCTCCACTAAACGTGCTCAAAACACTTTACAAGGGCTCCCGAGCCTACAGCAATAACTAACATGTAGGTCGGCTGTTATTTACATTTTTTTCGGACAGAGACAGCACTGTTAACGGCCAGGTACTCATTTTGCACCTGAGTACGGTGAGAGAATGTGAGTAAAGAGCCTTCTCCAAGGTACTCAACTATGCGCTGAGCGAGGCTCGAACCCGGGACCTTCCGATCCGAAAGCGAGTGTCATACCAGAAGACCACATAGCCGCACGATATCTGTCGACTATCTATAGATAGTATGCGCTTGGCTAAGAAGCTCACAACATTGCCATCCGGAAGCATAACGGACCAACACACAAAACTATGTGTAACCATGAACGTTTATAGTCTGGTTAATATAGTTTAGTGAGAATTACTCACAAAGGCGAATGGCAAAACACAATAACAAAGGCATGATTGACGTCATCTTCGTTCTATCTATAGATAGTATGCAGATGACGTCACTCAGGCCTTTGTTATTGTTTTTGCCATCCGCGTTTGTGAGTTGTTCTCACTAAACTGTATTAACCAGACTATAAAAGTTAATGGTTACACATAGTTTGTGTGTTGGTCCGTTATACTTCCGGATGGCAATGTTGTGAACTCCTTGGCCAAGCGCATTCTATCTATAGCCCCTTACAATGTCTTGAGACTACAAAGCGGAAGATGATGTATTTTTCTTTTATTTCAAAGGAACTGGAGGTCCCCCCCCCCCCCCCCCCCCGATAGCTTAGATGATAGAGCACTCGTTTCACAAGCAAGGGGACTGAGATCGGTCCCTGGTATAGATAGTTCGAAGATGACGTCACTCAGGTCTTTGTTATTGTTTTTTGCCATCCGCGTTTATGAGTAATGCTCACTGAACTGTATTAACTTGACTATAAACGTTCATGGATACACACAGTTTTGTGTGTTGGTCCGTTATACTTCCGGATGGCAATGTTATGAGCTTCTCAGCCAAGCGCATACTATCTATAGTCGAGAATTTTTTTCCAACTCCCAGTCAGTCCGCCCAGCTGTGATTGGGTAGCTGGGTCTGTTAGATCTAGCAGAAACTATTTTCCGATAGACTTAGCGTTCTATCCAAAGAGTAGCAAGCATTTTGCTATTTTCCTATTTCACGCTATAGCAACCGGGATTAAACTCGTAGCAAGCCATTTGCTATTTTCCTATTTCACGCTATAGCAACCGGGATTAAACTCGTAGCAAGCCATTTGCTATTTTCCTATTTCACGCTATAGCAACGGGGATTAAACTCGTAGCAAGCCATTTGCTATTTTCCTATTTCACGCTATAGCAACCGGGATTAAACTCGTAGCAAGCCATTTGCTATTTTCCTATTTCACGCTATAGCAACCGGGATTAAACTCGTAGCAAGCCATTTGCTATTTTCCTATTTCACGCTATAGCAACCGGGATTAAACTCGTAGCAAGCCATTTGCTATTTTCCTATTTCACGCTATAGCAACCGGGATTAAACTCGTAGCAAGCCATTTGCTATTTTCCTATTTCACGCTATAGCAACCGGGATTAAACTCGTAGCAAGCCATTTGCTATTTTCCTATTTCACGCTATAGCAACCGGGATTAACTCCTCTTGCCACTGAATGAAGTTCTGAAGAGACTACTTTTTTTTTTAATTCTCAAAGGAACTAATTTGCATTTTCGTCGCCTTCATCATTTATTATTTCCAACGACATCGCATTGCAGCAACAAAAGCAATCGGTCAAAAGCCAAGAATTGAAACGTTTCTGTCAAGTGCTCGGCAGTTGCCGGCATTCTGGGAAACATTCTATTGCTGAAGCTAACCCGACAACCAGCCAGGGATTACAAACGTGAATTGACAGAAAACATTATTTCCATTTTTCTACCACATAACAAATATAACTTCATAATATTATTATTATAAATAATAATAATAATGTGACAATGAATGTAAGCTTCAATTTAATATACGAAAAAAGATCATCAAGATATGAAGTGAATAGAAAAGTGCCAGAAGACAATAGAGAATAAAAATTTTTTCGCGGCGGTGGTGGGGTTTGAACCTGCGACCTTATTGGTACGACAACTCCGCCTGGCAGGTGAGAGCGTGGCTCTACCGTGTGAGCTATCCACGAACACATTAAAAATATTCGTTTCAAACTCAAAGTCATTACTAGATCCCTCTCTCACCCACTTCTTGAGATCGCCGATTCGTTCGTACACCACCATCGCGAATAATTTTGACCAGCAGTTAAGCTTAATAGCCAATATTCTCAACACAAACATATAACATAGAAACGATTGAGACATTGAGTATGCTCCGGTGTATGGGGTGAATTTTAATTCAGAAAAGTGAGTGGAGCAGGCACTTATGTTGGTAACAACAAGATATGAAGTGAATAGAAAAGTGCCAGAAGACAATAGAGAATAAAAATTTTTTCGCGGCGGTGGTGGGGTTTGAACCTGCGACCTTATTGGTACGACAACTCCGCCTGGCAGGTGAGAGCGTGGCTCTACCGTGTGAGCTATCCACGAACACATTAAAAATATTCGTTTCAAACTCAAAGTCATTACTAGATCCCTCTCTCACCCACTTCTTGAGATCGCCGATTCGTTCGTACACCACCATCGCGAATAATTTTGACCAGCAGTTAAGCTTAATAGCCAATATTCTCAACACAAACATATAACATAGAAACGATTGAGACATTGAGTATGCTCCGGTGTATGGGGTGAATTTTAATTCAGAAAAGTGAGTGGAGCAGGCACTTATGTTGGTAACAACAAGATATGAAGTGAATAGAAAAGTGCCAGAAGACAATAGAGAATAAAAATTTTTATTCTCTATTGTCTTCTGGCACTTTTCTATTCACTTCATATCTTGTTGTTACCAACATAAGTGCCTGCTCCACTCACTTTTCTGAATTAAAATTCACCCCATACACCGGAGCATACTCAATGTCTCAATCGTTTCTATGTTATATGTTTGTGTTGAGAATATTGGCTATTAAGCTTAACTGCTGGTCAAAATTATTCGCGATGGTGGTGTACGAACGAATCGGCGATCTCAAGAAGTGGTGAGAGAGGGATCTAGTAATGACTTTGAGTTTGAAACGAATATTTTTAATGTGTTCGTGGATAGCTCACACGGTAGAGCCACGCTCTCACCTGCCAGGCGGAGTTGTCGTACCAATAAGGTCGCAGGTTCAAACCCCACCACCGCCGCGAAAAAATTTTTATTCTCTATTGTCTTCTGGCACTTTTCTATTCACTTCATATCTTGTTGTTACCAACATAAGTGCCTGCTCCACTCACTTTTCTGAATTAAAAAAAAGATCATATGAACGTTTCGGGTTTCCCCTTTAACAACAAAACAGGATGAATGAAACGCCCACAGATGAATGAGATGATAATGTGGTAGTGGCGTAGTTAAGATGATCAAAAGATGATTTCTTCGAGCTTCGAGCAGCAACATTTACATAATATGTGACCCCTCGTCTCAAAACGGTACTATGTCGGGATGGACCAGATGCTAAAAAGTCAAAGTATAGTTAAACTGGTCAAAAATATGAAACGTTGGTATTTAGCACAGTAAAATATGATATTCCTTCTCCTCTATAAAGCATATAAACTCAACTTAAGCATGATATTTCTGGCTACAAATTCCATTTTAAGCATCTTAATCATCCCGACCTAATACCGTTTTGAGACGAGGGGTCACATATTAATATATCATATCGATTGAAAAAAGATGACACCATTATAATTTGTCATTATGTCATAATATAATGCCACAGATTTCCTTTAAAAAAAATCTTTGGCTTGAGAATTGAACCAGTTTTTTTTATTTATTTGACGAGTTTACTAGAGTCATCGTATAGACAGTAAAATACTAACGAAAGAGTGAAAATGGAAAGGCTTCGTATGGGAACAAAACAGACACTGGACGTTTCGGATACAAACCCTTCGTCAGCACAACAATATGCAATAATTTCATTATATTTTATTTGTTTTCCACGTTTATTTGTGTATTGTTATGCTGACGAAGGGTTTGTATCCGAAACGTCCAGTGTCTGTTTTGTTCCCATACGAAGCCTTTCCATTTTCACTCTTTCGTTAGTATTTTACGATCACCGGCTTCAGGCAGCCCTTACCGTTTTCTACTTTTCCGTATAGATAGTATGCGCTTGGCTAAGAAGTTCATAATATTGCCATCCGGAAGTATATCAGACCAACACACAAATTATGTGTAAATCATGAACTTTTATAGTCTGGATAATACCATTTAGTGAGTATTACTCATAAACGCGGATGGCAAAAAAAAACAATAACAAAGACCAAAGTGACGTCAACTTCATTCTATCTATTAATATATTGATAATATGAAGTATCAAATCGTTTTCGTGCAAAATTGTTTAAGAATGTGTTTTGTCGGAGGGCATCGGATTAGGAGCACAAGGAATTTAGTTCGATCAGATCGATAGGCGTGAATACTCACTCTGTTATCTAAAAGCCGTGTGACGTCATCGTTTCTACTTCGTTTTTAGCGGTGGCGGTGATGGCGATGGTGGCGGTGGTGGTGGATAGCCGCCACGACTTTGGTGCAAGAATACGTTAACTGGGAAATAATTGATATCGGTTTAACTCACTCAATCCTGTCACCGAGTATATCCGTTGCTTATATCCGGGTTAATTTTACCCCATGTCTATTTATTACATTTTTCTGAGACAAATTATAGGCGTATATACATATATACATATTTTTCCAATTTTGAAAATTATCAAAAATCTCTAGGATTGAGTGAGTTAACTCATCCAATCCTAGAGAGTTTTCTACTTTTTAAAATTGAAAAAGAAATGTATAAAAAATGAGCATGTACATAGATAGCTTTTTTCAACTATCATTAACATGCAAAAACTAAAATCGTTAGCTTTGATACTACGCCTATAATTTGTCTCAGAAAAATGTAATCAATAAGCATGGAGTTAAAGTAAACAGGGTAAACTTCGGATATAGTCGGAGTTACGGTTGAGTGAGTTAAAAAGCAGTTACGTAACTGCTGTATTCTCGAAAACCACGTTTTTAGAAATTTGGTCAGGAAATTAGTCCTTCAACAATCGATCGTTTTAAATTACCTTCATCATGATGAAAAAACACCCCAAAAAACTATCAAACCTGGGACTTACACCTGCTGACTTCGCGAGTCGGTAGGTTTGATTGAGAGTTTTAGTCAAGACGAGGGTCGTTTAAATTGATCGATATTTGAAAGACGAGTTTTCTGGCCAAAATGTTTTAATGCATGTTGTTTTATTTTTTTTTTTGTTTTTTTTTTTTTCAGAGTACGACAGTTAAGTGGTTCGACAGCGATAATAGTTATCGATTTTGATTGCGGTCAGCAAGTTTTGAGAACGTTGAGATATTTATTGTGCGGCTATGTGGTCCAGTTCGAAGATGACGTCACTCAGGTCTTTGTTATTGTTTTTTTTTTTGCCATCCGCGTTTATGAGTAATGCTCACTGAACTGCATTAACCTGACTATAAACGTTCATGAATACACACAGTTTTGTGTGTTGGTCCGTTATAGATAGTATGCAGATGACGTCACTCAGGCCTTTGTTATTGTTTTTGCCATCCACGTTTGTGAGTTGTTCTCACTAAACTGTATTAATCAGACTATAAAAGTTCATGGTTACACAGGGTTTGTGTGTTGGTCCGTTATACTTCCGGATGGCAATGTTATGAGCTTCTAGCCAAGCGCATACAATCTATAGCCTGACACTGACCAAAAATAACGTCAAAATGCCAGTCTTTGGCCACAAAAGAAAACAAATCGTGAGTTGAATTCAATAGTTCATCCAATGAGACCACTTGTTTCCATGAGCACTACTAACGACAACTGACTCACGAGGCGGTGCAAAAAGCAAACAATGACGTCAAAATGCCAGTCTTTTTTGGGTTTCAGTGTCAGGCTATAACTTAACGATGGCTACGGTCTCGTGACATGACACTCGCTTTCGGATCGGAAGGTCCTGGGTTCGAGCCTCGCTCGCTCGGAGCATAGTTGAGACGTTGGCTGGAGAAGGCTCTTTACTCACATTCTCTCACCATACTCGGCGTGTAAAATGAGTACCTGGCCATAAACAACCGGTGTCTCTGTCCGAAAAAAAAATATCGCCTTACTTGCGTCATGTACCGTGCTAAATATTAAATGTTGCTGTTGACCAGGGACCCCTTGTAAAGCGCGTTGAACACGTTAAGTGGATCTTCTTCTTCTTCTTCTTCTTCTTCTTCTTCTTCTTCTTCTTCTTCTTCTTCTTCTTCTTCTTCTTCTTCTTCTTCTTCTTCTTCTTCTTCTTCTTCTTCTTCTTCCTTCTCTTCTTCTTCTTCTTCTCTCTTCTTCTTCTCTTCTCCTTCTCTCTTCTTCTTCTCTTCTCTCTTCTCTTCTTCTTCTTCTTCTTCTTCTTCTTCTTCTTCTTCTTCTTCTTCTTCTTCTTCTTCTTCTTCTTCTTCTTCTCCTTCTCTCTTCTTCTTCTTCTTCTTCTTCTTCTTCTTCTTCTTCTTCTTCTTCTTCTTCTTCTTCTTCTTCTTCTTCTTCTTCTTCTTCTTCTTCTTCTTTCTTCTTTCTTCTTCTTCTTCTTCTTCTTCTTCTTCTTCTTCTTCTTCTTCTTCTTCTTCTTCTTCTTCTTCTTCTTCTTCTTCTTCTTCTTCTTCTTCTTCTTCTTCTTTCTTCTCTCTTCTTCTTCTTCTCTCTTTCTTCTTCTTCTTCTTCTTCTTCTCTTCTTCTTCTTTCTTCTTCTTCTTCTCTTCTTCTTCTTCTTCTTCTTCTTCTTCTTCTTCTTCTTCTTCTTCTTCGTCTTCTCATTATTATTATAATAATAATAATTATTATCATCATCATCATCATCATCATCATCATCATCATCATCTATCATATCATCATTATTATTATTATTATTATTATTATTATTATTATTATTATTATTATTATTACCATTACTACTGTTTAATATTATGATTATTGATATCATTATTATCTACTATCATCATTATCCACTTACGTATATATTCATTTTGCGATTCCAAGAATAAAACTATATAAACCTAAAGAGAAAGGCAAAATAAAAAAGAAAGGAAAGAAGATAGAGGTTAAAGCGTATTGATCATCACCTAGATAGTAAATATCATTTATTAGTCATTTATCTCTTAGTCAAAGCACCTCGACCTCTCTATGTAATAATAATAATAATAATAATAATAATAATGATAATAATAATAATGAAAATATTACAATGATGATAATGATGATGATGATGAGGATTAAGATGATGATGATGATGATGATGATGATGATGATGATGATGATGATGATGATGATGATGATGATAATGATGATAATGATGATAATAATAATTATTATTGTTGCTATTATTATTATTATTATTATTATTATTATGATAATAAGAAAACAACAACAATAACAATTATGATCAATCATAACAATAAGGATAATTGTACTAAGAACAACAAATGCAACAACAACAACAACAACAAAAACAACAACAGCAACATCATCATCATCATCATCATCATCATCATCATCATCATCAACAACAACAACAACAATATTTGTGAAGAACTCTCTCTCTCTCTCTCTCTCTCTCTCTCTCTCTCTCTCTCTCTCTCTCTCTCTCTCTCTCTCTCTCTCTCTCCCCACTGTCTTATAATCCCATATCTATCTCCCATTGTCATAGCAAAATAGACCTCTCCTCCACCTTATATCGATGTTACGTGTTATGGTAAAACACTCACAACATCCCCCAGCCGAATAACAAGTACAAACACAAACAAATCTGAGTGCATCTTTGATCGTTTATAGTCTAAAAATGTTTTTTTAAAAATTGAGCTGTATATAGCGCAATATCCACTAAATGTGCTCAAAGCGCTTTACAAGGGGTACCTGATCAACAGCAACATTTAACATGAAGGACGGGACATGACGCCTGTTAGGCGATATTACAATTTTTCGGACAAATACAACACTGTAACGGCCACCTGAGTACGGTGAGAGAATGTGAGTATAGAGCCTTTTCCAAGGACTCAACTATGCGCCGAGCGCGAGGCTCGAACCCAGGACCTTCCGATTCCGAAAGCGAGTGTCATACCACTAGACCACAAAGCCGCGCAATTAAAATTAATTTAAAATAATTAAAATAATTCAGTGAGAACTATTCACCAACATGGCTGTCTAAAAAGTAATAATATAAAGAGATGAGTGGCAACAATGTCGTTTCTTTTATACAATCGCTGAAATATAAACTAAAGAATAAAAGAAAGAATAAAAACGGGTGTCTTAGGTAATACTAACGAAAGAGTGAAAATGGAGAGGCTTCGTATGGGAACAAAACAGAAAATAGACGTTTCGGGTACAAACCCTTCGTCAGCACAACGATGCAAGTTATTTTGCATTTTATTTAATTTGTTTTCCACCTTAATTTGTGTATTGTTGTGCTGACGAAGGGTTTGTACCCGAAACGTCCATTGTCTGTTTTGTTCCTATACGAAGCCTCTCCATGTTCACTCTTTCGTTAGTATTTTCACGATCACCGGCTTCAGGCAGCCCATACCGTTTTCTACTTTTCCGTGTCTTACGTAAACGTCATTAAAAATATATTCTGTTTACAATTTCCCTTGAAGAGAAATAATATTGGGGTTTCGTGTAACAGCGAGAAAGAAACAAAACAATGTTTGTGTGATGAGGACAGAATCAACTACAAGACAGAATTGATGTTTCTTGTTCCTCTCCTGCTTTGTTTCTTTCTTCGGCTGTCACGAATACCTGTAGATAGTTCGAAGATGACGTCACTCAGGTCTTTGTTATTGTTTTTTGC
>NC_088371.1:20351895-20374395 GCF_034508935.2 Berghia stephanieae
TCTTTGTCAGAAAACTGGGTAGGGTCTTCAGACCTCCCAAGGAGGACAGAGGGGTCACTTGCGGTGTCTTCTATTCCCCTAGATATATTTTCCAACTTGCTCGCTGTCTTTGTCAGAAAACTGGGTAGGGTCTTCAGACCTCCCATGGTGGGCTGAGAGGTCACTTGCTGTGTCTTCCATCCCCCTAGATATATTTTCCAACTTGCTCTGTCTTTGTCAGAAATGGGTAGGGTCTTCAGACCTCCAAGGAGGACAGAGGGTCATTGCGGTGTCTTCTATTCCTAGATTTTTCCAACTGCTCGCTGTCTTTGTCAGAAAATGGGTAGGGTCTCAGACCTCCATGGTGGGGTGGAGGTCACTTGCTGTGTCTTCCATCCCCCTAGATATATTTTCCAACTTGCTCTCTGTCTTTGTCAGAAAACTGGGTAGGTCTTCAGACCTCCAAGGTGGGCTGGTAGGTCACTTGCTGTGTCTTCCATCCCTAGTATATTTTCATGCTCTCTGTCTTTGTCAGAAAATGGGTAGGGTCTTCAGCTCCATGGTGGGTTGGTAGGTCACTTGCTGTGTCTTCCATCCCCCTAGATATATTTTCCTACTTGCTCTCTGTCTTTGTCAGAAAATTGGGTTGGGTCTTAAGACCTCCCAAGGTGGACAGAGGGGTCACTTGCGGTGTCTTCTATTCCCCTAGTAGCCCCTACTCTAAAACCAACGCAAAATATTGTCCATGACAACAATTCCAAAACGAGCCCATAGTTGCGTTCGGTTATCAGACCTGCAAATATGTGCACGTCGGTAAAAAAATTAATAATATCACTCTGAAAAGGAACAAAATACTGAACACGGTTTGTTTTGGACGCAAAACCATTCCTCAATCAATAAGAAAAACAGTTGAAACGTCGCAATAATTTTTCCCGACTAGACGAGCCAAGAGTTTTCTGTCGTCTATATGATTTAACGTGATACGTTAACGTTTTACAAAAACTTGAGCCTTTATATAGCGCAATCGCATTAAACGTGCTAAAGCGCTTTACAAGGGGTCCCTGACCAACAGCAGCAACACGTAACATGTAGAATGAGACATGACGCCTGTTAGGTGAGATTACAATTTCTTTTTCGGTGATAACGGCCAGGTACTCATTTTACACCTGAGTATGGTGAAAGAATGTGAGTAAAGAGTCTTTTCCAAGGACTCAACTATGCGCCGAGCACTTGTTGTTATTAACTGAAGAAGGGTTTGGAGTCCGAATGGTTCCATGTTCAGTGTCTTTTAAAAGTAAGCTGCTATATATATATATATATATATATATATATATATATATATATATATATATATATATATATATATAATATTATACATTACTATTTACAGCCCATAAGTTAGTATTCTGTTTGAATTTGGTGGATCACAAAAGTTTCTATTGATATAGAATGACGACTGGCGACTATAAGCGTAGTCATCGTCAACATATAGCCTGACACTAGAACTGTTGCCATCGTAAAGTTATGTTAACGATGGCTACGCTCGAACCATCTAGGACTGGCAGTTTGACGTCATTTTTTAGGTTTGTGTAGCGTCTAGTGAGTTGTCGTTAGTAGAGCTCATGGAAACAAGTTATTTCATTGGTTGAACTATTGAATACAACTCACGATTTGTTTTCTTTTGTGGCAAAAGACTGGCATTTTGACGTCAATTTTTGGTCAGTGTCAGGCTATACCTTTACGATGGCTACGGTATAAGACATATTCTTCATAATCATATCCTTATCATTAAGGGTTACATAGACCAAAAGACTTTAAAAATACCCCGTTGTTTCTTTCCGCAAATACAAATTTAGATAACACGAAATTGACGTCACTCAGCTCTTTGTTATTGTTTTTAGCCAGCCATTTTTAAAAGTAGTAATAAATAGTATTAATCAGACTATAAACGTTCAAGGCAAGGTTACACGTAGTTTTGTGTGCTGGTACATTATTATATCCGGGGGTCCCGATTGCTCAGTTGGTAGAACACTCGCTTCAAACGCAAAGGGACCAAGGTCGATCCCGGGTGCAGTCGGGATTTTTTTCTGACCCTCCAGTCCACCCAGCAGTGAATGGGTAGCTGACTCTGTTAGATTTGGCAGAAAGTACTTTGCGATAGACTAGCGTCCTATCCAAAGAATAACGAGCAATTGCTATTGCCACGCTATAGAAACCGGGATAAACTCCAACTCCATGGGCCTAATGGCTCTGAAGGACATTATATCCCGCTGGCGGATGGTATGATTTTTTTAACTAAACGCAGTGCATCAATATCCCGCTAGGGATGTTATGAGTTTTAAAAAATCTAATCTCATTGCATCGATATAATATTTAATACAAACAAGAAAATATCAAATTGAAGTAAGATATGTATCTTACCTATGTATGCACTCGACATCATGTAAACAAATAAAAGGTCAACTTGGTGCATACATCATTTCTTCACTGCAGACTTGTTGACCAAACGCATTAAAAGGAAAACAAATCGCATTCATCGTATAGATAGTATGCAGATGACGTCACTCAGGCCTTTGTTATTGTTTTTGCCATCCGCGTTTGTGAGTTGTTCTCACTAAACTGTATTAACCAGACTATAAAAGTTCATGGTTACACAGAGTTTGTGTGTTGGTCCGTTATACTTCCGGATGGCAATGTTGTGAACTCCTTGGCCAAGCGCATTCTATCTATAGATATTATGTGCTTGGCTAAGAAGCTCATAACATAACATTGTTGCCATCCGGAAGTATAACGGGACCAACACACAAAACTATAATATGTAACGATGAACTTTTATAGTCTGGTTAATACATGCTTCGGGGAGCGAAGTGGCCGAGTGGTTAAGACATTGTACTGTGACCCGGAAGATCCCGGGTTCGAGCCCCGCTTCAAGCACTTTTGTTTTTTTTTTTCATTGAGCAAGATTATTAACCCCCAATTTGCTGACTTGGAAAACATGGGTGATTTGTTGACATCAGACAACTTGCTTGATGAGTTATCTATATTCCTTCGTGGAATGCCTTGGCGACGATATCTTATGATGTCGTGGCGAAAAAGGCATAATTTTTAAAAATACATTTTAGTGAGAATTACTCATAAGCGCGGATGGCAAAAAGCAATAAAAAAAGACTTGAGTGACGTCATCTTCGTTCTATCTATCGTACTTCAAGGCATGGAGTTCTCTCTCAAAAGCATTTTTTTAAAGAACTCATTGATTCAGCATTTTTTTTGTATCAAAGTCAAGTGCATTCCGTGTCCTAACAGTTGACGTTGGATTGAACGATTTTAGAGGTAAAAAATTGAGCCTTTATATAGCACAATATCCATTAAAAGTGCTCAAAGCGTTTTACAATGGGTCCCTGTCCAACAGCAACATTTAACATTCAGGCGATATTATAATTTTTTTTTTCGGACTGAGACAACGCTGTTAATGGCCAGGTACTCATTTTATACCTGAGTACGGTGAGATAATGTGAGTAAAGAGCCTTTTCCAAGGACTCAACTATGCGTCGAGAGAGGCTCGAACCCCGGACCTTTCGATCCGGAAGCAAGTGTCATACCGCAAGGCCATATCGCCGCTTTTAGATAAGCGCGGAGGCAGATGTTGGTTGTAGGGTTCTTAAAGTCTTTAAGATTCGGGGTGGATTGCAGCTCTGCAGCACCGACCTGGATAGATAGTATGCAGATGACGTCACTCAGGCCTTTGTTATTGTTTTTGCCATCCGCGTTTGTGAGTTGTTCTCACTAAACTGTATTAACCAGACTATAAAAGTTCATGGTTACACAGAGTTTGTGTGTTGGTCCGTTATACTTCCGGATGGCAATGTTGTGAACTCCTTGGCCAAGCGCATTCTATCTATAAATATTATGTGCTTGGCTAAGAAGCTCATAACATAACATTGTTGCCATCCGGAAGTATAACGGGACCAACACACAAAACTATAATATGTAACGATGAACTTTTATAGTCTGGTTAATACATGCTTCGGGGAGCGAAGTGGCCGAGTGGTTAAGACATTGTACTGTGACCCGGAAGATCCCGGGTTCGAGCCCCGCTTCAAGCACTTTTGTTTTTTTTTTTTCATTGAGCAAGATTATTAACCCCCCAATTTGCTGACTTGGAAAACATGGGTGATTTGTTGACATCAGACAACTTGCTTGATGAGTTATCTATATTCCTTCGTGGAATGCCTTGGCGACGATATCTTATGATGTCGTGGCGAAAAAGGCATAATTTTTAAAAATACATTTTAGTGAGAATTACTCATAAGCGCGGATGGCAAAAAGCAATAAAAAAAGACTTGAGTGACGTCATCTTCGTTCTATCTATCGTACTTCAAGGCATGGAGTTCTCTCTCAAAAGCATTTTTTTAAAGAACTCATTGATTCAGCATTTTTTTTGTATCAAAGTCAAGTGCATTCCGTGTCCTAACAGTTGACGTTGGATTGAACGATTTTAGAGGTAAAAAATTGAGCCTTTATATAGCACAATATCCATTAAAAGTGCTCAAAGCGTTTTACAATGGGTCCCTGTCCAACAGCAACATTTAACATTCAGGCGATATTATAATTTTTTTTTTTCGGACTGAGACAACGCTGTTAATGGCCAGGTACTCATTTTATACCTGAGTACGGTGAGATAATGTGAGTAAAGAGCCTTTTCCAAGGACTCAACTATGCGTCGAGAGAGGCTCGAACCCCGGACCTTTCGATCCGGAAGCAAGTGTCATACCGCAAGGCCGTATCGCCGCTTTTAGATAAGCGCGGAGGCAGATGTTGGTTGTAGGGTTCTTAAAGTCTTTAAGATTCGGGGTGGATTGCAGCTCTGCAGCACCGACCTGGATAGATAGTATGCAGATGACGTCACTCAGGCCTTTGTTATTGTTTTTGCCATCCGCGTTTGTGAGTTGTTCTCACTAAACTGTATTAACCAGACTATAAACGTTCATGGTTACGCAGAGTTTGTGTGTTGGTCCGTTATACTTCCGGATGGCAATGTTGTGAACTCCTTGGCCAAGCGCATTCTATCTATATCGACCGCCACTATAGATAGAACAAAGTTGACCTCACTCATGTCTTTGTTATTGTTTTGTTGTTTTTTTTGCCATCTGCATTTTTGAGTAATTCTCAC
This sequence comes from Berghia stephanieae, assembly GCF_034508935.2. Classification (NCBI taxonomy): domain Eukaryota; kingdom Metazoa; phylum Mollusca; class Gastropoda; order Nudibranchia; family Aeolidiidae; genus Berghia; species Berghia stephanieae. The sequence goes on from NC_088371.1 coordinate 20,357,045, forward strand.
TAAACTGTATTAACCAAACTATAAAAGTTCATGGTTAGACTCGGGTCTTTGTTATTTTTTTTGTTGCCATCCGCGTTTATGAGTATTTCTCAATAAACTGTATTATCCAGACAATAAAAAGTTGATGGTTACACAGAGTTTTGTGTGTTGGTCCGTTATACTTCCGGATGGCAATGTTGTGAGCTTCTTAGCCAAGCGCATACTATCTACAGCGCATTATCACAGATTAACCATACTCATTTCTCATTCTGAACAAGTGTGTAGTCTATGTGTACCATGGTAGGAATTCTGACCGGTAATCAGAAGGTCTGGGGTTCAATCCCCAGTCGAGGTAGACTGAATTTTTTGGGATGGTTTTTTTTCTTCTATTTTTATTTTCTTGCTTTGTCAGGTATCTTTCATACACACTTGTTCAGATCTTTATCTTACACCGGTGCCTGCTCCTTAATTTCTTAATTTGATCGTTTCTAATTACAATGCCTTATTTATTCTTTCTTGCAGCAATATTATGGTCTCACAACCGTCATGTCTTATCCCACATATTAAGTGTTGCTGTTGGGTGAGCACTCTTAAGTGGTAAGTGAACTGTACACATTTCTCAAATTTTTGCTTTAGTTTTCTCTCTCTCTCTCCTTTTCTTTACAGAGACCTAATTAACGTTGTACTTTGTCTCGAGGGACGCACACTTAAATTACATATAGCCACAAGAATCTAATTACTAATTAGTTATCGGAAATACGACAGGAATGAGTGTTCAGCCACATCAATTATTCAGAAGACGTGGAGGAGGAGATGGATTGTGGGCTTCTTCCCTAGATTAAACATTGACATTCTCTGTCCACTACATGCGAGCAGCACCTGATATCGATTTAAGCAGGTGTCTATCTATGTTTCTGTTGTTGTGCTCTAGTGGTATTACACTCGCCTTCGGAAGGAAGGTTCACAGTTCAAAGGTTCGAGTCTCCCTCTGAGCGGCATATAATTGAGTCCTCGGAAATGGCTCTCTCTTATCTAAGGCCTTATAGATAGAATGCGCTTGGCCAAGGAGTTCACAACATTGCCATCCGGAAGTATAACGGACCAACACACAAACTCTGTGTAACCATGAACTTTTATAGTCTGGTTAATACAGTTTAGTGAGAACATCTCACAAACGCGGATGGCAAAAACAATAACAAAGGCCTGAGTGACGTCATCTGCATACTATCTATAGAGAAGTGCGGAGACGGAGGTTCGTTTTGAGCTTCTTCCCTCGATTAAACCATGACACTCTCTTTCTATTTGTTTATCATGGCTGCCCTAAACACATGCACAGCAACAACCCATTTCAATGAAAGCCTGTGTATCTATGTTTCTGTTGTTGAGCGGCTATGTGCTCTAGTGCCTTCGGAAGGAAATTTCAAGGTTCGAGTCTCGCTCTGATCAAAGAGTGTGTAGGGTAACGTAGTTACCAAGAGCTCTGACTTGTCTTAACCGCAATGCTATTGTCGCGTGCCAGGCGAGACAGCGAGGTTGGTGTGCTCCACGTGTATCATGCGCGCTAGGCTTACTGATACAATGAAGAAAATACGAGTAGAAGACGGAAGATGCTTGGCTTCACCAAAAGCGGGAAGTGAGAGCTCTTGGTAACATAACAATCGTTACCTACACGCTCTTTGCTCTGATCTATATATTATTGAGCCCTTTCGAAAGGCTCTATACTAACATTATACTCACCATACTCAGTCCTTATAGATTAAACATTGACATTCTCTGTCCACTACTTGTTAATTATAGCTGCCCTAACACACATGCGAGCAGCACCTTATATCGATTTAAGCAGGTGTCTATCTATATTTCTGTTGTTGTGTTTCTGCTCTAGTGGAATTACACTCGCCTTCGGAAGGAAGGTTCAAAAGTTCAAAGGTTCGAGTCTCCCTCTGAGCGGCATATGATTGAGTTCTCGGAAATGGCTCTATACTCACATTATCTGATGCCTTATATTTAATAGAACATTAATATAGCGCAATATCCACTAAACGTGCTCAAAGCGCTTTACAAGGGGTCCCTGGATTAACATGTAGGACGGGACATGACGCTTGTTAGGCGACATTACGATTTTTTTCGGACAGAGACAACGCTGTTAACGGCCAGGTACTTATTTTACACCTGAGTACGATGAGAGAAAGTGGGTAGAGAGCCTTTTCCAAGGACTCGACTAAGCGCCGAGCGAGGCTGGAACCCACAATCTTCCGGTCCGAAAGCGAGTGTCATACCACAAGACCACATAGCCGCTTATAGATAGTATGCGCTTGGCTAAGAAGCTCATAACATTGCCATCCGGAGGTATAACGGACCAACACACAAAACTGTGTGTATCCATGAACGTTTATAGTCTGATTAATACAGTTAAGTGAGCATTACTCAAAACGCGGATGGCAAAAAACAATAACAAAGACCTGAGTGACGTCATCTTCGAACTATCTATAGATAAGCGCGGAGGCAGGGGTTGGTTGTAGGGTTCCTCCCTCGATTTAACCACGACACTCTCTTTCCATTTGTGAATCATGGCTGCCCTTAACCCAATAGGATTCAATGGTCGTAACGTCACTTCCTTCCTAATGACGCATGGTAACTTAGTAACACTGGCTCTAAACTATCGGAACAATGGCGCACGCCGGTATGAAATATTTCTCCGGCTAGCATAAAAACGCTTCCAGAGGAAAAAAACACATAAATATGATCATGTTTTGACTTTTACACATTCTGATCAAAAGGCATATGAAAAGGGAATGAAAAGTTCTAGCCAGCATGAAGAACAAAAAGTAATGATTTTCTTTGTTTAGAACCAAGATGGCCGCCGTTGCCGGGGGCGTGACATCAGACTACTGAATCCAATTGCTATTGTCCGTTTCACGCTATATACACTGGGATAAACCTTGCGCTTTTATATAGAGCAATATCCACTAAACGTGCTCACAGCGCTTTACAAAGGGTCCTTGACCAACAGCAATACGTTACATGTAGAACTGCACATGACGCCTACTAATGACAAAGCTAAAATGATTTTTAGCTTCACCTTAGATGATGCCCGAGGTCCCGATAAGGCCATTGGTATAGCACTCGTTTCACGCTCAAAGGGAATAAGATCCATCCCTGTTGCAGTCTCCCACGAGTGATTGGTTAGCTGGGTCTGTTAGATCTGACGGAAAAGTACTTTGAAATTGACTAATGTCCAATCCAAAGGATAGCAAGAAATTGCTATTAACACTGTCCGTCTCATGCTATGGAAACCGGGATAAATTCCGGCGTCATGGGCCTAATGGCTCGGAAGGACTACTTTTCAGATGATGGCCCTGGTAATATAAATTAATGGCGTTTTTGCAAATGTGACCCCTCGTCTCAAACCGGTATTATGTCGGGTTGGACCAGATGCTAAAAAGTCAAATTATAGTTAAACTGGTCAAAAATATGAAACGTTGGTATTTAGCACTGTAAAATATGATATTCCTTCTCCTCTATAAAGCATATAAACTCAACTTAAGCATGATATATTTCAGGCTACAAATTCCATTTTCAGCATCTTAATCATCCCGACTTAATACCGTTTTGAGACGACGGGTCACATATAGTGTTACTGTTGGGAGCCACTCACTGTAAAGCGTGTTGAGACGAGGGGTCACAAATTGATACTGCACTTCGTCTATCTAAGCTTTCAATAGCTATAGATAGTTCGAAGATGACGTCACTCGGGTCTTTGTTATTGTTTTTTGCCATCCGCGTATATGAGTAATGCTCACTGAACTGTATTAACCCGACTATAAACGTTCATGGATACACACAGAGTTTGTGTAATGGTCAGTTATACTTCCGGATGGCAATGTTTTGAACTCCTTGGCCAAGCGCATTCTATCTATATTACAACAGCTGAACAAGGTCACCGACGGTATAATAACATTAAACATTAGTAGGTCATGGAATGTTTATTTCAGTCCGTGTCACATCTGGCTGGATCATAAAATAAATACCTTTATCACGATAGGGAATGAGATTAGCGGAAGAGTAGCGTCCCTTGATTGGACGTCACCTTACAGAGAGAACGTCAATTTAGTTTTGAAGTGTCTCAAGCCGCTTTCACCGGAAGCGAGGACGAGAGACGCAACCAACACGACGTTCTCTCTCTAATACCTTTTCCGCCGGTGACGTCACAGACTATTGGTGACGTCCAATCAAGGGACGCTACTCTTCCGCTAATCTCATTCCCTATTGGTTTTGTCACGACTGCCATTACCATCAGTACCGATGCTTTTAGTTACTCTTGTGCTTACTTACTAGAGCGACTATGTGGTCTTGTGTGGTATGACACTCGCTTTCGGATCGGATCGGATCGGAAGGTCCTGGGTTCGTTCGAGCCTCGCTCGGCGCATAGTTGAGTCTTTGAAAAAAAGACTCTTTACTCACACACTCTCATCGTACTCAGGTGTAAAATGAGTACCTGGCCGCTAACAGTGTTGTCTATGTCGGGAAAAAAATTGTAATATCGTTTAACATGTTAAGTGTTGCTGTTTGTCAGGGACCCCTTGTAAAGCGCTTAGAGCACGTTTAGTGGATATTGCTCTATATAAATGCTCTAGTTCGGTTTTTTTTTTTTAATCAAAACTAATGATGTTGTTGGGTTTTTTTTTCATTAGTTACTAACAAGTGCCAATATTTTTACAGCCCAACGCTTCTGGCAGCCTAGTATCGCTTTGTTTACGTTATGTGGTTCATCTACATGACATAAAATTGAAATTAACTTTATATAGCGCAATATACACTAAATGTGCTCAAAGCGTATTACAAGGGGTCCCTGGTCAACAACAACATTTAACATGTAGGACGGGACATGACTCCTGTAATGGCAATATTACACTTGTTCGGACAAAGACACTGCTGTTAACGGCCAGGTACTCATTTTACACCTGAGTACGGTGAGAGAATGCGAGTAAAGAGCCTTTTCCAAGGACTCAACTATGCGCCGAGCGCGAGGCTCGAACCCAGGACCTTCCGATCCGAAAGCGAGTGTCATACCACCAGACCACATAGCCATTATAACAAAATAAAATGATGATGTAGGTAACATTAATTTGTTATAATTGCCTTCCACTCGGGCGAAACGGGAAACTGACTACAAATTTTCCCTGATTTCATTTCCCGAGTAAGCGGATTGTATTTATTGATTGTCAGTGTTGATAACCCACAAGGTGCTTTGTTACCGCTTCTACTGTTATTTCCATTATGTCATGATGATTGGTATTACTATTATTAATATCATTATAGTATCCTTACTGTTGTCATTATAATGATAATAATAATAATAATAATAATAATAATAATAATAATAATATATTATTATTATTATTATTATTATTATTATTATTATTATTATTATTATTATTATTATTATTATTATTATTATTATTCATTATTATTATTATTTATTATTATTATTATTATATTATTATTATTATTATTCATTATTATTATTATTATTATTATTATTATTATTATTATTATTATTATTATTATTATATTATTATATTTATTTTTATTGTTGTGTCCTTATAAAAAGGCTTTTTACTCACATTATCTCACCGTACTCAGGTGTAAAATGAATACCAGGTCGTTAACAACGTTGTCAACGTTAATGGTAATTTCGCCCAACATGCGTCACGTCTCGTCTTACATGTTAAATAAATTGTTATTGACTGGAGAGCTCAGGTAGAGGACTTTGATGAGCAGGTTTAATGGATATTGCGCTATATAGAAACGCTCACGTTTTGTAGGGCTTTTTTTGTTTTAAACAGAAGAAGAAGAACTGCGCTATGTGGTCTAGTGGTATGATACTCGCTTTCGGATCGGAAGGTCCTGGGTTCGAGCCTCGCGCTCGGCGCATAGTTGAGTCCTTGGAAAAGGCTCTTTACTCGCATTCTCTCACCGTACTCAGGTGTAAAATGAGTACCTGGCCGTTAACAGCGTTGTCTTTGTCCGAAAAATTGTAATTTCGCCTAACAGGCGTCATGTCCCGTCCTACATGTTAAATGTTGCTGTTAACCAGGGACCCCTTGTAAAGCGCTTTGAGCACATTTAGTGGATATTGCGCTATATAAAGCTCAATTATTAGTTAAATTAAATACTTCATATTATTTGAAAATTTCAAGATTCCACCCGTTTTCAACCATAAAGAAAACCAACGCCAGACGTAACGTGATACGATAAAAGCTGAAATTAAATGACGAGAGTCAGCAGATGAGGTCTATATTTTGTGACCCTTCGCCTCAAAACGGTATTAAGTCGGGTTAGTTAAGATGTTGAAAATTGAATTTATAATTATAGCCAGAAATATCGGACTTGTGTTGAGTTTGTATGTTTTATTGAGGAGAACGGATAGCATATTTTAAGGTGCGAATGTCAAACAATTTATATTTTTGACCAGTTTAACATTAAATGAGGCTTTTAAGCATCTGGTTCGTTCCGACATAATACCGTTTTGAAACGATGGGTCACATTTGTGTCTGATGGCGTCTCGGGTGTTACGTCTTCCTTTTTACTATTTTATCGATAAAAGCAACTTCCTGCTTGATGGTCATGATACAAATAATACAATACTTTGACCTTTGAGATTTTTTTATATATAGCGCAATATCCACTAAATGTGCTCAAAACGCGTTACAAGGGGTCCCTGGCCAACAGCAACGTTTAACATTTAGGACGGGACATGACGTCTGTTAGGTGATGAAATATTTTTTTCGGACAGAGACAACACTGTTAACGGCTAGGTACTCATTTTACACCTGAGTGCGGTGAGAGAATGTGAGTAAAGAGCCTTCTCCAAGGACTCAACTATGCGCCGAGCGAGGCTCGAACCCAGGACCTTCCGATCCGAAAGCGAGTGTCATACCACAAGACCACATAGCCGTACTTTAGGGGCATTAGGGAAATGGAGGTGTATATTAGTGTCCATAGCACAAGGTTAAACAGATAATAGTAACGCTTACTAGCTTACTTTGGATAAGACCGAAGTATAACAGGCGATTTGTACTGTATCGAATAAAATTGGGGAAAATGAATCACTGTGTATCTAGCCCAATTGAGCATAGAAAGTCCTATAAAATGAAGTTTTTTGAGAGCACTATATGGATTTTTAAAAAAAAAGATATTCTACAATAGGGATTTAAACCAAAAAGAAATGCATTTATATTGCGCTTATCCACATATCCGCAGTAAACACCATGCATTAGTCGCTTTACGGTTTTTAAAAAATAATGTCCAATGATGAACAGCCTACACGTGCGGCTATGTGGTCTTGTGGTATGACACTCGCTGGAATCGAGCCTCGCGCTCGACGCATAGTTGAGTCCTTGGAAAAGGCTATTTACTCACTTTCTCTCACCGCACTCAGGTGTAAAATGAGTACCTGGCCGTAAACAGCGTTGTTTTTGTCCGAAAAATTGTAATATCGCCTAACAGGCGGCATGTCCCGTCCTACATGTTAAATGTTGCTGTTGACCAGGGACCCCTTGTAAAGCGCTTTGAGCACATTTAGTGTATATTGCACTATATAAAGCTCAATTTTAAAAATTTTATTACACCTGAGACGAGACACTCAGCCTTGGTATAATAAAATTAAAGTGACAAACGAAGGAGCAGTCATTGGTGTCAACATCTATCTTCTTCTTCTTTTTCTTCGTTCCTCTGATGGTCATCTACGGCTGCAGTCCGATATCTGCAATGACTCTGTGGTCCGCTTTAGGTCCTCAGCCTCGCCATAGAGCTTTGTGTTGAGTGTTGTAGTGGTGACCCAGTGGTTCGAACGTTGCACGTTGTATAATGGGCAATCCATAAGCACATGTTAAGTGGTTTCATCGTCGGTTCCACATGGGCAATAAAGGGTTGTTCCAATACCTAGCTTTGTAAACATATGTCCTCTTAGTCTATTGTGTCCTGTTCGGAGGCGGAATAGGGTGACTTGGCTACTTCGCTGAATGGCATGTATTGGATCCGTGTATGAAACAGGTCAGATAACGCAAGAAAGAAGAAAACGAGAATGTAAAAAACCCTATCCCAAAAACTCAGCCTGCCTCGGCTAATTATTGCGTTGTCTGACTTGTCTCATACACACTTTTTCAGATATTATTTATCTTGGTAATGCTTGAACATTTTCAGGGGAAAAACACGCTGATTTGTATTGTGTCAAGAAAAAAAATAATTGAGCTTTATAGAGCGCAATATCCACTAAATGTGCTCAAAGCGCTTTACAAGGGGTCCCTGGTCAACAGCAACATTTAATATGTTGGACGGGACATGACGCCTGTTAGGCGATATTACAATTTTCGGACAAAGATAATGTTTTAAAATGTGTATTTTTATTCTTTTCTAACTATCTACGATCTTTTTTAAAATTTTATTTTTCAAACCAGATCTCGGACGCTCTTCAAGTCTACAAGTAGCGACTATCAACGAATTCCTGGAAGATAGAGTGAGAGAGATAGAAAATACCATCTTGAATGCTGGAGTAAAAGGATTTTGATTCGTTTCTGTGCATGGAAAGAAAGTCGATCTGATAAATAAACTGCTGTGTTGAATCAGTGTGTTTTAAATGGAAGATTAAACGCTTTTTGTATCTTATAAATAAATAATGCACAAGCAAACGAGACAACCCTATTAATATTTGATCTGTCTTATTTGTATATATTTATACACCACTTCCAATTCAGATAGTCGGAGTGAAAAGAAATCTTAACAGTGTGAATGAATATAGACAGATTTGGATTTTAAACACCACCTTTCTGAACAATATTTTTTCTCGGGTTTTTCGATTGGAGTACACTGGGACTATTGCTTAGTAATACATCTATTTGATTAGAACGAAGAACAATTATTCTATGCTCCTGTTCAGTAATCATTCATATCCTGATAAGACTTGAGTATGAGAAGGCTATAATATGAATACAGCATCCTTCAGAATTTTAGACACTGCTTTTCATAATGTCATTAAACTTTTTGACATTTTCATGATGAAAACTGCTTGGAATTAAAGTCTGTCAAATTAGTGATTAATGGGTTAAGAATGGTGACCTTAAATTGACACTTTACGATTTTTTAAGTTCAACTAATTAGGTCTTAAGTTAAAGAATGATTGGGAAAAAAACCCCAGCAATATAATGTAAGTTTTAATATGTCATACATGTGAACTGTTATCCACGAGAAAGGAAAATAAACACAAAAATTTCATTTTCTCCATCTGTGATGAAATACACAAGGTTCTCATTTCAAGCTTTGACAAACTGTTGGATTCTCTCTATTCTCATCTTCAACACGTCGTTCAGCATTTGAATACAATAAAATCGTCGTTCAGTCTTCCTTTGATAACAAGACAGAAAGATCAGACAACTGTTTGAGTACAACCTTCATTGAACTTATTTGGTATCGTGTGATGGTAACTTAGCTACTGGCATTTATTGTTATACTCCACATGTGATATTATCATTTATTTTTAGCTTTTAATAATCTCCTATATCCCTTGTAGTCTTTCATCTAAAAATGAAAGCCTAGTAAAGCTGTTGGTTACAGAAAAAAAGAGTCTTCTTTTATCAGAGTTATCGATTTCAGCCCACACGCATAATGTCATGTCGCTTAAATAACACCAAGACTATTGGAAGCTGCTGTTAAACTTTCGAAATAAAACAAAACGAACCAGCAAGACAGACTTTAAACGCGGCAAATTGCAATGTTTCTACTCTGTTCTGAGGTTTTTTAAGGTTGTCAATATTTTATTTTTTTTTGAATATTTTCTAACCACTTTACTTGTCTTCCTAACCACTGGAAACTATTATTATATAAATAAATGTATGTTATAGTTATTATAGACACTTCATGTGGATAGTGTATAGTGTCGGATGCCAATTACCTCCTTGGATTGTTTTTGATTGTGAATTAGACTATAATATTATACTTAATTAACCTGATCCTCTAATGGCTCTCGTCAATTTCTAACTAATTATAGTTTATTTGTCTTCCGTCCGCTGGATACGTCCCCCTCAGCAAATTAATAATAAAACATTCATATCATTGTCGTACCAAAAGACAAGTCATCAAGCTGCGCAGACGACATCTCTTGAGCTGGTCTCATTGTCATCATTTGTGAGCAGAAATTTGGGATTGTTCCTTTTTGAAAGTTGAATTTTTTAAAGAGATAACGGATTGTGAGGAGTGATATTATATTATATTCTTTATCGTCATTATCATCATCATCGTAATCGTCATTATCAACATGTCAAGGACGGTGGATTTTGTGTATTCTGTTTTGATATTTTTTCTAATCCTCAACAAGGGTAAGTCATTAAAATATCATCTCTTATTTGTGTTAATTCATTTCTATAGATAGAATGTGCTTGGCTAAGAAGCTCACAACATTGCCATCCGGAAGTAAAACGGACCAACACACAAAACTCTGTGTAACCATGAACTTTTATAGTCTGGATAATACCGTTAAGTGAGAATTACTCATAAACGCGGATGGCAAAAAAACAAAAACAAATAAAGACTAGGGTGATGTCAATTTCATTCTATCTATATATTTTGGTGTTTTGTACGATTTTTTTTTAGATTTGAGAAGATTTTTCCTTTGAGTAATAAGCGTAGACTCACTCAATGTCAGGGTTGCCAATTTGGCGTTTTTAATGCCATATTCCAAAAGCTTGGCCTTTAAAAAAACAGTTTAACTTTGTTTCAAATCACATTATATTAATTATTGAATGAACAAATAAACAACAATTTCACAAAATATACGAATTTTCAGCATGAGATGAAATTCCTCATTAAATAACCGACTGCACTTACGGCAGCGAAATAGGGACATAAAGATATTATATTTCCACCTTAACTCTCTCCTTACCAGCCATTTCCAGGATTTTTCCCAAAACTGCACACATGAAAAACACAAAAAAAATATTTTTTATCACCCAAACACAATAGCAGAAAAGTTCTTGCTATACATAATTTCTGTAGTAAAATATCTAGACTCTACAACACACTGTTCATTTTCTTTAAATTTTATGATGTACAAAAGAAATTTGAATAAGAAAAATGTTGGTTGTATCGTAACGAATGTGACGATTTTCCTGAAGTTGGTAAGGAGAGGGTTAAGGTGTATTTAAACTAAAATAAAAAGTGGTGATTCCTGGAAATATTTGGTATTTTCTCAGACATTTGGCAATTTTTTTGAGACTTGCCAAATTAATCTGACAAACCTGCTTTGAATCGCAATAATGATAGCGTCACGCGTAAGTAAGCTCGCTCAAATTGACTTTCTCATGGATTGAAAGCACGACGGATGAAAAATGATTCCACTAATCTTACAACCAAAAACAAATATAAATAAGTAACAACAAAAATAAAAAAACCAGAACAAAACAAACAATAATGATAAAAAACAAGAATTTAAATAAAACAACTTTAATAATAAGGATAGTAATATAATATAATATAATATAATATAATATAATATAATATAATATAATATAATATAATATAATATAATATAATATAATATAATAATAATAATAATAATAATAATATATAATAATAATAATAATAATAATAATAATAATAATAATAATAATAATAAATAATAAATAATAATAATAATAATAATAATAATAATAATAATAATAATATAATATAATAATAATAATATAATAATAATAATAATAATAATAATAATATAATAATAATAATAATAATAATAATAATAATAATAATATAATAATAATAATAATAATAATAATAATAATAATAATAATAATAATAATAATAATATAATAATAATAATAATAATAATAATAATAATAATAATGATAATAATTTGATTCATCCAGAATAATTGTTTTTAAATTCTTTAAATCAATGTAATCTAGACGTCAGTCGTTTTTGCAGAGCTGCCAAGTAAGAATTAATAACGAATTGCTTTTAAATTGCTCAAGGGAGACAGGGTCAAATTAAATACTAATATTTTCTTTAAAAATTATAGACACATTTTGACCACAAAAAAAAAACACAAAATGAATATAAAGCTGAAAAGAAAGAGCTATTTGCTTCACACGGGACATTTGCTCTCAAAACCAGTCTTCTGTATTATGTAAAATAATTAAATTCAATTGATTTTTTCTTTCTTGTTGGCTGAGACGGCGTTTTGACCCCGAAACGTTCCATGGCAAATATTTTTAAGCTGTTATATTCAATTTTGTTGCATATTGCTTTCAGGAAGACAGCATGTCCTAAGTGGGGCTTGAAACATCAACTTCGATTTACGATTAATAATACAAAGTTTCAAAGTTTATTCAATCTTAGGCTTTCGCCAATAAATCACACAATTTGATGACAACATACATGAAAGTGGGAAAGAATGGTAAATGGAACCAAAATATAAACTGATACGATACTATTAATAACCACCAAAAAAATACAACAATCGTATTACCACCAATACGTGCAATAAAAATAATAATAATAATAATAATAATAATAATAATAATAATAATAATAATAATAATAATAATAATAATAATATATATATATATATTATATATATATATATATATATATATATATATATATATATATATATATACTTTATTCATCCAAAAAAATGGAAATTCGTTTACAGACGTGGCATGCATAAAAATTTATAAACACAAAGTTGAGAATCTATGGCGACAATGTATACATATATATATATATATATATATATATATATATATATATATATATATATATATATATGCAAATGTACAAACATGTAAAAATATACAACCAAGAACGAATAGCAACACCTAATATATTAATTTAATAAATCGAGATAGGCCATACCTCTGACCTTTAGTCCAAACTTGTGAGTGTATATTTAAAAGATAGTATTTAATTTAAATCACAGTTTTGCGTTAAGAATTAGGAACGGGGTTGTGGATTCCCAGTCTTCTTTTGAAAAGAACTTAAAATCTCATCTTCTGAGACCTCCTCCTCCTCTCCGACCTCTATCCTATGACCGGTTGGTCGTCGGGGGTGGGGGGACTCTCGGGATGCAGACTTCAGGATTGGACGCCACTCATCACGGTCTTGGGCCTTCCTCATTAGATTGTTCCACGTCAACCCTGTCCAATCTTTAATGTTATCCTGCCACACTTTCCTCTGTCTTCCTCTTCTTCGACAGCCTTCTACTGTGCCCTGCAATATTGTCTTGCATAAGCTTTCGTGTCTTACTGAGAAGCTCACACGATTAAATAAAACATCCTTTTTTTTAAAGATATACATTTGTTACATCAGAATTCCCATGACATAATGTAATCTCCCTTCATCTGCCATTATTGTTAAATGTCCTGAAATGATTGTTATTCAATAATTCATGTTAACAGCTATTTTTCGTCTCTGTATGCATATGCACGTTTTGGTGCATGTGTGTGTGTGTGTGTGTGTGTGTGTGTGTGTGTCGTTGTGAGGGTATGTGTGTGCGGGCTTGTATAAATGGGTGTGTGTACAAAAATGTTTATAATTTATGATGATGTTTTACAAATTTGTGCGCCTAGAGCTGTTTGTCAACGGGATATGGCGCTATACAAATAAACGTTATTATTATTATTATTATTATTATTATTATTATTATTATTATTATTATTATTATTATTATTATTATTATTATTATTATTTATTTTGTATTTTTTATTTTTTAAAATTATTATTATTATTCGTTTATCAAATCCGGACATGTATTATATAGCGTACTATCCAGGGAAGTTTTCAACGCTCTTTTTAGGCAATTCTAAGTAAACAGTAACACTTAACATGCAGGACGAGTCATACCGTCGATTTACAATTATTCTTTTTATCAGACAGACGCATTTCTGTTAAGGATCAGGTCCTCATTTTCAACCTGGATACGATTAGAGAATGTAAATGAAGAGCCTTTTTTAAGGACTAAAATTATGCACTACTCAGATTGGGACTCGAACCGTAGACTTTCCGGTCATATCACAAAAATTGAGCTTTTATATCGCGCAATATCCACTAAACGTGCTCAAAGCGCTTTACAAAAGCGTCCCTGGCCAACAGCAACACTTAATATATATGAGACATGACGCCTGTTAGGTGATATTGCATTTTTGTTTCCGACAGCTTGAGAACACGATGTTAAGGGCCAGGTAGTCATTTTACACCTGAGTACAGTGAGAGAATGTGAGTAAAGGACTCAACTATGCACCGAGCGAGGTTCAAACCCAGGACCATTCAATCCGAAGCGAGTGTCATACCACAAGACCAAATAGACGCACAAAAAGACCAGATAGTTGCATATATTAATATTATCAACGCTCAATCACTCGGGCACCTTGATCTAGAACTATCCATTCATCCCAAACTAACGACTTGTTCAATTTGTTTCTTCTCATTCATTTATTTTTTGGTTTCAATTCATTGAAACCTTTCAAAGCCAATGTTTGTTTAATCTTTTTTAACGGTCTTTACGGTCTTTGACTTCCTGCAGTCTTATGTTTACTCAATTAAATAATCAATTATAGAAACCAAACATCGGGGGGGGGGGGGGGGGGGAAAGAAAAAGAACGAAATTGCTTTCGGGTGGGGGAACTGGGGAGATTGAGGGAAGGGTATAAAATAGCAACAAAAGATGAAAAATAATAATCATTAAAAATTAAAATGGGTGGAAAAGAGATCCGAACTCCCTTAAATAAAGAATGCCATAATTATTGATTAATAGACAATAATAACTTAAAGATAATTTAATAAATTATATTTGTACAAATAATTTAATGACATCAAACGACACAACAATACACATCAATAACAAAATAATAAGGATATAATAATAATAATCATAATATATACATAAAATAAAGATGTAACTAGAGGCAAATAGGATTAATCTATATTAATCCCATCTAATATTATAGAATGCCATAATCTATGATTAATATCATAACGATACCTTGGAAAGATAGATTCACTAAGTACTATTTGTGTACAACATATTCTTTACGTGATCAGCGCACCACAACACAAAACCACACACACACCATACACACCTATAGAGATAACCAATATATATAGCATATTATACATACAAGATTGAAAGCTGTCAAAGAAGCAAACAGTATATTCGTATAAATCCCATATATATTCCTGTCTACTAACCTTGAATAATCTAGATTTTGCATTCTTGTTAATTTCAAACTGTCCATTTTGACAATACGAATACGACCATTTGTCTTTGTTTTGCACCTAGAGAAAAATTTAACTTTCCTCTAGTAAAGTAATATAGATATGAAAAAAAATCAGAAAAGTCTATCCTATCCAGACCATGTACCAATCTATAAACCTGAATTAAATCCCCACGAATTCTTCTATATTTCAAACTGGGTAAGTCAAGAAATTCTAACCTTTCCGTATAAGATAAATACTGTATTGTATAATTTTTTATAATAATAATAATAATAATAATAATAATAATAATAAAAATAAAAATAATAGATGATGATGATGATATGATGATGATAATGATGATGATAATAATAATAATAATAATAATAATAATAATAATAATATATTATTATTATTATTATTATTATTATTATTATTATTATTATTATTATTATTATTATTATCATTATGATGATGATGATGATGATGATGATGATGATGATGATGATGATGATGATGATGATGATATCAATAATAATATTAATAATGATACGCTATGTGGACATGGCGCTTAGGCAGAGCGGCCTTTGTAGCCAGTAACTTGCAATTTGTTAATCAAGGATAAATTAATGCCCGGGGAATTTGCGGTATAATCACGTAATAGGAATCATTCATGCGTGAAAATTGGAATACAATAAATGAGTATTTGATTGTGGGAGTGTTAAACTCTTCCGAGATTCCAGTGGTCGGGTTGATTGGGTGTCCAGCACATACGACCGACGATCTAAGTTTGAGTGCATAAATAATAATAATAATAATAATAATAATAATAATAATAATAATAATAATAATAATAATAATAATAATAAAGTGTTCTTTTATAGCGCTAAATGCCGAAGCCTTCAAAGGGCTTTACAATATACTTGTCAAACCATAAACACACTTGTACCGGCCAAACAGAATCACGCATACAAAACTAGATCATTTATAAACATGTTCATCTTTACAAGGGCAATAGCCACGTAAAAACGTACTCAAAGCGCTTTGCAAGCCAACAGCAACACTTAAAAATTTAGGGTGAGACATGACGCCTGTTAGGTGATACTCGTATTACAATTTATTTTTCTGACAGAGACAACGCTGTTAATGGCCAGGTATTTATTTTCAACCTGGTTAACGTGACATAGTGTGAGTAAAGACCGGGTCACGAACCCTGATTCCGAAGGCGAGAGTGTAGATAGAATGAAGATGACGTCACTCAAGTCTTTGTTATTGTTTTGTTTTTGTTTTTTGCCATTCACGTTTATGAGTAATTCTCACTTAACGGTATTAACCAAGACTATAAACGTTTAAGGTTACACATAGTTTTGTGTGTTGGTCCGCTATACTTCCGGATGGCAATGTTGTGAGCTTCTCAGCCAAGCGCATTCTATCGATACCCACATTGCCGCACCGTTAAAAGTCTTCTCAGGATTTAGAATGGTAGGGTTGATTGAGTGTCCAACACAAACCACAGATGATCCAACGTTGAATTTATAATACAACATGAAATTAACTATCTCCTAATCGACCACTGGGTGGGGTTCCTGACCTCCCATAGTGGGCAGGGGGGTACATACTGTGTATTCTATCCCCTTATAACTGTTTTCCAACATGCTTTCTGTCTTTGTCTTGGAATGAGATTACTTGGTTTTGTCCTGGCCCTAGCCGGAGTCCGAGCCTGGAGGGAAAGTCATATGCATAGTCATTGTTTTGGGAGATGATTTTTTTTCCTTGTAAATCATCTCTTTGTAATGAGTTCTATATATTTGTTATTTTTAATGTATAATGAAAGCATCTGAGTGTTTTCCTCTTTGTTGAATTTTGTGCGTGTGTCCGGATGAGCCTTATAGGTGCTCTCAAACTAAGTACATTGGTGGTATGCTCTTGGAATCTACATCTGATCCCTATTTGTTCCCAGTTCCACTATGTCTTACTTTTTATTGGGTGCTTTAATTGTAATTCTAGAACTTTTTTCTATCCCATTTTCTTCCATTATACTGGCGCTGATATAATCTAACTGTGTTGCAAGCGCCGTAAAACCCTTAAAAACAAAAAAACAAAAACACAAACCGACCATGTTCAAT
>NC_088371.1:20376895-20396895 GCF_034508935.2 Berghia stephanieae
ATACTGGTATCTCATCTGTTTGACAAAGATAACGAAAGCAAAAACAAATCTGAAGTCAATATGATCAGTATCTAGGAAAGATCCGATGCGAGTGTCATACCACAAGGCCACATAGTCGCACATCTACCATTACTGTTTATTTTTTATAATTCTCTCTATTCAGCTTTTGAATAATTCAAAACACACAAACTCCAGCAGGACTTTCGAATCATCCGCCCTGTATACTAGAAAAATAGAGACACTGATAGACTGTACACAAACAGTTGCCATCACACTCAGCTGTTTGTTGTCTAAAGACAGCCATAGAGAGACCGGCTCTAACCATATTATTCTCTCTATCAGATTATACGTCACTATAGTCAGTCACACTTGCATGATTTGGCTATGGTTGTTATGTTTTTAAATCTTGAGCATTTATATAGTGCAATATTCACTAAACGTGCTCAATGCGTTTTACAAGGGGTCTCAAGCCAATAGCAACACTTAACACCAAACCTCCAAAACATCTTTAATATAAGCCCGAAAACGTCTTTACTGATTCAATAACGAATCCTCCAAATCGTCTTAACTGATTCAATAACGCATCCTCCAAATCGTCTTAACTGATTCAATAACGCATCCTCCAAATCGTCTTTACTGATTCAATAACGCATCCTCCAAATCGTCTTAATGATTCAATAACGCATCCTCCAAATCGTCTTAACTGATTCAATAACGAATCCTCCAAATCGTCTTAACTGATTCAATAACGCATCCTCCAAATCGTCTTAACTGATTCAATAACGCATCCTCCAAATCGTCTTTACTGATTCAATAACGAATCCTCCAAATCGTCTTAACTGATTCAATAACGAATCCTCCAAATCGTCTTAACTGATTCAATAACGCATCCTCCAAATCGTCTTTACTGATTCAATAACGAATCCTCCAAATCGTCTTAACTGATTCAATAACGCATCCTCCAAATCGTCTTTACTGATTCAATAACGCATCCTCCAAATCGTCTTAACTGATTCAATAACGAATCCTCCAAATCGTCTTAACTGATTCAATAACGAATCCTCCAAATCGTCTTTACTGATTCAATAACGCATCCTCCAAATCGTCTTAACTGATTCAATAACGAATCCTCCAAATCGTCTTTACTGATTCAATAACGAATCCTCCAAATCGTCTTTACTGATTCAATAACGCATCCTCCAAATCGTCTTTACTGATTCAATAACGCATCCTCCAAATCGTCTTTACTGATTCAATAACGAATCCTCCAAATCGTCTTTACTGATTCAATAACGCATCCTCCAAATCGTCTTTACTGATTCAATAACGAATCCTCCAAATCGTCTTTACTGATTAAATACCTAACCTCCAAATCGTCTTTACTGATTAAATACCTAACCTCCAAATCGTCTTTACTGATTCAATACCTAACCTCCAAATCGTCTTTATTGATGAAAATACTTTATCTCAAAATCACGTCTTGACAGATTTAATATCCCAACCCCAAAACTTCTTAGCTTATTTAATTCTGATCCCCAAAACATCGTAATTGATTGAATACGTAAGCCTCAAAACGTCTCTATTGATTTAGTACCTTACCCTCAAAACGTACTTCTGATTTGATACCTGACGATCAAAACTCAAAACGTCTCTATTGATTTTATTCCTAACCCCAACACGTACTTATGATTTAATACCTGACCAAAACGTCTTTAAAGATTTAATACATATTATTCTCCGACGAGCTTAAAACTATATCCAGAGGAGAAAAACATTATAGATCTCAAAACGTCTCTATTGATTTTATTCCTAACCCCAACACGTACTTATGATTTAATACCTGACCAAAACGTCTTTAAAGATTTAATACATATTATTCTCCGACGAGCTTAAAACTATATCCAGAGGAGAAAAACATTATAGATCTCAAAACGTCTCTATTGATTTTATTTCTAACCCCAACACGTACTTATGATTTAATACCTGACCAAAACGTCTTTAGAGATTTAATACATATTCATTAAAACGTCTTTACTAATTTGATACTGGTCCCCAAAACGCCTTTATTGATTTAATACATAAACCCAAAACGCCAAGACTTAGATAACGAAATGAATATGTTTATGTTGTGTATATCGCACGTGTGAAAGAAAGAGAGGAAGAGAGAGAGAGAGAGAGAGAGAGAGAGAGAGAGAGAGAGAGAGGAATGAGAGAGAGAGAGAGAGAGAAAATAAGTAGGAGTGAAATATCTGTTCAATGTTATAGTTATCATTTAACGTTATAACTAGTGTAACTAAATGACAAATTGCCATATTTATGGACAATAAAGATCTATTATTATTATTATTATTATTATTATTATTATTATTATTATTATTATTATTATTATTATTATTATTATTATTATTATTTCACGACCCTCAAAACGTCTTTATTGACACTCAAAACTTATTTATTGATGTAGCTAGTGGCTATTACAAAACGTCTTTATTTATTGATGCAATTTACAATACAAAATAGCTTCATTCATTTGTTGACGAGTCCAAAACCTTTTAGTTGACCTATTGGCTAATCCAGAACAGGCATATTGATCTATAACCAAACGCAGACTTATTTATCTAATGGTTAATCTAAAATAACTTCATTGATCAAATCACAATCTCAAATCAGTTCATTGAACTAATAGTAAACCCAAAACAGTTTCCTTGACTAAAAAGCTAATACCCTCCCCCCCCCCTCACCCCCACTCCATCAAAACGAAAAAAAGACGGCTATGTGGTCTAGTGGTATGACACTCGCTTTCGGATCGGAGGTCCTGGGTTCGAGCCTCGCGCTCGGCGCATAGTTGAGTCCTTGGAAAAGGCTCTTTACTCATATTCTCTCACCGTACTCAGGTGTAAAATGTGTACCTGGCCGTTGACAGCGTTTTGTCTGTCCGAAAAAAATTATAATATCGCCTAACTGGCGTCATGTCTTGTCCTTAATGTTAAATGTTGCTGTTAGACAGGGACCCCTTGTAAAGCGCTTTGAGCACATTTAGTGGATATTGCGCTATATGAAGCTCAATTAAAAAAAAATTTAACGACAATAAAAAAAACCCCAGCTTTATTGATTCAATGACTAACCTCAAAGACCTGCGGGCCACTTGCAAAGAAGTTTGAGCACGTTTAGAGGATATTGCGCTACACGATAAAGAAACAAGTTAGAATTCAATTGATTACATCTTATTTACCTTCTTCTCCTCTTCAGTGTCTGGAAGTTGCTCCTGGTCCAATGAGCATTGTTCCAGGGATTCTGAATGCTGCAGTAAGTCCTGCTACAGAGCCTTCGAGGGGACAAACCCCAGGTGTCGACACAGTGCCTTGTCAGAAAAATGCATCTTTTCCTTCCACTGTGCGGTAAGTAATGAAGCAATAAAGGATTGTGTTGCGTTCATCCACGTGGTTGTCTTATTCCTTCTCGCCATTGATCATCGTGCCAAAGGTGATGACGATGACGATGATGATGACGATGATGATGATGATGATGGTGATGATGATGATGATGATGATGATGATGATGATGATGACGACGATGATGATGATGATGATGATGAGATGATGATGATGATGACGATGATGATGATGATGACGATGATGATGATGATGAGTGATGATGATGATGATGATGATGATGATGATGATGATATGATGATGATGATGATGATGATGATGATGATGATGATGATGATGATGATGATGATGATGATGATGATGATGATGTCCGACTTTTTGGCCTCGTATTATGACCCTCGCTTTGGACCGTGAAAGTTGCCGGCTCTGTGACGGAATCATGAAAGTTACTCCCTCTTGTTTTGTAACTTCGATATTTAAACTTCAACTTCAAAGCCTTGTAGTTACAAAAGGCCCCGCGGGCCCATCACTGCAAGTGTTCAGTTACATCCAATCAAAACAGAGAACAGTCACAGATTAGTTTGACGAGCAATAAATGCATTCAAAGCTGCTTTGAAAGTTTCCAAGCATTCAGCGTTCGTTATGTCCGGTGGCAGGACATTCCAGTCATTTAGTGTTCATGGGGAAATAGCTGTGCTTGTATGTGTAGAAAACGGTAGGGGCTGCCTGAAGCCGGTGATCGTGAAAATACTAACGAAAGAGTGAAAATGGAGAGGCTTATTATGGGAACAAAACAGACAATAGACGTTTCGGGTACAAACCTTTCATCATACTACAACCACCATGGAGCACAGACGATGCTAGTTATTTTGCATTATATTTTTTATGTTTTCCACGTTTATTTGTGTATTGTTGTGCTGACGAAGGGTTTGTACCCGAAACGTCCATTGTCTGTTTTGTTCCATCCCATAGGAAGCCTCTTCGTTTTCACTCTTTCGTTGTGCTTGTATGTGTCTGTTCTTGTAAATGATTGTGCAGGGGCGTGGCTATATTGGTTGATTTGGTGCCTGGCACCGTTCCATATTTTTAAAATGAATTACAGCATTTAAAAAAAATTAAACTGCAAAATGGTATATTCTGCCTCTTACTTATTTAAATAAGTCTTTTATTTAATGTTTTTTTCTTTGTTTTTTTTTATAATATAGCATGTTTTAAGTAATTTTCTTCTTATTCTGGCACCACCTTATACTGTAAGCATGCCACGCCACTGCTTGTATGTACTTTGATGCATTGAATCTAGTGTAAAGAAACTATATGTTTGCTTATTTATTGGTGTGGTTTGGGATTCGAGTAAGTAGATATATCATCTCCGCCATACTTAACTCTTTCCTTACCAGCCATTTTCAGAATTTTCCCCAAAATTTAGAACCCACCCAACACAAAAAAGTCTTTTCTCACTCAAACAGAAAAGCAACAAATACATTCTATGCATAATATTAATCAGGAAAATGAACTCTACATCACAGTGCCACGTTTTTATAGCTATAATAAAACATTTTTCATTAAATTGTGTGATTTACAAAAGAAATCTGAATGATAAAAGCGTTGGTTAGTTCGTAACGAATGTGACGATTTTACCGTGGTTGGTAAGGAGAGGGTTAAACAATAAAAAAAAAAAACACGTTGAAAAAAATTGGCTAGAAGACTAGTCCTTAAAATAGTAATCGATTAAAATGACCGACCGTCATTGTAGGGCTAGAATGTGGTCTTGTGGTATGACACTCGCTTTCGGAACGGGAGGTCCTGGGTTCGTTCGAGACTCGCTCGGCGCATAGTTGAGTCCATGGAAAAAAAACTCTTTAAAAACATTCTCTCACCGTACTCAGGTGTAAAATGAGTACCTGGCCGTCAGCAACGTTGTCTCTGTCGGAAAAAAAAATGGTAATATAGTCTAACAGGCGTTATGTCTCGTTCTACATGTTACGTGTTGCTGTTGGTCATTGACCCTTTGTAAAGCGATTTGAGCACGTTTAGTGGATGTTGCGCTGTATAAAATTCAAGTTTTTTGAGATTTTTTTTTGTTTTTTGTTTTTTTTTTTTTTTGGGGGGGGGGGGGGGGGGGGGTTCATCTTGTCAAAAACCATCAAACCTGGTCCTTTATTGAAGACGTCCGTAACGACAAGATGAGGTGTCATTTAAAAAAAATAATCAATTAATATTTGAAGGACAATGTTTCTGGCCAAAATTTTAAAGACGTAGTGATAGCTCGTCTGACCGGTACTCAGGAAATCTGAGGTTCGATTCCAAGTCAAGGCAGGCTGATTTCTTTTGAGATGACTTTTGTTGTTATATTTTTTTTCTCTCTGCTTTTTGTCTGGCACTGTTTCATACACATTTTTTTCAGATCTTTATTTAAAACTTGTATTTCAAATTATCGATATTTTTTTTCTTTTTTTTTTTTTTTTTTGGTATCAATTCAAAGAAGCCCTTCGGTTCGTTCGTCTCCCTCCCCCATCCCCCCCCCCCCCCCCCCAACCCCACCCCCATCCACCAAAATCGATTTTCCCACTTAACCCTTCATTTAACTTAACCACCCATCCGACCCAACTCAATGATTTTATTATTGTAGTTTGTGTCCACTCAATGGAGCTTCAGACCTCTCGCAAAAGATCAACTCCTCGTTAACAGTTCCAATATATATAATATATATATATATATATATATATATATATATATATATATATATATATATATTGCTATGATCCGGTGACAGGCAAACCAAATTATGTGACCCTTCACCCCTATACAGTATTATGTCAGAATGGAGCAGATGCCAAAGTTCAAATTCTAAGTTAAACACACACAGGCATATATATATATATATATATATATATATATATATATATATATATATTTCTATCCATCTATCTATCTATCTATTAATCTATCTATTTATCTATCTATGTATCTCCCTTCAAGCTAGGTATATTCCTTTACGCCTCCCTCCCTCTTTCACGCAATCTGTGATCCTATTTTTCTCTGAATGTCTTGAAAATGGACAAATCCCCTTACGATCATGGGTATTTAGATACAGTTCGTGCCCGTTTACTCCCGATCTCCCCGGAATTTGACCCAGTCTCGTCTTTTCAATTGGAATATGAAGTCCAGAGAATATTTACTGTTTCATCCCAAAAGTACTCATTCTTTCTATTCGTCTTCAAACACACACACACACACGCACACACACACACACTCACAATTACCCACCTATACACAAATACACATTCACTGTATATATATATATATATATATATATATATATATATATATATATATATATATATATATATGAGTGTCGGTGGGTACTTGTAGTACGATAGTGCTCTATTAATTTCAACTTAATTTTTATAGTTGTTAAACTTAACTTTCAGTTGTAATCGTCAGATTCACCCAACGTGTACATATTTGCAGGTCTGATAACCAAACGTAATTATGGTTTTAACATTGTTGTAATGGACATATTTTTGCGTTGGTTTAATAGTATTTCCATTACAACAATGAGACCATAACAATTTGGATTGTCAGACCTGCAAATAAGCTCATGTTGGATTCAATCCAACAAAATACCGTTTTAAGATTTGTGGCAAATAATTTCTTTTCAAGTCTAATCCTTTCTCTCTTGTATCAGGATCAGACATTCAGGTGATCTCAAACTGAGTACATTGATAGTATGTTCTTGGAGTCTACCTTCTGTTCCCTATTTGTTGAACAAATCCCCTTTGTCTTCCTTTTTCTTGGGCACTTTAATTTTAATTCTAGAACTTTTTACTATCCCATTTTCTTCTTCCTTTTTATTGACGCTGATATGACCTAAATGTGCGGCTATGTGGTCTAGTGGTATTACACTCGCTTTCGGATCGGAAGGTCATGGGTTCGAGCCTCGCTCGGAGCATAGTTGAGTCCTTTACTTACATTCTCTCACCATGCCCAAGTGTAAAATGAGTACCTGGCCGTTAACAGCGTTGCCTCTGTCCGAAAAAATTGAAATATCGCCTAACAGGCGTCATGAACCGTTCTACATGTTAAATGTTGCTGTTGGCCAGGGACCCTTTGTAAGCGCTTTGAGCACATTTAATGGACAATGCGCTATATAAAATCCCAGTTTAAAAAAAAGATCAATTTAATGTGTTGCAAGCGCCGTAAAACCATCAAAAACATAAAAACAAAAACATTTTTTTCTCTTTCATTTTAGGATGACCTGGAGTGCGGACCAAAGTTCAATTGCTGTTCGCCTTACTGGAAAATGTGCACCAAGACCTCGGATTGCTGCGACCCTCTGCACGTCTGCAAGCCCGCGGATGGATTTTACTACAACCGATGTCTATACCCCAACTCAGCCCCCACTGCAATTATCCCTCCGCGAAGGAAATGGCACCTCCTAGTCTTACAACCAACCATTGTGTTTATAAGTGTTATGTTTGGTACATCCCATTGGCGATTACAATGACGATTTGAGTAAGGATTTGAATCACGTGCAGTTTTTTTAACGTTACCATCAAACTGAGCGTGTCTTCAATGTTACTTTGACTGTAGCCATCGTTAACTTATAGCCTGACACTGACCAAAAAAATAACATCAAAAAAAAACAAGTCTTTGGCCGCAAAATAAAAGAAATCGTGAGTTATATTCAATAGTTCAACCAATGAAACCAATTGCTTCCTTGAGATCTACTAACGACAACTCACTAGACACTGCACAAACCTTAAAATGTCGTCAAACTGGAAGTCCTAGAGGATTCTAGTGTCAAGCTATAAGTTAACGATGGCTACGGTTTGTACCCTCCTGAAGCCTTCATTGCAGTTATGATTTTTAACATTGTTGTAATCGACAACATTTTTCATTGGTTTAAGAGTATTTCCATTACAACAATGAGATCGTCACAATTTGGGTTATCAGACCTGCAAATAAGCACACGTTTGATTCACTACAACGTGATACCGTTTTTAAACTTATTTGCAGGTCTGATAACCGACCGCAATTAATTATGGGCTTGATTTAACGTTGCTGTAACGGACAATACTTTGCGTTGGTCTCAGAGTATTTCCATTACAACAATAAGCCCATAATAATTTAGGTTATCAGACCTGTAAATATATATACGTCGGGTTGACTAAAATACAATCGTGTCCATTGCTTAGTCTGCGGAATGTCATAACATTTTGTGACCCTTTATTTATTTATCTATTTATTCATTTCTGATAAACATTTTTGGTCTGTGTCCCACATTTATATTGTGACCGGCGACCATACTAGGTATGTACAGGGCCAGTGTGGCTCAGCTGTCTCTACTGTCTTTTTTCTTCGTACCCAAAAGGTTCCGAGTTCGATCACCTGCAGCTGCAATGTGTGTGGCCCTGAGCAAGTCACCTAGGTCGCCCTAGCTCAATTTGTGGCGCTGCGCTGCGGCTGACGCCGAGGTTATTCCAGACTTCCCGTGGAATAGACCCAAGAGACAAATTTCCCGTATGGGATGTCCAGCTGTTGTGAGAATTTTGGCTAAACGCACAAAGCATCAATAGATAGGAGTGAAAAGAATGTCACTCAGCTCTTTGTTAAAGTTTTTCAGACAGCCATTCTGGTGATTACTTCTCACTCCTGCGCATCATTCCAAACTACGCACCTTCCTATTAAACGGTGTTCCTTAGATACCGAAAGCATTATATCGTTTATACATAACGCGAGCGCTTATCCCCGGTGGACATTGAGAAAATTGTTACAGTGAATGAAATAATCAGTCGGATGGTTAAAAGGTTTGAACTGAGATATTGCCAAGTTTAGTTAGAAGGTCAATTTTCAAAATCAAAAATGAGTTCTTGTTATATATGATTAAACCAATCCTTTTTGTACATCTTCGGGAAATATCAAAGCTTAATTTTACTTCTAAATATTTTTACAGCTAGTTAAGTTGAAAAAGTATGAAAGTTGAGAAAGATTGCTGGATACCTTTCCCATACATCTGATCATAACTTCATGAAAAGTTACCCGATTTACTTCAAATAAAGGTTAAAATGCTCTGGGGAGCATATTCTTTCAGAAAATGCAAAATCCAAAATTGTCAGCTTCCAACTGATTTTGTCGTGCACTGACACAAGTATTACCCTGTCTGCTCGGATTTTGGGGCCCCGATCGCTTATCCCGCGTGGACATTCAGAAAACGATTCTATCAGACTATAATATATAATATACGTTCAAGGTTACACATCGTTTTGTGTGTTGGTACGCTATTTCCGACTGACGGATGTTGTGAGTATTTTACCTAATCGCATGGCATCAATAGATACTATTAGTAGGTAATGGTCACATACACCATCATCCTGATTGAGAAGACAATAAAAAATGAAGAAAATGAAAGTACGTAGAACTATAATATAGCTAAACACATGGCATAAAAAAGAGTACATTTAGTGGGTAATGGTCACATACACCATCATCCTGATTGATAAGGCAATAAAGAAGAAAATGAAAGTACGTAGAACTATATACTTTCAGTCCGACGCCTGTAAAATGTTCCGAATGGTCGCGAATCCGTTTTAGTTTTATCGGTGTTGTCATAAATGACAATGATTTGTAATCCTGGTAGAGAGAATGCTTACAGCCATACTATGAAAAAACAAAAAAAAAAAAACAAAAAAAAACAAACAACAAAACAAAAACCAACGCGTATGTGGTACGGCTATGCGGTCTTGCGGTATGACACTCGCTTTTGGATCGGAAGGTCATGGGTTCGAGCCTCGCTCGGCGCATAGTCCTAGGAAAAAGCTCTTTAATCACATTCTATCATCGTACTCGGGTGTAAAATGAGCACCTGGCCGATAACTGCGTTGTCTATGTCCGAGAAAAAAATGTAATATCCCTAACAGGCGAAGCGTCATGTCCTGTCTTACATGTTAAAGTTGCTTTTAGCCAGGGACCCCTTGTAAAGCGCTTTGAGCACGTTTTAGTGGATATTGCGCTGTATAAAAGCTCATTTAAACTGCTAATTTATTTAAAAGTTTGGCCGGAGGGTCATCAATTGGATTCAATAGTCTGATGTCACGTCGCCCAGCAACGGCGGGCATCGTGGTTCTAAACAGATAAAATCTGTATCTTTTATTTTTCATGCTGGCTAGAACTTTTCAGAATGTGTAAAATTCAAAACATGATCGATTTATAATGTTTATTTTCCTCTGGGTACACTTTTTTGCTCGTCGGAGAAATATTTCATAAGGGCGTCTGCCATTGTTCCGATAGTTTAGAGCCAGTTACTAAGTTACCATGCGTCATTACGAGGGAAGTGACGTTACGACTGTTGAAGCGTATTATCGGTCGATTGAAATAGGCACTTAGCTAACCACTCCTCTCGGACAATCGTCAGAATGCAAACAATGTTAATGATAGGTGACCAGAACAAACTAACACATGTTTTACTATCGATGGTATGTGTCTAAGTAAAATATACACTGTTCTACCGCTTGATCAATAGATAGAATGCGCTTGGCCAAGGTGTTCACAACATTGCCATCCGGAAGTATAACGGACCAACACACAAACTCTGTGTAACCATGAACTTTTATAGTCTGGTTAATACAGTTTAGTGAGAACAGCTCACAAACGCGGATGGCAAAAACAATAACAAAGGTCTGAGTGACGTCATCTGCATACTATCTATAGAACCAACACAGAAAACTACGCGTAAACTCAAATGTTTATAATATGATCGAGAAAATCGTGTGATAACTAGCTAGTCACTCATGTGGCGGTATAAAAAGAATAACCAATGATTAGTGGTCGATTTCATTCACGTTAGGCTATTATTTATATAGATAGAACGAAGATGACGTCGCTCTAGTCTTTGTTATTGCATTTTGCCATCCGCGTTTATGAGTAATTCTCACGAAATTGTATTAACCAGACTACAAACTTCAAGGTTACACACAGTTTTGTGTGTTGGCCCGTTATACTCCAAGTGGATGGCAATGCTGTGAGCTTCCTAGCCAAGCGCATACTATCAATAAAAGAATAAGTCGTAATTGTTCATCCCAGAGATTATAATTAAAAATGGTGTTACACAGATATTTAAAACAGTTTATCCTGGGTGTCTTTTTTGTGCGAATGTAATGTTACGAACACAACATCTTGGCGTAACCTCAATAAATTTTAACTCACTCAACCCTGACACCGACTATATCCGTAGTTTACCCAGGTTACTTTTATCCCATGCCTATTAATTACATTATTTCCAGACAAATTATAGGCATAGCATCAAAGATAATGTTTTTACTTTTTACATGTTAATGGTAGTTGAATAAAAATATATATGTACATGCTCATTTTTAATACATTTAGTTTCTAATTTTGAAAAGTAGCAAAAATCTCTAGGATTGAGTGAATTAAAGCAATGGGCCAGCGCACTTGTTTTATTATATAACCAGTTAACTGTCGTACTATGGAAAATAACTTATTTAAAAATTTGGCCAGAAAACTCGTCCTCTAAATAACGATTAATTTAAACGACCCTCAACTTGGCAAAAACTCTCAAACCTCGGATTTTAATGAAGACGTCGCGAGGTCCCAATTGGATTCAATAGTCTGATGTCACGTCCGCCCAGCAACGAGCAGCTTGGTTCTAAACAAAGAAAATCGGTACTTTTCATTCTTCATGCTGGCTAGAACTTTTCATATGTCTTGTGATCAGAATGTGTAAAAGTCAAAACATGATCGATTTATAATGCCTTTTTCCCCTCTGGATACGCTTTTATGCTCGTCTGAGAAATATTTCATAAGGGCGTCCGCCATTGTCCCGATAGTTTAGAGCCAGTTACTAAGTTACCATGCTTCATTACGAGGGAAGTGACGTTACGACTGTTGAAGCGTATTATCTGGTAAAAGCTCACGAAGCGATTATTGTTCTTTTTAAACCTTATGATAAGGTTACCAATCTGTAAATATTAACATTGATTGTTAACAATGGGGCTTGCAATAATTTGAATAACAATAACATAACTGTGTTCATATCGTTTTGTGATTTATGTACAGAGACCAATACTACTACTACTACTACTACTACTACTACTACTACTACTACTACTACTACTACTATTACTACTACAACTACTACTACTACTACTACTACTACTACTACTACTATACTAACTACTACTACTACTACTACTACAACTACTACTACTACTACTACTACTACTACTACACACTACTACTACTACTACTACTACTACTACTACTACTACTACTACTACTACTACTACTACTACTACTACTACTACTACTACTACTACTACTACTACTACTACTACGTCTAATACTATTACTACCACCACTACAACAACAACAACTACTACTACTACTACTACTTAACTACTACTCTACTACTACTACTATACTTTTACTCTTACTATTTATTTTATTATTATTATTATTATATTTATTATTATTATTATTATTATCATCATTATCATTATTATTACTGTTATCATCATCTCATCACCATTATTAATAGTATCATTATTATTATCATTATTACTATTATCATCACTGTTATTATATCACCGTCTTTATTATTATCACAATCATCATTATTTGTAAATTTGCCAATTATGCTTTAATCAATACTTGGTCTATTTCAAAGCCCGATTAATAGTACGATATGATATTATAATATGATATAATAATTTAAAAAATGGGTTTCGTCTGTTAAACTGTAAAAATATTGAGTAAATCTCCGAACAAATAAAATCCGTTTATATACAGAATGTCCATAAAGTCTGGGTACATGATAAGAGTACAAATTCCTCTTTAACTTTCTCCTTACCAACTATAGGAAAATCATCACATTCGTTACGATACAACCAACATTTTTATTATTCAAATTTCTTTTGCCCACCATAAAACTTTAAGGAAAATGAACAGAATGTTGTAGAGCATGTTTTGTTAAAGAAATTATGTATCGCAAGAACTTATCTTCTGCTATTGTTTTTGAGTGATAAAAAATATTTTTGTGTTGTTGGGCGTTTGTGTGAAGTTTAGGGGAAAATCATGAAAATGGATGGTAAGGAGAGTTAAAAACTCGATCTTATTCAATTTGGGATGTAAATGAATAGCATGTTAACAACACGTAATCTTTTCTTCAGTGTGTAAATAGTATCTTTCAGCTAAATCTCCACAATCTTTATCATAAATGAATTAGTAAAAATAGGAAGTGAAGTATGACATGTACCAAGCAGAGATTGTGGACACCCCCTGTTAATTCAATCTATGGCAAGACAAGACAACATCAAAGAGTGGGCAGGCCTTGATCTTAATAAATAAAATATTTAAAAAGTATGCCCTTCCGCCAGGACATCATAAGATATCGTCACCTAGGTATTCCACGAAGGAATATAGATAATTCATCAAACAAGTTGTTTGATGTCAACAGGAATCGCCCATGTTGTACAAATGAGAAAATTGGGGGTTAATAATCTTGCCCAAGGAAAAAAAAACGAAAGTGCCTGAAGTAGGGCTCGAACCCGGGACCTTCCAGGTCACAGTGCAATGCCTTCTTAACCATTCGGCCACTCCCCCCCCTCACCCCCCTTGGTTCTTAATCGCCTTCTGGAAAGGCCAGAGACTGTGACGAATGACGTAAGGTTGTGAAGTCGACATCCCGCAAATCCCCCCCCCCCCCCCCCCCCCCCCCCGACGATCGGCTGGTCATGGGAATGAGTGAGTGAGTGAGTGTAGATTCAATCCAATTGGGTTCGAATCCTCATAGCCGCAAAAGTATTTTATTTTTAATTTCTTATTCTACTGACTTTATTTCTTATTAAGTAAATCATGTGTAACTTTGCACAGAATCTCCAATAACGATTTTTTTTTTTTTTGCATGTTTCTCACTTCTAAATACAGTTTGGTCTTGGGTATGTGTCTGATTTTATATATTTCTCTGCGAATCGAAATAGATTGGTATTGAATCCATTTATTTTAAATATCTTTATAAAACTCATTTTAGTCAAATTGCACCTCGCTCCTGAGATAGTCCGACATTGTAACGCCCACTTCTTTTCTTTGATCTTTTAATTTATTTTAACCCACTCAACCCTAACACCCACTATATCCGTAGTTTACCCAGATTACTTTTACCCCATGCCTATTTATTACATTTTTATGAGATAAATTATAGGCGTAGTATCAAAGCTAATGTTTTTAGATTTTACATGATAATGGTACATGAAAAAAACTATCTGTGATGTTCATGATCATTTTTAATACATTTTTTCCAATTTTGAAAAGTAGCAATAATCTCTAGGATCGAGTGAGTTAAACCTCACTCCTCAAGCTTCATATTCGGAAGAAAAATACCGAGTTCGATTACCCACAGCTGCGCTGTTTGTCCTTGAGCAAGTCACCTTGCCCTAGCTCAATTTTGCGGCGCTGTACTGCGACTGACGCCTGGGTTATTCCAGTCTTTCCTTGGAATAGACCCTAGAGATAAGATCTAGTTCCCCTATTATGGGATGAATAAAGGGAATTTTATTATAATTATTATTCATTAATCTTTCTGATAAGAAATTGACAAAGGTTATTAAAATAACAATAGGATATTGATTGGTAGCTTCAATGTAATCTTATTCAATTATTTATTTCTTTGAGCTTCATTCAAGCAGCAACACTTTCATTTTCCAGTATTCTTCAAGGAGTCTTTCGGATCCATTAGAACCCACGGAGCCGGAGTATATATCCCGGTTTCTATGGCGTGAGACGGACAATAGCAATTGCATGCTACACTTTGGATAGGACACTAATCTATCGCAGAGTACTTTACGCCAAATATCTAACAGACCCATCTACCCAATCACTTCTGGGTGGACGAGGGAGGGGGGAGGGGAGTCAGAAAAAAATGTCAACTGCACCCGTATCGATCTCGGTACTTTTGATTGTGAAGCGAGTGCTCTACCAATTGAGCTATCGGGACCCCTTTTTCAAGAGTTATATATAAAATTTCTTAGAGTGAGAAAAACTAAAATTTCACATTTATTCTTATCGTTTTGACTTTAAAATTCGTTTCTTGGCATCTGGTTTGACCGTATTGATAGCGACATGGTTCAATGTTATTATATCTGATGTGTAAGGTGAAGAAGATCTTATGGTTTTTTACTCACCGTTGATTCAATGAAGGAATCTGTAAGTTAGCATTGTATTATAGTATTATTGTTATTATAATCATCATCATCATCATCATCATCATCATCATCATCATCATCATCATCATCATCATCATCATCATCATGATCGTCATCATTATCATTTTTATCATTATTTTTCAAATTATTATTATTATTATTATTATTATTATTATTATTATTATTATTATTATTATTATTATTATTATTATTATTATTGTCATTATCCTATTATTACTATTATTATTATTATTATTATTATTATTATTATTATTATTATTATTATTATTATTATTATTATTATTATTATTATTATTATTGATATTTTTTAAAAAATTATCATCATCACCATCATCATCATCATCATCATCATCATCATCATCATCATCATCAACATCATCATCATCATCATCATCATCATCACTATCACCATGATCATCATCATCATCATCATCACCATCACCATGATCATCATCATCATCATCATCATCATCATCATCATCATCATCATCATCATCATCATCATCATCATCATCATCATCAAAGCTATTATCTGAAGTTGTTATTATTATTATTGATAGCATTAACTTTGTCATTTAAGATATTGTTTGTTGCTTACTGTATGATGATATTTGTACCGTTAAGCCTAACGTTTATTATATTATGATTAAAAGTATATTTTGAATGTCTATCATATAATGAAAGATATGTCACTTTTAATTATGTAATAAGTGATGTATTACTTGGATATTATTGTTTAGTTAGAAGCAAACGGTGTATCGATACTTTTTCTTGTGTAACAAATTACGTATCGATACTGTTTATCTTGTAACAAAAGATGTATTAAAATTGTTTATTGTGGAGCAAATACATGATGTATCGTTACTGCTTATTGTGTTTCAATTGATGTATCGATACTGTTTATTGTGTAACATATTACGTATTGATACTGTTTATTGTGTAACGAAAGATGTATCTATAGATAGTATGCAGATGACGTCACTCAGGCCTTTGTTATTGTTTTTGCCATCCGCGTTTGTGAGTTGTTCTCACTAAACTGTATTAACCAGACTATAAAAGTTCATGGTTACACAGAGTTTGTGTGTTGGTCCATTATACTTCCGGATGGCAATGTTGTGAACTCCTTGGCCAAGCGCATTCTATCTATACTATTTATTGTGTAGTAAATAAATGATGTATCGTTACTGCTTATTGTGTAACATATTACGTATCGATACTGTTTATTGTAGGCGAAAGATGTATTAAAACTGTTTATTGTGTAGTAAATAAGTGATGTATCGTTACTGCTTATTGTGTATCAAATGATGTATCTATTCTGTTTATTGTGTAATAAATGATGTATGATTATCATGTAATAAAATTACAATTAGAATTGAAAATGTCCTAACAGATTTTTGGTCTCTAATGTTCTTCATTTGAGAATTGATTAAGACGTACATGGAAATTTATTGGAACAAGCAGTTTCCTACATTTTCCATGAAATTACAACGAATAATCTGTAACACCATTCTCCTCGCAGTCTGCCCTGAGGGAATGAATCTTCAAATTTTATCTCAAACAGCACAAGTCACCTGTTGAGCGGTCTTCTTTATGACATTTATTTTTACTCATTGAAAATGAAAACAAAAGTTGTTTTATTTTTGATTTTTTTTTTGTTTGTTTGTGTGTGTTTTTTGTTTTTGTTTTAATGCGACAAGAACGAAATTATCCACCAACCGCTTTTAGTCCTTTCGGTACATAGGGGTCGCATAATAATTAAATAGATTAAAAACAATGAAACGTTAGATGGACCAGTTTTATGTCTGTTTGTTATATAGCTAGATGTTGCCAGTTGCTAAACATTCTTCGAAATACCATAACTGCCACACGAAGCTCTGTGTAAAGTGGAATAATATACGATTCTTACACTCTTGCTTTTTGAAATTCAGGACATTTTCCCAACCGCTGCACGAGCTTGCGAATGCGCGTTAGGAACAAAGTTCGAATTCCAAAACGCAAGACTGTAAGAAATCATTTATTCTACCCCTCAACCTATTCCTATTTCGTCATCTTTAAACAAAAGACATCTTCAAAATCATTTAAATAATACTTATTTTTAAGAAATCTGATTTTTAGAGAAATTTAACTATTTATAATATGACGTCACAAATTATTATTGTAAACATGATATTATTACGCGTTACTATTTTAGGGAGAGCGGTGGGATAATGAGTGTAATTAATTCATCTCAACAAAGGATGTTATGCGGCTATGTGGTCTAGTAGTATACACTCGCCTTCGGAGCAGTAGGTCCAAGATTCAAGTCCCGCTCTGAGTGGCTTACGGCTTAGTCCTTGGAAAAGGCTCTTTACTTATATTCTCTCACCGTACTCAGCTGTAAAAGGAGTACCTATCTGTAAACAGCTTTGTCTCTGTCTGAAAAAAAATAGCAGGCGTATGCCCTGTCCTACATGTTTAGTATTGCTGTTGGCCCTTGTAAAGCAGTTTGAGCACGTTTAGTGGATAGTACTATATATAAATGCTCTAATATTTTTATAGCTAGTTAACACGTATTGATATCTTCAGATTTGTGAGCTAAAATTGACCAGAACATAGTGTGATGATATACATGTTTGCATTTTTTAGTATACGGTATATATTGTTGCGTATAAGCGTGTGTGTTTGCTTGCATACGTATATAGGGGGGGGGGGAGGGAGTTGTTTATAAGTTTGCATTGACTATGTCCTGGATAAAACACGACTTGGTTTCGCTCGGGGGTTTTCCGAAGGCCAATGTCTTTGTGTTGTTTTTTACAAATTTACTGAGACCTCAAACTCTCTGAGACAATATTCCAATGTTATTTCTAATCATCTCTCTCAATTATATGAGCCGAGTCTAAGGTATATCTTCCTGGCACTGATAATTTTAAAAATTATTTTATTATCTCATTTGTTCTCTTATCTCTTTATCCCCTTTATTTCTTTAACTTTTCTATTTCAAGGGAAACAACCATAAAGATCACCATGGAAATAATTCAAATTTATTGAGTTGTCTCCTATAGTAAAGGTTACTCCAGTGTCGTTATTCCCTATCAAATTCGAGGGAAGTAACCAATAATACCACTATGATAATGTTTCCAATTTATTGAGTTGCCTCCCTTAGCAAATGGTTGCGTTAGAGGCGTTACGCTCGAGACTTTACTTCAAAGCCCTCTTAAGACATCGTCCGATTTATCACTAATCTATATCTTGTCTCGGAGGTCCCGATAGTTCAGTTGGTAGAGCACTCCCGGTTGGAGTCTGCCATGATCTTATGAGCGCTCAAAAGCTAACTCGACAACATTCCAAAAAAAAGATGTGACAAAAAAGCTCCCAGAATTCACTAGTTGTTTAAAAAAAAAAAAGAACATATGACTAGTTGGTTTAAGATGATGTAAATATAGAAAGATGAAATTTAATTAAATGGATGTTCTTATAAAGAAAACTACTCTTCAGGTTGACTGAAAACATACCTTGTGTAATTAATCTTCTGGTCTCAGAATGAAATAACTAATAATGTGAAGTTGAATGTAAGCTTCAATTTAATTACAAAAACAGATCCAATGAACGTTTCGGGTTTCCCCTTTATCAACAAAACAGGATAAATGAAACACCACAGATGAATGAGATAATGTGGTAGTGGCGTAGTTAAGATGAATAAACAAAACATTGATTGGCAGGAAATCGAATAGCGTCCTACCTGATATGATGAAGAAACGATTAAAGAACGAACAAAACACGGTGTTGCAGCTGGGAGGTTATTCTTGAAGAATACTGGGTAGTGTAAATGTTGCTGCTCGAATTCGAAGAAATAACTAATAATGTGAAGTTGAATGTAAGTAGCAACATTTACACGGTCTCAGAATGATGGCGTCTTAGTTTCTAGTCTAAATAAATGCTGGTCGTCAATAAAGAATATCCGTCTTCGCTCTTTTTAAATCCCGTAATTCTTAAAGTCTGCCTATACATCGTGCTATTAAAATAGTTACGTCACCTATTGATTCAATAAGTAACCTATTCATTATAATTTGTCATCTGAAGGACTGATTACATATACACTTTCGAGGATTTAGGAACCAGAAAAATGAAAGGCGTGACGTTGCGACTTGTCTTCCTTATTTAGCCAGAGATCGAGAACATTGGTGATTCCTTCCTTGTTTTTATAGGTAGTTCGAAGTTGACGTCACTCAGGTCTTTTGTTTTTTTTTTTTTGTTTGTTTTTGTTTTTGTTTTTGTTTTGTTTTTTTGCCATCCGCGTTTATGAGTAATTCTCACTAAACCATATTAACCTGACTATAAACGTTCATGGTTGCACACAGTTTTGTGTGTTGGTCCGTAATACTTCCGGATG
>NC_088371.1:20401895-20404395 GCF_034508935.2 Berghia stephanieae
TTTTTGCCAACAATCACAGAATTACTGGCAAATCTAAAAATTATAAAACTATTTTTTTCAGATCGAAAAACAAGTAACTTTCAAACCTTTTCTTAAATTAAAGGTAATTCTATCACCCGTTAACTCAAATGATCATTAAGAATATCTGCTCGGGCATAATGATCGGTCCTTAATTTGACTTTGGCCTTGGGAATCATCATCTGACAACCCTAATGCCAGATTCATTTGCGTGCACCTACATACTGACGGCACTGCACGTATTTATAGCAATCTACTTGTGTTAACTTAATTTTTGAGTT
This sequence comes from Berghia stephanieae, assembly GCF_034508935.2. Lineage (NCBI taxonomy): Eukaryota > Metazoa > Mollusca > Gastropoda > Nudibranchia > Aeolidiidae > Berghia > Berghia stephanieae. The sequence continues at coordinate 20,402,195 of NC_088371.1, forward strand.
TTCATAATATTATTATAACGAGGTTTGACATCGTCATACACAGTGTTGATTTTCATTAAAATATGGGTATTGTGGGTTATATCAATGTAAAAGAAGTATAAGATAAAGATCTGAACAAGTGTGTATGAAAGGCGCCAGACAAAGCAAGAAAGAAATATACAAGAAAAAAACATCCCAAAAAATCAGTCGACCTCGACTGGGGATCGAACCTCAGACCTTGAGTTCTGAAGGTAATAATAATAATATTAATAATAATAATAATAATAATAATAATAATAATAATAATAATAATAATAATAATAATAATAATAATAATAATAATAATAATAATAATAATATATAATAATAATAATAATAATAATAATAATAATAATAATAATAATAATAATAATAATTAATAATAATATAATAATAATAATAATAATAATAATAATAATAATAATAATAATAATAATAATAATATAATAATAATAATAATAATAATAATATAATCTTTATTTTCCAGAAAATGGCAAATTGTCATTTGGTTTACAATGTTTGAAATTAAATATACAAAACATAGACACAATTTAGGAATTCTTTATTTTATTCGATTCTTTAATCATTCTATTTAATTTTGATTTCTCTTTCAATCCACATCCTCCCCACCAGATTATTAAACAGAAAGTCAATATACTAAGTAGAAGGGAATTATAGATTTGCAAACATTGTCCTTTTCTGCTAACATCAAAATTTCTACTTTTTGGAAGAATATACATTCTTTGGCAACGTTTCCCATAAATGTCATCTTCTACTTAGGATTTGACATTAAGTGCTTCGTAAAGGATCACTCTTAAATATGTGACCTCTCGTCTCAAAACTGTATTATGTCGGGATGGACAAGATGCTAAAAAGTCAAATTATAGTTAAACTGGTCAAAAATATGAAACGTTGGTATTTACACAGTAAAATATGATATTCCTTCTCCTCTATAAATCATATAAACTCAATTTAATCATTATATTTCTGGCTACAAATTCCATTTTAAGCATCTTAATCATCCCGACTAATACCGTTTCGAGACGAGTTGTCATATATTTGAATTGTTTGGTTAGTTCAACTTTTTTGTTTATTTATTTCGATGGCATTTGGAGGAAGCTGACGATTTTTTCTGAAATCAAAAATTGGTTCTCTTCTTTTTGATACAGTTTTTTCTGAAACCAATTCACAAAATGTGCGGCTATGTGGTCTTGTGGTATGGCACTCGCTTTTGGGTTGGAGGGTCCTGGGTTTGAGCCTCGCTCGGCGCATAGTTGAGTCCTTGAAAAAAAAGACTCTTTACTCACATTCTCTCACCGTACTCAAGTGTAAATTGAGTACCTGGCGTTGTTTCTGTCGGAAACAATTGTAATATCGCCTAACAGGCGTTATGTCTCGTTCTACGAGTTAAGTGTTGCTGTTTGTCAGGGACCATTTGTAAAGCCCGTTGAGCACATTTGGTGGATATTGCCCTATATAAAAGCTCTAGTTTTAGGGGGGGGGGGAGGGGGTTAAATGTTCAATTTGGTTTATTGAATAATCAAAATAGAAGTATGCCTATTCGTAAAAGCCTTAATGATTAATTCTCCACAAATATTACGGATGCTCCGCCAGTAAGAACAAATCAAATAAGACTAAAATAAACATGAATAATCACGAGTCTGACACACCTGATACCGGATTTTCCCGATTTCACCGATGCTTCCCAATTATAATGGTTAACGAGCTGTGAGATTTGGTGCGTTGTCTCCCCGAGGACTCGACTGCGCATGACCGGAAGGAAACAAAGCCGGTGCTGACACGGCAATAAATAGTTGGCCAAAAGGGAAAAGACAAAACAAATCATTATTATAATGAATATCTATTTTTTTACCCAATGTCGGCTATTTTGTTCCATCAATCGCTATCACCGAAACGAGCAACGGTGTACGAATTTGTTGTATTTGCTTTTAGTTTGTTTTCTTTTGTTTTAGTTGTTTCCCCTGTTATTGTGCTGCTATGTGGTCTATCAATTGGTATGACACTCGCTTTCGGATCGGAAGGTTCAGTTGCTTCCTTGGAAAAGGCTCTTTACTCACATTCTCTCACCGTACTCAGGTGTAAAATTATTAGAGCGTTCTCTCTGTCCGAAAATATTGTAACATCGCCTAACAGGCGTCATGCCCCGTTCCTCATGTTAAGTG
>NC_088371.1:20411895-20424395 GCF_034508935.2 Berghia stephanieae
CGCTTTTATGCTCGCCGGAGAAATATTTCATACGGGCGTCCGCCATTGTTCCGATAGTTTAGAGTCAGTGTTACTAAGTTACCATTAGGAAGGAAGTGACGTTCCGACTACTGAATCCTATTTCGTTCAATTATCCACAAAGAGATTCCTCAACGTTAATTTACTCCTAGCCGATCATTTTCAGTACTTTCCCCAGCCAAAATGGCAGGCTTACCCAGCAGAAAAATTGATTTTTAAAAACTCAAACAAGTTCTCTACAAAACTGCTTCATGTTCTTATTAATTAAATAAACATCATTCTTCAAAGTTTGTGATGTATAAAATAAATCTGGATAAAGAAAAAATGTATATTGTGTCCTAAAAAATGTGAAATTGAATGTAAGCTTCAATTTAATTACAAAAACATATCAAATGAACGTTTCCGGTTTCCCCTTTATCAACAAAACAGGATGAATGAAACACCACAGATGAATGACATCTTTATTATCTATTTCTTCGAGCTTCGAGCAGCAACATTTACATTACTACGTAAAAAAATGTGACGATTTTGCTGCAGGTTACTTACTTGAGCTTTTATATAGCGCAATATCCACTAAACGTGATCAAAGCGCTTTACAAGGGGTCCCTGGTCAACAGCAACACATAACATGTAGGACGAGACATGACGCCTGTCAGGCGATATTAAAAATTTTTTGGGACAGAGACAACGCTGTTAACGGCCAGGTACTCATTTTACACCTGAGTACGGTGAGAGAATGTGAGTAAAGAGCCTTCTCCAAGGACTCAACTCGAACCCAGGACCTTCCGATCCGAAAGCGAGTGTCATACCATTAGACTACATAGCCGCAGGTGGGTGGTAAGGAGAGGGTTAAAGCGTTTTTAAGGCACTCCACTACAAACAACTGTGAAATCTGATTCCGTTTAAACATTCAGCGGTATTGATTTCTCTGGAATGTCGCTCTGGATGAAAACATGTTGATGTACAAACATTCTATCTGCAGTGATTAATTGGTTGGGTGTAAAAAAAAAAGATCGATCGGGAATTCATGAGATATAACTCTCACCTCTGGTCACCCTTTACAATCTATCAGCTATTTATTTATTTAGGAGCAGCATTGCACAGCGGGTTGTGTATAGATAGTATGCGCTTGGCTAAGAAGCTCACAACATTGCCATCCGGAAGTATAACGGACCAACACACAAAACTATGTGTATCCATGAACGTTTATAGTCGGGTAAATACAGTTCAGTGAGCATTACTCATAAACGAGGATGGCAAAAAACAATAACAAAGTCGTGAGTGACGTCATCTTCGAACTGTCTATTGGCTTCGTACCCCAAATAATACCGAGTTTGACCGGAGCCTTCTTAAAGTTATGGCCTGACACTGACCAAAAAATGACGTCAAAATGCCATTCTTTGGCCACAAAAGAAAACAAATCGTGAGTTGTATTCAATAGTTCAACCAATGAAATAACTTGTTTCCGTGAGCTCTACTAACGACACATTTGCATTCATTACGATGCAACCGTCATTTTTCTCATCCAGATTTCATTTCTTTTTTGACATTCTGTAATAGAGCTCATATTGTCAAACATTAATATGTATTGAATGTGCTTGCTGCTTTTCACTTTGAGTAAGAAATGTCTGTTTTTGTGTTGGGTGAGTGAGAAGTTTTGGGGACAATTCTGAAAATTGCTGGTAAGGAGAGGGTTAATGTTTTAATTGTTTTCGTTATTGGCTGAAGAAGGGTTTTTAGCCCAAAACGTTCCGTGTTTGTTTGGGGGTTTTTTTCTTTTACGAAGCTGTTATATTCAATTTGAGCACTATTCTCTATAAGCTGCGTGAGCACTATTTTCTCTTACCTGCGTGAGAATTATTTTCTCTTTGCTGCGTGAGAATAATTTTCTCTTCGCTGCTTGAGTACTATTTTCTCTTGGCTGCTTGAGTACTGTTTTCTCTTAGCTGCGTGAGTAATGTTTTCTCTTAGCTGCTTGAGTACAGTTTTCTCTTAGCTGCGTGAGCACTATTTTCTTTTAGATGCGTGAGTACTATATTCTCTTAGCTGTGTGAGTACTATTTTCTATTAGCTGCGTGAGAATTATTTTCTATTAGCTGCGTGAGCACTATATTCTCTTAGCTGCGTGAGAATTATTTTCTCTTAGCTGCGTGAGCACTATTTTCTCTTAGCTGCGTGAGCACTATTTTCTCTTAGCTGCGTGAGCACTATTTTCTCTTAGCTGCATGAGCACTATATTCTCTTAGTGTGTGAGCACTATTTTCTCTTAGCTGCATAGCTGACCGGACCGCTTCAAAAATATAGTTTTTTGAATTGCCAAAACCAAAAGTCCAACATTTAAGGTCATTCCGAGTTTAAAACCCCTTTTGGCCGTAGCTTCTAATGATCTCGTCTAACACTACAATATTATGATGGTTTATCCAGGCGGCAAATTCGTGTACAGTCCCGTCAAACCCGCCCGGTAACCTCGCCACAACACAAATCTCAACCAGATTGTTCAGGTTCCACCATATAGATAGAATGCGCTTGGCCAAGGAGTTCACAACATTGCCATCCGGAAGTATAACGGACCAACACACAAACTCTGTGTAACCACGAACGTTTATAGTCTGGTTAATACAGTTTAGTGAAAACAACTCACAAACGCGGATGGCAAAAACAATAACAAAGGCCTGAGTGACGTCATCTGCATACTATCTATATAAATAATATCGTGAGAATATAGTCCGACTATTTCCTCTGCGGTATGTGGTTTTGTGGTCGATATGACACTCAATTTCGGGTCGGAAGGTCCTGGGTTCGAGACTCGCTCTGAGCGGCGAATAGTTGGGTCCTTCGAAAAGCCACTTTATTCACCATTCTCTCATTGTACTCAGGCGTAAAATGACTCCCTGGACGTTAACAGTGTCGACTCTGTTTGAAAAAAAAAAATTGTATATCGCCTAACAGACGCCATGTCGTCTCTTTCTACATGTTACGTGTTGCTGTTGGTTAGGGACCCTTTGTAAAGAAGTTTGAGCACGTTTAGTGGATATTACGATAAATAAACTCGTTTCTCTCTCTCTCTCTCTCTCTCTCTCTCTCTCTCTCCCTCTCTCTTTCTATATCTCTCTCTTTTCTATATCTCTCTCTATTTCTTTCTCTCCCTCTCTCTCCCCCTCTCTCTCTCCCCCTTCTCTCTCTCTCTATCTCTCTCTCTCCCTCTCTCTCTCTCTCTCTCTCTCTCTCTCTCTCTCCATATCTCCCTTTAACAGTTGGCCTCTGATAGCAATTAAGCCTTACAACAACCAGATAAAATCATTAGACAATATTTGAATTTATTTCAGAGTTCAGTTCTAAGCATAATTCAATATTATCGATTGCCGTGGAATGTGGATGGAATTCGACACTTTTGGAGCTCAAACATTCTAACTACTTGGTGAGAAAACACTTCATTCTTGTCAAAATGTCAAAAAATCCATTGTTTTAATTCATATTCACCTGTCGTCGTCATCGCTATCAGGCTATGGCGGCTTATTTTGTTAAAAACTTGGATTTAAGCTATAATATCATGAAAGATCGTATGTTTGCGGCTATGTGGTCTAGTGGTATGACACTCGCTTTCGGATTGGAAGGTCCTGGGTTCGAGCCTCGCTCGACGCATAGTTGAGTTCATGGAGAAGGCTCTTTACTCACATTCTCTCACCGTACTCAGGTGTAAAATGAGTACCTGGCCGTTAACAGCGTTGTCTCTGTCCCAAAAATTTGTAATATCGCCTGACAGGCGTCATGTCTCGTCCTACATGTTATGTGTAGCTGTTGACCAGGGACCCCTTGTAAAGCGCTTTGAGCACGTTTAGTGGATATTGCCCTATATAAAAGCTCAAGTTTTTTGGGATTTTTTTTTTTTGTTAAAAACGACGATTTAAGCTATAATATCATGAAAGATCGTATGTTTAACTCTCTCCTTACCAGCCATTTTCAGGATTTTCCCCAAATTTCACACCCAATAAAATATTTTTTTATCACTCAAACACAATAGCAGTAAGTTCTTGCGATGCATAATTTCTTTAGCAAAACATGCTCTACAACACACTGTTCATTTTCTTTAAATTTTATGATGTACAAAATAAATTAGAAGAAGAAAAAGGTTGGTTGTATCGTAACGAATGTGACGATTTTCCTATAGTTGGTAAGGAAAGGGTTAAAAACTGGGGGTCCCGATAGCTCAGTTGGTAGAGCACTCGCTTCAAACAGTAAAGGAACCAAGATCGATCCCAGGTGCAGTCGAGTATTTTTGTGACCGCCCTTGTCCACCAGTTGTGAATGGGTAGCAGGTGAGTCTGTTAAATTTGGCGGGAAAGTACTTTGCGATAGACTAGCGTCCTATCCAAAGGATTGCAAGTAATTGCTGTTGTCCGTTTCACGCTATAGAAAGTGGGATAAACTCCGGCTCCGTGGGCCTAATGGCTCTGAAGGACGGTTTTTTGTTTTCATGATTGCCATAAACACAAGATCTCAAAACAAAACAATAATTCGAAATATATAATAATATAGCGGTTGATAGTTTCATAGAAATACATATTATAGATTGTATGCGCTTGGCTAAGAAGCTCACAACATTGCCATCCGGAAGCATAACGGACCAATACACAAAACTATGTTGTGTAACCTTGAACGTTTTTGCCTGGTTAATACTGTTAAGTGAGAATTACTCAGAAACATGGATGTCAAAAAAACAATAATAAAGAGGTGAGTGACGTCAATTTCATTCTATCTATAAAATGATAAAAACAAAATCAATTTCAAATTAACTAAAAACCAGTCAGCCGTGACAAGATGTCTGGATTTTGAAATCCACTTTTTCAGATTTTTATCTTAAACCAGTGCCTGCTCCCTAAGTTGTCACCTGGATTATGATCATTGATATTTTAATTATTATTTTTTTCTAATGTATGTAAAGATAATCTAGAAAACGGTAGGGGCTGCCTGAAGCCGCTGATCGTGAAAATACTAACGAAAGAGTGAAAATGGAGAGTGTCATGGTCTCAAGTGAGTAAAGAGCTACTCGACTATGCATAAAGATATATGTAGAATGAGGCCCCAGAATTTACTAGTTACTATAAATGAAAAACAATTAACGATTTGTTTACAATGAAATAAAAATAATGATGAAATTTAATTAAAAGAGATAAACAGTGATCGTGGCAGTTACAAATAGAGCACAGGCGTTTATTGCTTTCAGTTTAGTTCGCCAGGTAAATCTAGCCAGTCTAGTGATGATGAGTCATAACTTTACACTGAGAGAGGGAGACAATTTTTTCGCCGTTTTGATCGATTTTTTCTGAATTTCAAACTAATGTAGTATTGCCGTTATATAGCGTAACAAAAATATTTTTATACTACAAAACAGTTTATTAACAGAGTTTTCATTGATTATTTAATCATTATTATGATGTTGTTAAAAAGCAAGAGGGATAACCCATGAAATTGATACATAAATTTAAGTGAATTAAAATTTTTAAGAGAATATTTTAACACGTTCAACACTTAAGATTTTTAAACAAAAGTAATGGAAATGATGTTGAATATCTGTAGAATGTAGACATATAAATTTTATACCAGTAGATTGAGGCGTTTTTGAGATGTCAGTTCACCTGTACGTAAAAGTAAGGATTTTGAGTAAGATGAAACTGAAATCCAATCACAGCATTGTCTTAATAGACATTTTTTTATAAACCAGAAACATAGTCAAATGTTATTCACTTATATTTATCCCAGAATCAACGAATTATAAGAATTCCATTAAAAATTGTTATATGAGGACATTCATTTAAAGACAATCAAAACCACTAAGAAAATCTTAAAGAGTTCTTATAATTTTCATAAACTTATTTTTGAGATATCCAAGCCCATTACTTTTTTTATGTACTTGACCTGCACCTCTTTTAATTTGTGTGCCATATAGACTGCATATAGCACATCATAGGTGAAAGATTAGGATCATATTCACCTCATTAAGTATTGTTTCTTGTTCAGAGTTTTCTCATTGAACCAAAGGTATCAATACCTGCATCGCATTTCTTTAAATTATGTACCAGTGAGATACATTTCTCGCAAATTGAAATATTTAAATATGTCAGAATTTCTCATTTATATTTATAGTCAATTGTTGATAACGTCTAGAGTCTTTTAATCCTCTCAGCACGGCTCTGTACTCTTTCACAACAAATTCGACATATTTCTTTTGTACTGGTGTGATGACCGTCTTCAGTGCGTCTCTCCATGACCTGAACAGAACTTAAATAAGTAAATTTAAGAAATATCTAAAATTTCCGCTTAAATTCAATGAAATCAAATTAAATAAATGTCTCTTATCATCACTATCTAGTTTTATTATTGGGTTTCTAAAATATCATGAAATATTCTCCTCTTTGTTGGTACCAAAAATAACTATTGAGATTCCTTTCCACACCCTCTATTCTTAAATCCCTGAATCTACATAATAAAGTATATATCATATAAAATATAATTTTATCTACTTTTCTCTGATCCCTCGCACTTGATGGTATAAAGTGTTGGTTTGATATTTTGAATTTTTAAATATTTCTTAAACTTATAATTTTATATTTATTTCATAAAAAAAACTCTGATTATTCAAAAGAGCAAAACACAAACTTATCATTTAATGATGTAAACAAAAATAATTGCGTCTTGTAGAGGAAAAGCTGGTCTTTGTATCCATATATGTTTGAAAATTATGAAAAAGATGCTGCGTCCACAACAGGCTGAGAAAATTGATTATTTTGATGAAATTTCTACTACTCTCTGCCTGAGAGAAATTCAATGCGATGAGATTTACATGCAGACATAATTTATTGCCAGTGCACCCGTCTTGACAGCTGTTATCACTGTGGTTGACGGTGGATTGTTTACATTACTTGACGGTAGCCAGTGAGGGAAGAAGTAACTAAACTGAAAGTTTGGGCCCTATTTAAACGGCTGTGAGAGATATGAATATTTTACGTAACTTATGATAATATGTCAGGTTCATAAGTTTACGTTTCCAGGCAGTTGATGGCTTGAATGATCTATTCCTCTGATAACAGGATCGGACTCGTAAAATTCCACTTCCAGGCAATTGGTAAGAGGTTATTGTGTAGTCCTTTGACAGCGGGCTTGGGTTTGATCCTTGAAGATTATACAATCAAAGTTAAAAGCTCCGGCGTCTTAATGGTGTAGATATAATATCTACAAAGTCCCAAAAGATAAAAATCTTCCAGTATATATATAGGAATAGAGCGACTGGCCGTCCGGCATAGATTGTGGAGAGAAAGTGAGTGTCAAATGTTAGACCTATCAGCTTTTATAATAAGTGGCTACGTGACAGAATGTAGAACGAAAAGTCTTCACTGATTAGAAATTAATTCGAGGGAAGGCTATAAAAGGAAAGACGATCTAATATTAGAAGGTAAAGTTTATCTAAGCCTACTGAAATATAACTGGAGTGAGATGAATTCAGTTCTTAATAAAATAAAATTTAATAAGATAATTGTGAACAACCTTTACTGTGACAGAGAGGCTGTCACGAGTCCCCATTTATAGCTTAACAACCCTGTAAAAGCATCGAGCACTATTCTATCCGTTTTACGAGTTGAGTTCGTGACTATTTCATTGCTATTGATTACTGTGGAATGTGGATCGAATGCGACAAGACGTCGTGCTGAAATGTCTTAACTACGTAACTCTAATTAATGAGATTAATCCGTAAAGGGCGGGGTAACTTTCAGAAAAGTCGTGACACCAAACTCTAACGAAAGAGTGAAAATATGGAGAGGCTTCGTATGGGAAAAAAACAGACAATGGACGTTTCGGCTACAAACCCTTCGTCAGCACAACAATACACAAATTAACGTGGGAAACAAATAAAATAAAATAAAATGCAAAATAATTTGGTATCGTCTGTTCTCAATGGTGGTTGCAGTATGAAAGAAGCGTTGGCGTGGCGTTATTTTGCATTATAATTTATTTTATATGTTTTCCACGTCAATTTGTGTATTGTTGTGCTGACGAAGGGTTTGTACCCGAAACGTCCATTGTCTGTTATGTTCCGATACGAAACCTCTCCATCTTTACTCTTTCGTTAGTATTTTCACGATCACCCGGCTTCAGGCAGCCCCTACCGTTTTCGACAACAAACTCTCTCTCTCTCTCTCTCTCTCTCTCTCTCTCTCTCTCTCTCTCTCTCTCTCTCTCTCTCTCTGCTCTGCTCTGCTCTGCTCTCTTGGTTCCTGAATCCTTGGGAGTGTGTATTACGTAGCCAGTCCTTTGGAGTACTAACACTGAATAGTTTTGTAAAGGCGCTTAGAGCACGTTTTGTGCGCTATATAAAAGCTCAAGTTTTTAATAGGCAGGTTCCATAAAGGTGGCTTAACTATTTCAGTAGTAGGCAGGATGTATTAGACAGATTCTTAGGATTACAGGAGCGAGAATGGATATGATCTTTATTGACGACTAGCGGTTATTTAAGCTAGGAAATAAGATTACATTCACTCTATAACCAGAAGATCAGTTGCACAAGGTATAATATTATATCCAGTCTTCTAGAAGACTGATTTCACACTTCCATTGAGATTGGAACTGGTATTATGACATCATATTTGTGTTTCCCATTCATTGAAATGTTTATCTCAAAATATCTTCAAAACATTACATGAGAAATGAAAAAAATATATATTAAAAAATAACAACAAAAACAACAAAAATTAATGTTAAAATCCTGCCAAGTAACGCATTTAGTCGAGGCTGTCACGAATTCCCATTTATAGCTTAACAACCCTGTAAAAGCATCGAGCACTATTCTATCCGTTTTACGAGTTGAGTTCGTGACTATTTCATTGCTATTGATTACTGTGGAATGTGGATCGAATGCGACACGACGTCGTGCTGAAATGTCTTAACTACGTAACTCTAATTAATGAGATTAATCCGTAAAGGGCGGGGTAACTTTCAGAAAAGTCGTGACACCAAACTCTAACGAAAGAGTGAAAATATGGAGAGGCTTCGTATGGGAAAAAAACAGACAATGGACGTTTCGGCTACAAACCCTTCGTCAGCACAACAATACACAAATTAACGTGGGAAACAAATAAAATAAAATAAAATGCAAAATAATTTGGTATCGTCTGTTCTCAATGGTGGTTGCAGTATGAAAGAAGCGTTGGCGTGGCGTTATTTTGCATTATAATTTATTTTATATGTTTTCCACGTCAATTTGTGTATTGTTGTGCTGACGAAGGGTTTGTACCCGAAACGTCCATTGTCTGTTATGTTCCGATACGAAACCTCTCCATCTTTACTCTTTCGTTAGTATTTTCACGATCACCCGGCTTCAGGCAGCCCCTACCGTTTTCGACATCAAACTCTCTCTCTCTCTCTCTCTCTCTCTCTCTCTCTCTCTCTCTCTCTCTCTCTCTGCTCTGCTCTCTTGGTTCCTGAATCCTTGGGAGTGTGTATTACGTAGCCAGTCCTTTGGAGTACTAACACTGAATAGTTTTGTAAAGGCGCTTAGAGCACGTTTTGTGCGCTATATAAAAGCTCAAGTTTTTAATAGGCAGGTTCCATAAAGGTGGCTTAACTATTTCAGTAGTAGGCAGGATGTATTAGACAGATTCTTAGGATTACAGGAGCGAGAATGGATATGATCTTTATTGACGACTAGCGGTTATTTAAGCTAGGAAATAAGATTACATTCACTCTATAACCAGAAGATCAGTTGCACAATGTATAATATTATATCCAGTCTTCTAGAAGACTGATTTCACACTTCCATTGAGATTGGAACTGGTATTATGACATCATATTTGTGTTTCCCATTCATTGAAATGTTTATCTCAAAATATCTTCAAAACATTACATGAGAAATGAAAAAAATATATATTAAAAAATAACAACAAAAACAACAAAAATTAATGTTAAAATCCTGCCAAGTAACGCATTTAGTCGAGGCTGTCACGAATTCCCATTTATAGCTTAACAACCCTGTAAAAGCATCGAGCACTATTCTATCCGTTTTACGAGTTGAGTTCGTGACTATTTCATTGCTATTGATTACTGTGGAATGTGGATCGAATGCGACACGACGTCGTGCTGAAATGTCTTAACTACGTAACTCTAATTAATGAGATTAATCCGTAAAGGGCGGGGTAACTTTCAGAAAAGTCGTGACACCAAACTCTAACGAAAGAGTGAAAATGTGGAGAGGCTTCGTATGGAAAAAAAAACAGACGATGGACGTTTCGGGTACAAACCCTTCGTCAGCACAACAATACACAAATTAACGTGGGAAACAAATAAAATAATATAAAATGAAAAATAACTTGGTATCGTCTGTCCTCAATGGTGGTTGCAGTATGAATGAAGCGTTAGCTTGGCGTTATTTTGCATTATATTTCATTTTATTTGTTTTCCACGTTAATTTGTGCATTGTTGTGCTGACGAAGTGTTTGTACCCGAAACGTCCATTGTTTTGTTCCGATACGAAGCCTCTCCATTTTCACTTTTTCGTTAGTATTTTCACGATCACCCGGCTTCAGACAGCGCCTACCATTTTCTACATCCAACTCTCTCTCTACTCTCTTGGTTCCTGAATCCTTGGGAGTGTGTATTCCGTAGCCTGTCCTTTGGAGTATTAACACTGAATAGTTTTGTAAAGTCGCTTAGAGCACGTTTTGTGCGCTATAGGGAATGAGATTATCGGAAGAGTAGCGTCCCTTGATTGGACGTCACCTTACAGAGAGAACGTCAATTTGTATTTGAAGTGTCTCAAGCCGCTTTCACCGGACGAGAGACGCATGCGCACAACCAACATGACCTTCTCTCTCTAATAACTTTTCCGCCGGTGACGTCACAGACTATAGGTGACGTCCAATCAAGGGACGCTACTCTTCCGCTAATCTCATTCCCTATATAAAAGCTCAAGTTTTTAATAGGTTTCATAAAGGTGGCAGCAGCAGCTTCTTATGGTTCTCACACTACTATGCTATGTATGACGATCGACCCAATCAGCAAAGTCCGGTCCGCATTCGTGCACCGTCGCGAACCCGCCCGGTGGCATCGTCACAACACACCGTTCAACCAGATGCTCTGCTTGTTTCGAGTTCTTGCCCACATCGGGTACATGTAGGACAGATGGAAAGTCCCCGCTGATGAAGCGCCTTTGGCATAACTACTTCAGTAACAGGATGTATAGACAGATTCTTAGGATAACAGGACGTTAACTCTCTCCTTACCATCTATTTTCAGAATTATACCCGAAACTTCAAACTCACCAAACACAAAGATAATTTTTTTTCAAACAGATGGTAACGAGTAGGACCTGTTTTCTAATATCCTGTTCACAAAAATGAGCTCTGCAACAAAGTGTTGAGTTTTTATAGCTTAACTATTTAAAAAAAATCAGAATAAGACTATTGTTGGCTGCATCGTAACGAATGTGACGATTTTTCTGTGGGTGGTAAGGAGAGGGTTAAAGAACGAGAATTAATTATCTTTACTGACGAACTGCATATCTATAGATAGTATGCGCTTGGCAAAGAAGCTCACAACAACGCCATCCGAAAGTATAACGGATCAACACACAAAACTGTGTGTAATCATGAAAGTGGATAGTCTCGTTAATACTGTTTAGTAATAATTACACATCATAAATAACTTTTTTAGAAATATGAATAAAATTTCTTCACTTTTTTGACAATATTCAAATATTTTTTTGAATTACCCCAAAACTATTCAATAAAAACCAAATCAAATAAGAAAGCTATTAATTTGTTGTAACATTTCAGCTATTTTAGTTCCAAATTCCAAAGCTCTAGCATTAAAAGTAGATTCTTTTAAATATCTTGGACAGACAATGACCAACAACGGAAAGAATGAGCTGAAAGTGAAAAACAGGATTGCAATAGCTAAGTTGAGGTTCAGCCAACTGAATAACATGTTAACTTCGCAACAAACGCAGATGAAAACGAGAATAAGAATACTCAAATGTTATGTCCACTCAGCACTTCTCTACGGCTCAGAGACATGGACTTTGAACAAACAAATAGAGAAAAGAATTGAGGCCTTTGAAATGTGGACTTTCCATCGCCTTGGAAAAATCAGCTGGAAAGAAAATAAAACAAATCAAGAAGTCTGTGACATCCTTGATATCAGACCGACCCTAATGAAAGTAACAAAAACAAGAAAACTAAGGTATTTTGGACACCTAAGACGCCATCAAACTGTCAACAAGGACATTCTTGAGGGTAGAATTGTGGGGAAAAGAGGAAGAGGCAGGCCAGCAAGAACTTGGATAGATGATGTGAGGACATGGACAGGATTGTCGGCAGCCGAATGCAGTCAGCAAGCCGTCAACAGGGAAGATTGGCGTGTCATTTCAAGTCGACCTCAACCCATGAGATGACACTGGAAAAGAGAGAGCATTAAAAAATTTTAAGTGGTCAAGT
>NC_088371.1:20431895-20434395 GCF_034508935.2 Berghia stephanieae
TCAATCACATGATTTGTTGCTGCACAACGAATGCATCTAAACACGCTGCTTTGTTTATGAAAGTTGTAAACATACCCATGAGTCATGCTGAGCAAAATGACCAATTGTCGCGTTGGATATTTCTCAAATTGTGAACACTTTTCACTGTGTGGGTCATTTTGAGCACACTTTGCAATATGACCAGTGACCTCGAGCCCATGGGAATGTAATATAGATCGTGCCCATTGCAAACCGACAGTGATAATAATTACCAGAGTTCAATCAATAACGGAAAATTTGAACATTTATAGATTATAGCGCGATATCTACTCAACTCAAAGACTAGGGATCCCAAGCCAACAGAGACTCTCAACATGTAGCACCAGACATAACGACATAACGCATATTACGCTATAATAATAATATAACATTTTTTTCTCCCAACAGAGACAAGGCTGTTAACTGCTAGGTACTCATTTCACACTTGAATACCTCTATGGTGTAATGGTAGCACGCCTGACCTACTACTGGAGGTCTGAGGTCCAATCCCTGATCGGGGAAAACTGATTTTGATGGGGGGGGGGGGGGGGCGGGGGGGTTTTTTCTTGCATAAATTCTTCCATGCTTTGTCTGGCATTCATACACACTTTTTCAGATCTTTAAAATAAAACTGGTATAGAGAATAAAATTACATTGAGTTCGATCAACGACAAACATGGGTGGGTTTGAATGTTGTATACTTTTGCACGTGGGTTCCGAATTGTGAACACAGAGTAATGTTTGTATAGGTCCTCGATTAACATTCCATCCCCATAATACTATATAACACTCAATGAGAGTTCACCATTGTTACACAGTGGGTTGTAAGATACATTGTTTACACTCTGTGAAAAATTTATTTTTCTTTGTGTGTCAATGAATAATGGTACACACATTCATTTGCATATTATTAATGGTATATTGATGAGTCCTGCATTCCAATAAATAAGCTTTTATATTTTGTCCAGATATTTTTTTAGTAATTTGTTGATTCATGAATATGAGCCACAGACTTGTAAACAAAGCAACAACTAGTCAGTGGCGTGGTATGCTCACAGTATAAGGTGGTGCCAGAATCGGAAGAAAATGACTTGACACATGATATATTTGTTAAAACAAAAGAAAAATTTTTAAAAATAAAGAAAAGACTTACTCAAATAATTAAGAGGCGGAATATAAAATTTCTCAGTTTTATTATTATTTTTTTTTAAATACTGTAATCCATTCATTTTTAAAAAGATGGAACGGTGCCAGGCACCAAATCAACCAATATAGCCACGCCCCTGCAACTATTAAAGGTAAGACCTGCCTACTAGGTACTACGAACAATCGGAGCGATCTATATTCAGGTTTTCGTCCAACCAGGTCATCAATCACATGATTTGTTGGTGTCCAATGATTGGATATTTCTTAACAAATGTAAACACGCTGCTTTGTTTATGAAAGTTGTAAACATACACATGTGTCAAGCTGAATTTAATGACCAATCGTGATGTTCGATAGTTCAAAAGCTGTGAACACTTTTCACTAAGTGGGTCACTTTGAGCACATTTTGCAATGTGACCAATGAAAGGGATTATAGATCTAGCCCATTCGTAGAAATACTAAGTTTTTGGCTCCAGCTACAGAACTGCATAGGTCTCTTTACTCAACCTTGTTGAGATGGAAAGTTCTCATAGAACCTATACTCAGGATTTTTGGACAATGCTGAGAGCAAATTGTTTAATTCTAAAGCGACCGCCATGAAGTTGAGCTTTTATATACACGCAATATCCACTAAACGTGCTCACTTAACATGTTGGACGTGACGTGACGCCTGTTGGGCAATATTATTGCAATTTTTCCGACAGAGACAACACTGATCACGTCCAAGTATCATTTTAGATGATAAAAACGGTGATGGAACGGATGTGAGTAAAGAGCCTTTTCCAAGGACTAAACTATACGCCTCTCAGAGCGGGACTCGAACTCAGGATTTCCCGATCCGAAGGCGAGGGTTATACCTCATGACCACATAGCCGCACATAAACCATCACCAACACCATTGCCACTACCAAAAACGACCAGTGAATTTTTCTGCTTTTCCCTTGGAAACTACGACTTTTTGAAATTTCAAATTGGCAACTCTTCTAAAGGTGCCAAATCGAGGGTAAAATAAGACTCACATAATATTATATTGAAACAATACTCTAAAGGAAAAAAAAGGAACGAAGTTTCGGCCCTTAGCTCTCCTCAGGGGACAGAGCAGATCATCATCATAGCTTGTCGCTCCAACACTGAACCCACTCCACAGCATCTGTGGAACAGACTCTTAGGTCATGGTCAGTGCAGCTGTGCCCATCCTGGCATTCTCTAAGGATTTGCTCCATCGTCTGCTCCTGGGCATCCGCATCTACACAAGCTAGTCCCCGCCAGCCCTCATTTTTTCATGCTTCCAGCAGTTCTCCCAATTTTTGCCCGTGCTCTGTCCAGTGTTACCCAT
>NC_088371.1:20436895-20439395 GCF_034508935.2 Berghia stephanieae
TTTAATAAGTAAACAGCACCATGATATTTCCGGTATGCTGACGCGAAGGCACCTTATTTCCAAATTATTATTCTTTCCGACCACCGACACTTACGTTGCAACTACTGTACACGGAGACAGCTTAGAACCAACAGGAGATCGGGAGGGGATGGAGATGGAATATTCCTTTAGAGTAACTTTACTCCATGAGATAGATATAGAAGTAGTATTTAAGTATTTTAGAAGTCAAGAAATGCAATGAGTCTTACAAAATGTCGGTAGCTACAATGGCCTGGTTAATAGATCAGGTGGGACACAAGAAAAGAAAAGGGCCTGTGTCAGTGCATGCATGACATAATCAGTCGGAAGGTGAAAATTTTGGATTTTTCATATTTATTTTTTTTTCATTTCTGAAAGAATATGCTCCCCAGAGCATTTTAATCTTTATTTGAATTATATCGGGTGATTTTTCATGAAGTTATGGTCAGATGTATGGGAAAGGTATCAAGCAACGTTTCTCAAATTTCACACTTTTCCAACTTGACTAGCCGTAAAAAATATTTAGAAGTGAAATTAAGCTTTGGTATTTCCCGAAGATTTACAAAAAGGGTTGATTTAATCATTTATGACATGAACTCATTTTTGGATAAAAATTGACCTTCTGTTGGCAATATCTCAGTTCAAACCTTTTCACCATCCGACTGTTTATGTCATTCACTGTCATTTAATTGTGTCCTGATTTTCTCCCTCTCTGTGTCCAACATCAGATGATTGGGTAGATTAAATGGGCGTCCCTGAGATAATCATGATGAAAAGATTTGAACGGAGATAATTCCAATTTTAATCAAGAGGTCAATTTTTATGGAAAACGAGTTCTCATCAAAAATCATTTAATCAATTATTTTTCTACATATTGATGAAATATTTTAATTGAATTCTACTCCTACATATTTTATGTTATTTTTTATGAAGGTAATTATCATGCTTACTATCACCTCTTGTCAACTTTGGAAGCGATTTTCTCAAAATTAGGGTTTCACACCCTAGCCCATGCATATGACCATAACTTCATGAAAAAATCACCCGATTTGCTTCAAATAAAGATTGAAATGCTCAGGACACATTGGGCTTTCAAAAAATGCAACAACAAAAACGCCAACAAAAAATTTCACCATGCGACTGATTATGTCAGGGACGCGCAATTTAAATAATGGTCTGTTATACCATCATTGAGCGTAATGTGATGTGCTGCGCTGCCGTAATGCGCCAGAGGCCCAGCGCGTCCATCATCCGCGATGATTTTCTTGCCCGAGTTTCTACAAGTCAGTGCCCCTGTGGATCAGAAAGTATGACAGGTGAACACATCCTACAGATTTGCCCAACCCTCTCTGCCCTTAATCCTCTCCTTACCAACTATAGGAAAATCGTCACATTAGTTACGATACAATCAAACATTTTCTTATTCAAATTTCTCCTGTACATCATAAAGTTTAAAGAAAATGAACAGTGTGTTGTAGAGCATGGGGTGCTAAAGAAATTATGTATCGCAAGAACTTACTGCTATTGTGTTTGAGTGATAAAAAATATATTTTTGTGGTAGTTGGGTCTGAAGTTTTGGGGAAAATCCTGAAACTGGCTGGTAAGGAGAGAGTTAAGAGAAAATACTGAAGAAGAAGAAGAAGAAGAAGAAGTTGAAGAAGATGTAGAAGAAGAAGAAGAAGAAGAAGAAGAAGAAGAAGAAGAAGAAGAAGAAGAAGAAGAAGAAGAAGAAGAAGAAGAAGAAGAAGAAGAAGAAGAAGTAGAAGAAGAAGAAGTAGAAGAAGAAGAAGAAGAAGAAGAAGAAGAAGAAGAAGAAGAAGAAGAAGAAGAAGAAGAAGAAGAAGAAGAAGAAGAAGAAGAAGAAGAAGGTGGGTCTGTTAGATCTTTCGGATAATAATAAAGAAAAAAAAAACAACAACAAACAAAAACTAGTGGTGAATTAGAAAAATCTGAGAATGAAATGTATTTGTTACAATTATATATTATACAAAGCAGAATAGAATACTAATGATAGCATCTCTAATGTCCAGGAACTGTAATTCATGTTTTCATTATTTGCATGTCATAAGTCATTTTTTCCATATAATGACATTCAAGGGACATAATTACTATTAAATGCCATCCTAAAATATCAGTCGTCAGCGACTGACGATCAAATATCAATGAATGCGTAGCCTGTAGTTGGGTCGCTAGGTTTTGTACAAAAGTCATGATTTTCACACTAAATAAAAACCATTTTCGAGGTTTAGTTACCCCAGATATTAAACCAGATTAAGGAATTTTTTAAAATGTTTTTAGGAGCAACGAAATATCCACTAAACATGTTCAAAGCGCCTTACAAAAGGTCCCTAACAAACAGCAACACTTAACACGAAAGATGAGATATGACCTATTTTAGGATATTTTACAATTTTTTTCCGACAGAGATAACGCTGGTAATAGCTAGGTACTCATTTTACCTGAGTACGGTGAGAAAATGTGA
>NC_088371.1:20446895-20449395 GCF_034508935.2 Berghia stephanieae
ACATCAAAACAATGTAGCTTATGCCTGGAAGAGAAATATACTATAATCAAACACCCTCATGAAGCCACACTCAACACGAAAAGTGAGATGTACGGAACGTGTCCACATCGGCGGAAATTCTTGTTAATTAACTTTAAACCGGAACCACTTCAAGAAACAACAACAGTCAACAAAACAACTCAGTCCTGACGATGGCAAATTAAGCCTGAAACATTAATGTAGACTGCCTCAAACATTGTGGTAAATATTTAAAAAAATAATAATTCGCTCCATTACTACATGTCCAGCACTTTTCGTACCATAGTTGTATCAAACACGATTCAATATATATATATATATATATATATATATATATATATATATATAGTAGAGAGAGAGAGAGAGAGAGAGAAAGAGAGAGAGAGGGTGAGAGAGAGAGAGAAAGAGAGAGAGAGAGAGAAAAAAAAGAGAGAGAGAGAGAGAGAGAGAGGGAGAGAGAGAGAGAAAAAAAAAAGAGAGAGAGAGAGAGAGAGAGAGAGAGAGAGAGAGAGAGAGAGAGTTTCATTATTGAATACATTCACAAATGTATTTACACACAACGATATATTATTATAGGCACACATACTTTCACATGAGTAAAAACATAATATGCTAGTTAATATTATAGACACAGACACAAACATATGCACACACACAGAGAGAGAGAGAGAGAGAGAGAGAGAGAGAGAGAGAGAAAGAGAGAGAGAGAAAGAGAGAAAGAGAGTAAGAGATTTATACATATGAATAACAATTATGATAGGAAACATAAATGAAAATTAACAATAAGTACATTTTACAGGAGCATTATCTGACGTGTGCCCTAGAAAAAGAAATCTATTATAAGATTTGGGTGGTTAAATTTAAAGAACAGTAAATGTCTTCAGGATCCAAAAAATATATGTATATATATATATATATATATATATATATATATATATATATATATATATATATATATATATATATATAATATTATATATGTATATATATATATATATATATATATATAATATTATATATATATATATATATATATATATATATATATATATTATATATATATATTATACATATATATAGTACCTGTGTGTGTTATTGATTAGAATTTTTCTTCTTTTCTTCTTTTTTTCTTACATCTTTGTCTCCGATGTAGTAGGTCGTTTATACCCTAAAGAAACATGATTTTAGAATTTGGTTTAAAAATAACTAATTGATTATATGGCCATCGAAGAGGAAATAATATGATTTCTATACTTTGATATGATTTCAGTTCCTTGTTGGTTTTTATAAAGTCCGCTAATTACTTGTTTGTTTTTAGATAACGATCTGTCACTGTTGAATAGAAAAAAACTGGATGTGATAAAACTGGCTGTAAAAGTTTGAAAACTGTCGATTTTAAACATATTGCCAGAAATAATGTTAATTTTTATTTTTAAATTGAGGTTTTATATAGCGCAAAATCCACTAAACGTTCTCAAAGCATTTTACAAGGGGCCCCTAACCAATAGCAACATTTAACATAATGTAGGACGAGACATAACGCCTGTTTGGCGGTATTACAATGTTTTCGGACAGAGACAACGCTGTTAAGGGCCAAGTACTCATTTTACACCTGACTACGGTGAGAGAATGTGAGTAAAGTGCCTTTTCCACGAACTCAACAATGCGCCGAGAAAGGCTCTAACCCAGGACTTTCCGATCCGATAGAGAGCGTCATGTCATAAGATCGCATAGCTGCACACACTAGGAGTATCAGCAGTAGTCGGTGACATCTGGAAAAGACATTTTGGTAATCATGAAATTTCATCATCATCATCACCATCATCATCATCATCATCATCATCATCATCATCATCATCATCATCATCATCATCATCATCATCATCATCATCACCATCAACACCATCTGTCTACTGTGTTGTAAAGGCAGGATCCCTGCCCGTCCCCAAAATCCCACTCATTGAACGATTAAAACAGACTTAGTAATTTTTTAAAAAGGTATTATAAGACATAATCTTATCATTTTTTTCAACTGGTATATTATTTATACAACAATAAATGTGCAATTTAGATAACAATATATCACTGTTGGATAAAAAAAAAACTTTGTCTAAAAATAAAAGTGTCTTTAAGAATTTGGAAAGTGTCAATTTTAGATATTTTTCCAAAAATAATGTTAACACTAGGTAGGAGAATCTGTAGTAGTAGTCGGTGTAATCTGGAAGGCGTTGAGAATCATGAAATTTCAAATCCTGTCTGTGTTCTGTGTTGTTAAGGCAAGGGTCCCAGCCCGTCACCAAAATCTCACGATTAAACGATTAAAACACTTCGTAACTTAAAAGAAATACATGCCCCCCCCCCCCTAACACAACCCCCCAACCATACACACAACAACACATTTACAACACAACCACACAACATGCATTACAAACAAGATATAATTGTTACAACGCTGTAACCTAACAATAATTGTATTTGACAA
>NC_088371.1:20454395-20456895 GCF_034508935.2 Berghia stephanieae
CCTGTTAGGCGATATTAATTATTTTTCGGACGTAGACAACGATGTTAAGGACCCAGTACTCATTTTACACCCGAGTACGGTGAGAGAATGTGAGTAAAGAGCCTTTTCAAAGCACTCAACTGTACTTCGAGCGGGGATCGAACCCAGGACCTTCCGATCCGAAAGCGAGTGTCATACCACAAGACCATATAGCCGCAGATGTAAAAAAAAAACAGAACAAAAACCAAAAGAGCATAATACTTTTCTTTACCGTTGATTTGCCTCCTAACAATAAAGATTATGTTTATTAAAATTGAATACAATAACCCCTCTAATTACCAGTATCAAAAATGTGTTTATACATTTTCATGCATGCCACGTCTGTAAACGAATTTCCATTTTTTGGATGAATAAAGTATATATTATTATTATTTATTATTATTATTATTATTATTATTATTATTATTATTATTATTATTATTATTATTATTATTATTATTTATTATTATTATTATTATTATTAATATTATCATCATTATTATTATTATTATTATTATTATTATATTATTATTATTATTATTATTATTATTATATCATCATCATCATCATTATTATTATTATTATTATTATTATTATTATTATTATTATTATTTATTATTATTATTATTATATTATTATTATTATTATATTATAAAAATGTACTTTCGATGCCAAGTAAATTTCCAAAAAAAACATCAATTACGGAAAAAAAAAATTAAAACAGATTAGCAATAAAATGTCAAACTGGCAATCTTAGTCGTGCTACTCGGTATGCATGGTGATGGCGATGGTGATGATGATGACTCACCGCCTTGTCACGGTCCATTGATTTTCATCATCGTCGTCGTCGTTCCTTCATAACGCACGCCTAAGAAGAGAAATCCCCACTGCTTTTGTATTGGCATTGTGGGTGTGATAAATTTCTAATGAGATATCTTATTATAACAGGGAAGAGCCTGCCTCGACAGGGCATAGAACCTCAGACCTCTTAGTTACGAGTCAAAAGTGCTACAATTATTTACAACAGAAGTTACCCGATAGTTGGTTTGGTTCCCAGGAAGAAAGAGAGATAGAAAAAGAAAGAAGAAAGAAAGAAATAAGAGAGGGGAGGGGAGGGGAGGGGAGGGAGAGGGAGAGAGAGAGGGGGAGGGAGGGAGGGAGAGAGTTGGAGAGAGAGGGTGAGATGGAGAGAGATGGAGAGAGATGGGGAGAGAGAGATAGGGGGAGAGAGAGATGGGAGAGAGAGATAGTGGGGAGAGAGGGGGAGAGAGCGATGGGGAGAGACAGAAGAGAGGGAGGGAGATGGAGAGAGATGGGGAGAGAGAGAGGGAGAGAGAGGGGGAGAGGGAGAGAGGGCGAGGGGGGAGGGAGAGAGCGGGGGAGACAGAGAGGGAGAGAGAAAGGGAGAGGGAGAAAGAGAGAGAAGAGAGAGAGAGATGGAAAGAGAGAGAGAGAGATGGAGAGAGAGAGTGAGAGAGAGAGCGAGAGAGAGACACACACACACACAGAGAGAGAGAGAGAGAGAGAGAGTGAGAGAGAGAGACCACATGTTACATCCTACGACAGATCAATTAATAGTAGGCCTACGTAGTCACATTTCAACAGCTTCTTTCATCCACAGTCAGAATAGAAATACAATCTCACTTTCACATCTAACTTGTATTCGGCGATAAACAATTGACGACGTGATGATGATGCCTTTCAAATGATCAAAGCCATTCATGTTCCTTTTAAAAGCTATCCTTCACCAATTTGGCGCAAACTTACAAATTATAAATATTTTAAAGTTTGGCCAGAAAACCCGTCCCTCCAATATCGATCGATTTAAAAAATCATAATTATGTCAAAATATACCAGACTTGGGACTTTATTAATAAATAAAATAAAATAAAAAATAAAATTCCCTTTATTCATTCCCATAGGGGAAATTTGTCGTTAGGGTCTATTCCAATGGGAAGACTGGAATAACCCAGGCGTCAGTGACATAGATAATACAGGACCTCCTACTACCTCCTAGTAGTCTGTGGTCAGTGAGCAGTGCAGCGCCGCAAAGTGAGTTATGGCAAAGTGACTTTTTCAAGGCCACACAGCGCAGCAGCGGCGGATGATCGAACTCGGTACCTTTCGGGTACGAAGCAAAGACCGTACCGCTGAGCCACGCTTTCGGTTTATTTCTTTTTTTTTTTTTTTAATTTGAGAGTTTTTGACGTGATAAGGGTCATTTTGATTGACCGACATTTGAAGTTTTCAGGCCAAAATTTAAAATGTGAGTTTGTTTCAGAGAAAAGCAGTAGTCTTTTTAACATTTTGAAATAAATAACAATATGAAATTGAATGTAAGTTTCAATTTAATATACGAAATCAAATAAAATGGACGTTTCGGGTTTCCCCTTAATCAACAAAACAGGATGAATGAAACACTACAGACGAATGAGATCATTCGTCTGTAGTGTTTCATTCATCCTATTTTGTTGATTAAGGG
>NC_088371.1:20464395-20466895 GCF_034508935.2 Berghia stephanieae
CTAGGCTGTTGTCATCGCTATGCCTGAATGGCAAGACTCAACCTTTTTGTCTATCAGTGTATCATGTATCTATCTACTGGTCTATCTTGTGTCTATTTAGATGTCTATCTAAGGGTCCACCAATATTAAGCATATATTCAACACAGATTTGGAATATTCTAGACTGCTGTTCTCGTTATGCCTGAATGACATGACCCAACATTCTGTCTATTAGTCTATCGTGTGTCTTTCTACTGGTCAATCTTGTGTCTTTCTACTGGTCTATCGGTTGTGTTTTAGATGTCTAAGGAACCACCAATATTAGGCATAGATTCAACACTGATTTGGAATATTATTCTAGACTGCTGTTCTCGCTATGCCTGAAATACATGACCCAATATTCTGTCTATTAGTCTATCATGTGTCTTTCTACTGGTCTATAGTGTGTATTTATACTGTACTGGTTTCTCGTTTGTGTTTCTAGATGTTTATCTGCTATTCTCGCTATGCCTGAAATACACGACCTAACCTTTTGTCTATTAGTCTATCATGTGTCTTTCTACTGGTCTATAGTGTGTATTTATACTGTACTGGTTTCTCGTTTGTGTTTCTAGATGTTTATCTGCTGTTCTCGCTATGCCTGAAATACATGACCCAACCTTTCTGTCTATTAGTCTATCAGTGTCTGTCTACTGGTCTATATTGTGTATTTATACTGTACTGGTTTCTCGTTTGTGTTTCTAGATGTTTATCTGCTATTCTCGCTATGCCTGAAATACACGACCTAACCTTTCTGTCTATTAGTCTATCATGTGTCTTTCTACTGGTCTATAGTGTGTATTTATACTGTACTGGTTTCTCGTTTGTGTTTCTAGATGTTTATCTGCTGTTCTCGCTATGCCTGAAATACATGACCTAACCTTTCTGTCTATTAGCTATCATGTGTCTGTCTACTGGTCTATATGTGTATTTATACTGTACTGGTTTCTCGTTTGTGTTTCTAGATGTTTATCTGCTATTCTCGCTATGCCTGAAATACATGACCTAACCTTTCTGTCTATTAGTCTATCATGTGTCTTCTACTGGTCTATATGTGTATTTATACTGTACTGGTTTCTCGTTTGTGTTTCTAGATGTTTATCTGCTATTCTCGCTATGCCTGAAATACATGACCCAATATTCTGTCTATTAGTCTATCATGTGTCTTTCTACTGGTCTATAGTGTGTATTTATACTGTACTGGTTTCTCGTTTGTGTTTCTAGATGTTTATCTGCTATTCTCGCTATGCCTGAAATACATGACCTAACCTTTCTGTCTATTAGTCTATCATGTGTCTGTCTACTGGTCTATATTGTGTATTTCTACTGTACTGGTTTCTCGTTTGTGTTTCTAGATGTTTATCTGCTATTCTCGCTATGCCTGAAATACATGACCTAACCTTTCTGTCTATTAGTCTATCATGTGTCTTTCTACTGGTCTATAGTGTGTATTTATACTGTACTGGTTTCTCGTTTGTGTTTCTAGATGTTTATCTGCTGTTCTCGCTATGCCTGAAATACATGACCTAACCTTTCTGTCTATTAGTCTATCATGTGTCTTTCTACTGGTCTATATTGTGTATTTATACTGTACTGGTTTCTCGTTTGTGTTTCTAGATGTTTATCTGCTGTTCTCGCTATGCCTGAAATACATGACCCAACCTTTCTGTCTATTAGGCTATCATGTGTCTTTCTACTGGTCTATAGTGTGTATTTATACTGTACTGGTTTCTCGTTTGTGTTTCTAGATGTTTATCTGCTGTTCTCGCTATGCCTGAAATACATGACCCAACCTTTATGTCTATTAGTCTATCATGTGTCTGTCTACTGGTCGATCGCTTGTGTTGTGTTTTTAGATGTCTATCTAAGGGTCTACCAATATTAGCGCGCATACATTCAACACAGATTTGGAATATTCTAGGCCGCTGTTCTCGCTATGCCTGAATGACATGACCCAACCTTCTGTCATGTGCGGTTTTACATGTTACACTGTCACGTGTTGCTGTTGGTCAGGGACCCTTTGTAAAGCGCTTTGAGCACATTTAGTGGATATTTGCGCTGAATAAAAGCTCTAATTATTTTTTATAGTATTTCTAGTACTCTTGGGTCTTCAATTTGAGTTGATGGGCTACAAATTAAGCAGTCTCCGCTCGTCCAAGTTTATGCCAGTGTTCTTCCCTGACCTCACGTCATCCACCGAACAGCATCCATCACTACTAACCACATATGTGACCCCCGTCTCAAAACGGTATTATGTCGGGATGGACCAGATGCTGAAAAGTCAAATCATAGTTAAACTGGTAAAAAATATGAAACGTTGGTATTTAGCACAATAAAATATGATATTCCTTCTCCCCTATAAAGTATATAAATTCAAATAAATCATGCTATTTCTGGCTACAAGTTCCATTTTCAGCATCTTAATCATCCCGACTTAATACCATTTTGGTCACATATTATAGTTCACCGATAGGTGGTTTTC
>NC_088371.1:20474395-20484395 GCF_034508935.2 Berghia stephanieae
AGATGACGTCACTCAGGTTTTTGTTACTGTTTTCTTTTGTTTGTTTGTTTGTTTTTTGTTTGTTTGTTTTTTTTTAAAACCATCTACGTTTATGAGTACTTCTTACTAAACTGTATGAACTAGACTAAAAATGTTCATGGTTACACATAGTTTTGTGTGTTGGTCTGTTATACTTCCGGATGGCAATGTTGTGAACGCCTTAGCCAAGCGCATACTATCTATATACTAATGATTGCTTATCAAAGGCAGCAATTCCATAGTCAAATACATTCTTTTCGACTTTGATAAAAATAACTTCACAATAACTATTACTCTGATAGAGGTTGGAACATTATTCTATATATAAAGGAACCATCAATTGTTATATTATTTTAATTGATTATTTTTCAACCTTTCCCCTGAAGTAAAAAAAACAATAACGCATTTTAATAATTTTAGCTGGAAAACTCGCTCCATAAAAAAAACGTTCGATTAAAATCACCCATAACGTGTCAGAAGCTGTCAAACCTGGACGTAAGGTATTAAATGGAATTGCCAGATTTGAGAGTTTTTGACAAGATGATGGTAATATTTAATTTTATCGATCGAGATTTGAAGGCCGAGTTTTCTGGCCAAAATTTTGAAAATGTAATTTTCGTTCAAAATACTGTAGGGTTAACTAACTCTATGGTATTTGCGATGACGCAAACTCTAATCAGGAGTCACTGGGGATTGAAACAAATACACAATAGGGAATGAGATTAGCGGAAGAGTAGCGTCCCTTGATTGGACATCACCCATAGTCTGTGACGTCACCGGCGGAAAACTTATTAGAGAGAGAACGTCATGTTGGTTGTGCGCATGCGTCTCTCGTCCGCTTGGTTGTGCGCTCGCGGACGAGAGAACGCATGCGCACAACCAACATGACGTTCTCTCTCTAATAACTTTTCCGCCGGTGACGTCACAGACTATGGGTGACGTCCAATCAAGGGACGCTACTCTTCCGCTAATCTCATTCCCTATACACAACACTACACAATAGGTAGGCTGATTAAAAGGTTGTTATATAAAAGACTGTAATAAGACAGAAAGGTCAGGTCTAATTAGCTTTTGTAATTAGATTGACTTTTAGCATATCGTGGAGTGCATGCGGCTTTGTGGTTTTGTGGTATGACACACACTTTCGGTTCGGAAGATCCTGGGTTCGACTCTTTACTCACATTCTCTGACCGTGCTCGGGTGTAAAATGATAACAGCGTTGTCTCTATCGCCAAAAAATGTAATATCGCCTAACAGGCGTCATGTCTCATTATACATGTTATGTGTTGCTGTTGTTAAAGGACCCCCTGTATTATTATTGTTATTATAATTATCATTATATTATTATTATTATTATTATTATTATTATTATTATTATTATTATTATTATTATTATTATTATTATTATTATTATTATTATTATATATTAATGCCCTTCACTAGAACAGTAGTGAATGCGTTTCACAACTTTGTGTCACATACTTATATATTTTGTCCAGTACTTCCCTCCTCCTCCAGCTATTCCTCGCTCTCTTAAATGTTTAGACTTTGTGGTCTTGTGGTTGACGCTCGAGTCTCACATATAGGTGATTGGTGTTCGAGTACAGCGTTGTCTCTGTGGAAAAATACAGAAATAAGTCTTACAAAATGAGAAGGAAAGGGGGGAGGAGAGAGAGGAGGAGTAGGAAGATGATGAATGATGATGATGATGATGATGATGATGATGATGTGATGATGATGATGAAGATGATGATGATGATGATTACAAAGAGGGGACGAGGGGACGAAGAGGAGGTGGAGAGCAAGGCGAATACACCATTTTCAATATCTCGTACGATTACTGCCCATTCACAGTTTACAGTTCGTCGCACTGGGGGTCACCGTGACGAATAATTAATGTACACAATCGATCATCACACCCAACCAACTTGAAGTTTTACTTATAATTAACCTGTCTTCTTCTCTCTCTCTTCTTCTTTCATTCTTCTTCTTCATCTTTCTTCTTCTTCTTCTTTTTCTTCTTCTCTCTTCTTCATCTTCTTTTCTTCTTTCTTCTTCTTCTTCTTCTTCTTCTTCTTCTTCTTCTTCTTCTTCTTCTTCTTCTTCTTCTTCTTCTTCTTCTTCTTCTCTTCTTCTTCTTCTCTCTTCTTCTTCTTTCTTCTTCTTCTTCTTCTTCTTTTCTTCTTCTCTTCTTCTTCTTCTTCTTCTTCTTCTTCTTCTTCTTCTTCTTCTTCTTCTTCTCTTCTTCTTCTTCTTCTTCTTCTTCTTCTTCTTCTTTCTTCTTTCTTCTTCTTCTCTTCTTCTTCTTCTTCTTCTTCTTTCTTCTTCTTCTTCTTCTTCTTCTTCTTCTTCTTCTTCTTCTTCTTCTTCTTCTTCTTCTTCTTCTTCTTCTTTCCTTCTTCTCTTCTTCTTCTTCTTCCTTCTTCTTCCTTCTTCTTCTCTTCTTCTTTCTTCTTCTTCTTTCTTCTTCCTTCTCTTCTTCTTCTCTTCTTCTTCTTCTTCTTCTTCTTCTTCTTCTTCTTCTTCTTTCTTTCTTCTTCTTCTTCTTCCTCCTCCTCCCTCATCCTCCTCCTCCTCCTCCTCCTCCGCCTCCTCCTTCTTTTCTTCCTTTTCTTCTTCTTCTTTTATTTCTTCTTTTGGATAGGACGCTAGTCTATCGCAAAGTACATTCCACCGGATCTAATAGATCCAGCTACCGAAATCACTGCAGGTGGACAGATAGTCTAGAGGAAACTTTCATAACCCTTTCATAACGTCCGCCAAAAATGTTTTAACGGAATCGGAATGAGATATATATGCGGAGTGTTATCATGATTAGTGCCGGTCTGTAGACATTGAGCATTTTTAATAAAATGTGATATTGTATGAGGTAATCATAGGATCCATAATTGGTTACAATGGTTTTCCATACGTGACTCGCGGTTTGGCCTTGACACAGCACAGACTGAATGTGTCAGTTCACGGCAGCAAACGTACACGCCGATTGCTACGTCTGTTTTGTTTTATCATAAGACTGATGTCTATAAACGATATTAGGTGCCCTTTTATGCCCCCATCACAGTTATAAAAGGTAAATGCCGTTTTAAAAATATGTTTTCAGTTATCTAGTGACCCACTTTCATTCTTTCAATCATTCATTCATGAATTCATGTTTTCTTTCTTTTCGGTAGGTAGTAAAAGTATGGTGCTCCGTTTGAGCACAATATTTGTTACTGGGTACATGTATGTGTATAGTGCACTGTCCACTAAAGCGCTTTACAAGGGATCCCTCTCTAGCCACAGAAACACTTAACAATTTGAACTGATGTAATAGTAATAAATATATATATATATATATATATATATATATATATGCTCCTGGCAACCTTTCTTCCATTGATTCCAACTCTGAAAAAAAAGAGAAAAGAAATATTTGTCCTATTACTATTAACTCATCACTATTATACTCCTTTTAAAAAAATAATATTTTGAGCCATGTGGCCCCTGGTGCCTGAATTTATCCCGGTTTCTGTAACGTTAATCGCCCTCATAGCGATTGTCTGTTTAACACTCAAACACTCTACCATTCAGCGATGGGCCCTTAGCCTTCACACCAGCAGTCGTCTTCTGAAATGTTTGTCTGAATTGACTGAGAGTTCCAAAAAGGACTTTCTGGAAATGCATAAAGAGGAAACAAATGCGCGTATCGCTAGTGATGCGCTGGACAGGGAAAATTCGGACAAAATTAGATAGATGCATCAACCCCATAAGTGCAACTGCGCATCCTGATTGCCTTGTGAACATCGCTGATGGAAAAGTAAGCCCTCAATCTGTCAATGTAGAATCAGCATCGGTACCACGGACATGAAAGAATTTGAGAAAACATGGCCCAATGGATTCTATAAAGCACTTTTTACCAAGGTGACAACAATGGCAGCCGGGAAAAAATCTATTCAAAGTGACCGTGGTCCAATATACGACACAAGTTTGATTTATTCTCGCGCTATGGAATTAATGGCTTGTCGAGATTTTGACATGGAGTCTCTCTTTAAATATGAACTGGCACCATTGCCGACATCTTTATTCAGTGACAATGGAGACATGCGTACTGCTACTACAAAAGCTGCTCTGAAAATAAATCTGCAAGAAACTGTCTCTGCTCGTGGGGACAACATCCTGAGATCGTGATCTTAGATGGATGCGCACTTCTTTATTGTGTAAACTGGCCATCCAAAGGAACCATCCAAGACTATGTCAATAGTTTTTGGACACTCTTATTGCCGAAAATGGACAGAAGTGACGTGCACCTTGTCTTTGACAGATACCATGATTTCAGCATCAAAAGTGCTACTCGACAAAGTCGCAGCATAAAAGTTCGAACGGTACACCACCTTACATTACACACTCCGCTGCCTGCTCAAGCCTCAATTCTTGCCTGCACTGAGAACAAAAAGCAATTGATTAGCATACTCTGTACGGAATTAATGTCCAGGGCTGTAGCTCAACCACGTGAAAGGCGTCTCGTTATCACAGGACACGAAAATGCTCCTCTCCAAATTAAAAAATGGAAAAGTCTCCACAAGGACAGACTTGGAGACGACACACGAGGAAGCGGATGTCATTATGGTGCAACAAGCAATGCATGCTGCTTCATTGACCAAGGTTGTTAAGGTGGTTAGTGACGATACGGATGTCTTTGTACTGTTAGTTCATTTCTACCACAAGCTTGACTTGGACTCCAGCCACTGCTCGATGATGATGAAAGCTACAAGTGGGGACCGTGGACTTGTTGACATTGGGAAAACGGTCTCGAGAAATCAAGAAATTGCGCCTTATCTTCTTGCAGCACATGCGCTATCTGGCTGTGATACTGTGGCTAAACCGTATGGTATAGGGAAAAACACAGTCATCAAAATTCTTCATAAGGGACACAGACTGGACAACCTTGGTCTTCGAAAAACGCCCCCAGATTTACAACCAACAGATTTTGGATGGATGAAGTTAGCAGCAACCAAATCACTTGTTCCAACCACAGTGCCAAGCAACACACAGAGTGTAACGCCCGAGTTGTTAGAGACTATTCAATGCGGATGTTCTTCTGAACAACCTTGTGGATAATCAATCAACATGTGGCTGTGTTGCCGCGCAGCTTCCATGCACAATATTTTGTAAATGCCATGATCGTGAGTGCTGTCAAAATCGCCTTTATCAAGCTGCTTCCGTGTCAAGCGATGAGTCAAGCGATGAAGACATTGATGATGAGTGATTTAGTTTACCAGAGATACATGTCAGATATGCCGAAAATTATCATTCTATTTTTTGTCCTTCAGTAAATATCAATGTAAAAAAGCAAAGGCGAAGAAACTAAAGACTCAAAACAAGGCACGGTCTTTCTATATGGAGACTCGCTCCGTGTTTTTGTGTGATCTGACACCTTTTCCACAAAAAATGTCAATTTTGATTATCCCAATTATACTTTCACCGCTGTAGGAAATTTAAATACCAACAAATAGCATAAATAACATAAATTCTGTATTGGTCTTGTCAAGGCCTTCAATTTGATACCAAACACGGCTATATTTGGGTCATTTTACGAGACCATCTTGGCAGTGACCTTGACCTTTTGGATAGTTAAATTGCTAATAACTTGTCAACTATTCGGCCAATTTTAAAAATAGAAGTATTTTTTAAATTAATTTGACTAAATCTTTCATTTTGTATAATATAAAATGATTTTTGAGGATTTTTAAAAATGACCTTTTCGTGACCTTTGTGACGTAATTTCTCAAAATGCTCAATGTCCTCAGGGCAGCACTATTCAGACATTTAATCTTGAGATGTTCAACTTTGATAATATGCAAAAAAAAATTTGGCGGACGCTTTTTTTTGGGTTATGGTTAAAATCTTGATTTGGCAACCAGACTAAGAGGGTCAGAAAATAAAAATCTCGACGGCACCCGGGATCGATCTCGGTCCGGTTCCTTTGACTGGAAAGCCAATACTCTACCTGTGTTCGACTCCCGCTTTGAGAGGCACATAGTTGAGTCCTTGGAAAAGACTATAATTTACTCACATTCACATTTCTCTCGCCGTACTCGTATGTAAAATGAGTACCTAGCCGTTAACAGCGTTGTTTCTGTCTGAAAAAAAAATTGCAACATCTCCTGACGGGCGCCATGTCTGGTCCTACATGTTAAGTGTTACTGTTAGCTAGGCGGCGTGACCCCTATGAACACGTTTAGTGGACATTGCTCTACAGAAATGCTCAACAAGTGTTCCGTCTCCTCAATAAAACGTAAGCAAGCAACACCAGTCTTATAATTATATATAGAGAGAAGGTAAGAGAGAGAGAGAGAGAGAGAGAGAGAGAGAGAGAGAGAGAGAGAGAGAGAGAGAGAGAAAATAGAGCTTTATTGTATAGAGTATTGGGCGCAACATCATCATTATTTTATTATTATTATTATTATTATTATTATTATTATTATTATTATTATTATTATTATTATTATTATTATTATTATTATTATTATTATCATTATTATTATTTTTATTATTATTATTATTATTATTATTATTATTATTATTATTATTATTATTATTGTTATTATTATTATTATTATTATTATTATTATATTATTATTATTATTATTATATTTTATTATTATTATTATTATTATTATTATTATTACTATATTATTATTATTATTATTATTATTATTATTATTATTATATTATTATTATTATTATTATGGAATAATATATTTAATTTTCAAGAGCTTAGTCATCTCTACATTAAAATATGTTGGTGCAATATATTTGCCGTCGTGTTTATGGCTCAGCGGGGTGGCCTTTGCTCCATACCCGAAAGGTAACGAGTTCGACTACCCGCCGCGCTGTGTGGCCTTGAGCAAGTCACCTAGCCTCAGCTCACTTTACGGTCCTGCACTGCGGCGGCTGACGCCTGTATTATTCCAGTGTTCCCTAAGAATAGATAGATCCTTAAAAAAATATCCCCTTAGGGATGAATAAAGGGAATTTATTTATTATTCTATTTTGTTTATTTCTGTCAAGAAATAGGGAGCACAAGTGGGATATCAAAAACACTGGTTCCAATCTCATTGGAAGTGTAAATCCACTCTTCCTCGGACTGGATACATACCTTGTGTAATTGTTATTCTGGTTTCAAAGCGATGGCATCTTATTTTCTAGTCTAATTATATTCTGGTCTTCTGTAAGCTCATCCAATCCCCGCTCTTTTACGTTGCGTAATGCTGAGAATTTGCTTTAACCCTCTCCTTTCCATCCATAGGAAAATCGTCACATTCGTAACGACGCAGCCAACATTTTTCTAATTCTGATTTCTTTTGTATACATCATAATATTTGAACAAAAATGTTAGCTATAGTTAAGATATATATTAATACTATTATTACTCTTTTGAAATGAACCAGGGGTACACTGAACCTTTCTGACCTTTGAACCACGTATATATCAATGTATATTTTGTACTTGATTGACTTTTGCCCGGATCAATCAACCTTCTTTAATAATAAATCGTTACCTCTCACCGAGTGCACCACGATCGATGAGAGTTTATTATTATTGTCATTGTTATTGTTATTATTATTATTATTATTATTATTATTATTATTATTATTATTATTATTATTATTATTATTATTATTACTATTATTATTATTATTATTTTTATTATTATTATTATTATCATTATTATCATCATCATCATCATCATCATCATCATCATCATCATCATCATCATCATCATCATCATCATCATCATCATTATTATTATTATTATTATTATTATTATTATCATCATCATTATTATCAGTAGTAGTAGTAGTAGTAGTAGTAGTAGTAGTAGTAGTAGTAGTAGTAGTAGTAGTAGTAGTAGTAGTAGTAGTAGTAGTAGTAGTAGTAGTAGTAGTAGTAGTAGTAGTAGTAGTAGTAGTAGTAGTAGTAGTAGTAGTATCATAATCATCATCATTATCATCATAATCATCATTATCTTCATCATTAACATTCGTTGTCATCACCATCATCATAGTGCCATCTTAATTCCCATATACGCATATATAATGTTTAGAATTATTTTTCTTCAAGACCAACGATACAGAATTGCATATTTTGAGTGTGTTCTCACATTACGCATTCCACTCAACAAACGAATAATAACACGACTCCCTGTAAGAAGTATCTATGTTTCCCGTTTTGTCACCGGCTCAGTTCTTCTAGATACCCTTACTGTACTTGCATATTAATTGGGTTTTTTAAAAGAGGGCCTATTATAAGTCCGTTTTTTTTTCCAGTCCCAATTTATTAATGTTGTCTGTAAATAAACAACGTTCTCCCCATTGATCTGCTGACGAAGGAACAATGCTCAACCCTAGCGTGTAAACACACATTCCCCAAGACTCACCACTTTGCCTTGGCTTATATCGTGACAGCGTGTTTACTGAAAGTAGCGCTCACACTGTGTGTGTAAACACAACCGATTCTCAAGTGTTTGTTTTGGGCGCGGCTTAAAAACCGCGGACGTCAAAAATGGAGGCCGGCGAAGATGAAAAGCGGGAAATCTTTTTGAGGCTGTTGTTTACTGATTCTAGTGAAAAAGAAAGTGAGTGAATTTTGACTCATACAAAAGGGGGAAAATCCAAAGCAAACATACATACACATCACTCAAATACGCTTCAACAGTCCTAACGTCACTTCCCCCGTAATGACGCATGGTAACTTAGTAACTGGCTCGAAACTATCGGTACAATGGCGGACGCCCTTATGAAATATTTCTCAGACGAGCATAAAAGCGTATCCAGAGGGAAAAAAACATAAATCTGACCATGCTTTGACTTTTACACATTCTGATCACAAGACAGATGAAAAGTTCTAGGCAGCATGAAGAAAAAAAAGTAGTGACTTTCTTTGTTTAGAACCACGATGGGCGCCGTTGCTGGGCGACGTGACAACAGACTATTGAATCCAATTCACTCACTTTATTTTTCACTTCATTTTTATTGGCTCTTTTAGGCACCTCTAGCATTTTTGGTTTTACTGATTGTCATATCAGAATTAACTAGTA
Source organism: Berghia stephanieae (assembly GCF_034508935.2). Lineage (NCBI taxonomy): Eukaryota > Metazoa > Mollusca > Gastropoda > Nudibranchia > Aeolidiidae > Berghia > Berghia stephanieae. The sequence continues at coordinate 20,483,493 of NC_088371.1, forward strand.
GATTTTTGACCAATCAAAACATGGAATTTGTGACACACCCTCACACGTCCCCGGACAAACATAGTTGGTTGATTCAAAACAATAACGTGAATGAAATCGACCATTCTCTCTCTCTCTCTCTCTCTCTCTCTCTCTCTCTCTCTCTCTCTCTCTCTCTCCTCTCCTCTCTCTCTCTCTCTCTCTTTCTCTCTGATCACTGTTATTGTTTTTATACCGCCAAATGCTTGACTAAATATCACACGATTTTCTCGATCAGATTATGAACGTTTCAATTTATCCAGTTTTCTGTGTTGATTCTTTTGATCAAGCGGTAGAACAGTGGGTGTTTTACTTTGGCACATGCCATCGATAGTAAAACCTGTGTAGTTTGCTATCTGTACTACTCACTGCCATTGTTTAAATTATGACGATTGTCCGAGAGGCGTGGTTATCTAGCTGTCATAACTATAACCATAACCACATTCAGCACATGACTATCAGCTGGTTTGTGTCGTCGCCAACGTAAACTCATAGATAGAATGAAGTTGACGTCACTCATGTCTTTGTTATTGTTTTTTGCCATCCGCGTTTATGAGTAATTCTCACAAAACTGTATTAAACCAGACTATAGATAGATCGAAGTTGACGTCACTCATGTATTTGTTAGTGTTTTTTGCCATCCGCGTTTATGAGTAATTCTCACTAAAATGTATTAATTAACCAGACTATAAACGTTTAAGATACACATAGTTCTGTGTTTTGGTCCGTTATACTTCCGGATGTCAATGTTGTGAGCTTCTTAGCCTAGCGCATACTATCTATAAACGTTTTATGTTATACACAGTTTTGTGTGTTGGTCCATTATACTTCCGCATGACAATGTGATGAGCTTCTTAGTCAAGTGCATGCTCTAGATAGTATGCA